>NW_027206080.1:1817500-2240000 GCF_024711535.1 Dipodomys merriami | reverse complement strand
CTCTAACCCTAAACCTAAACCTCACCCTCACCCTAATCCTAACACTAACCCTAAACATCACCTTAACCCTAACCCTCACCCTAACCCTCACCCTCACCCTTACCCTTACCCTAAGCCTAACCCTATCTCTAACCCTTATCCTAAACCTAAACCTCTCCCTCACCCTCACCATAACCTTAAGCCTAAACCGAAACCTAACCCTCACCCTCACTCTCACCCTAACCCTAATACTAAACCTAACCCTCAACCTCACCCTAACCCTAACCCTCACCCTAACCCTAACCCTAAATCTCACCCTCACCCTACCCCAAACCCTAACCCTTATCCTCAACCTAATCCTAAACCCAACCCTAACTCTAACACTAACCATCACCCTCACCCTCACCCTCACCCTCAGACTAACCCAAACCCTAACACTAATCCTAACCCTAACCCTCACCCTCACCCTTACCCTAAACCTATCCCTAACCCTCAACCTAACCTTAAACCTCACCCTCACCCAAACCCTCACCCTAACTCTAACCCTAACCCTCCCCCTCACCCTAACCCTTACCCTAACCCTTACCCTCACCCTAACAATAACCCCAACCCTAACCCTCACACTAACCCTAATCCTCACCCTTACCCTAAACCTACCCCTCACCCTAACCCTCACCCTAAACCTAACCTTCACCCTAACTCTAACCCTAAGCCTAACCCGCAACCTAACCCTCACACTCACCCTTATCCTCACCCTAAACCTAACCCTCACACACAACGTAACTCTCACCCTGACCTGAACCCGAACCCACATCCTAACCCTCACTCTAAACATCACCCTAACACTAACCCTAATCCTAACCCTAACCCTAACCATCATCTTAACCCCAACCCTCACCCTAACCCTAACGCTCACCCTCAACCTAGCCGTCACCCTAACCCGAACACTAACCTTAACCCTCACCCTCAACCTAGCCCTCACCCTCACCCTAACCCTAACCCTAACCCTCACTCTCACCCTCACCCTTAGCCTAACATAACCCTAACCCTAATCCTAAAACTAACGCTAAAACTAACCCTAACCCACACTATAACCCTTAACCTCACACTAACCCTAACCCTAACCCTACTCCTCACAATAACCCTTATCCTCACCCTAACCCTAACCGTAACCCTCACACTAACCCTAACCCTCACCCAAACCTAAACCTCAACCTAACCCTAAAACTAACCCTAAACCTCACCCTCACCCTAAACCTCACCGTCATCCTAACCCTCACCCTAAACCTAACACTTACCCACACCCTAACCCTCACCCTAAATCGAACCCTCACCCTCACCCTAATACTCACCCTCACCCTAAACATCACCCTAACCCTAACCTTCAGTCTAACCCTAAACCTACCCCTCACCCGAATCCTCATCCTAACCCTAACCATAACCCTCACCCTAACCCTAACACACACCCTTACCCTCAACTTCAACCTAACCCTAACCCTAACCCTCACCCTCATCCTAACGCTTACCCTCACCATAACCCTAAGCCTCACCTTTAACCTAGCCCTCACCCTAACCCTAACCCTCACCCTGAACCTAGCCCTCACCCTAAACCCTAACCCTAACCCTAACCCTCAATCTCACCCTCACCCTTAGCCTAACACTAAACCTAACCCTAATCCTAAACCTAACCCTAAACCTAAACTTAAACCTCACTCTAACCCTTAACCTCATCCTAACCCTAAACCTAACCCTACAACTCACCCTAACCCTTATCCTCACCCTAACCCTAACCCTAACCCTCAAACTAACCCTAACCCTCACCCTAACCCTAACCATCACCCTAACCCTAATCCTGATCCTAAACCTCACCCTCACCCTAAACCTCACTGTCACCCTAACCCTCACCCGAAACTTAACCCAAACCCTCACACTAAGCCTAACCCACACCCTCACCCTCAACCTAATCCTAATCCTACGCCTAACCCTAGCCCTCACCCTCACCCTAACACTCACCCTAACCCATACCCTCACACTAACCCTAACCCTAACCCTAAGCCTCACCCTAACTCTCACCCTCACCATAAGCCTAACCCTCAACCTAACCCTAACCCTAATCCTAACCCTATCCCTAACCCTCACCCTCACCCTAACCCTAACCCTCACCCTAAACCTTACTCTCACCCTAACCCTCAACCTCACCCTAAACCAACCCTATCCCTAATCCTCACCCTCACCCTCACCCTAAACCTAACCCTATCCCTAACACTCACCCTCACCCCAACCCTCACCCTCACCCTAAATCTAACCCTCATCCTAACCTTAACCCTAACCCTCACACTAACCCTAAACCTCACCCTAAACCACCACCTAACCCTAATTCTAACCCTAACACTAACCCTCACCCTAATACTCACCCTCACCCTAAAAATCACCCTAACCCTAAACTGCAGCCTAACACTAAACCTACCCCTCACCCAATTCCTCACCCTAACCCTATCCATAAACCTCACCCTAACCATAATGCACACCCTCACCCTCAACCTAATCCTAACCCTAAACCTCAGCCTAACTCTAACTGTCACCCTAACCCTAACCCTAACCCTAACCACCACCCTAACCCTCACCCTAATCCTAACCATAACCCTAACCATAACCCTCACCTAACACTCATGGCAACCCTAAATCTCACTCTCACCCTAACCCTTACCCTAACCATAACCCTCACCCTAACCCTAACCCACACCCTCATCCTAACCCTCACCCTAAATCTAAGCCTAACCCTAACCCTCAAACTAATCCTCATCCTCACCCTAACCCAATCCCTCACCCTAACCCTAACCCATACACTAACACTAAACCTCAGCCTAACCCTCACCCTAACCCTAACCCTCACCCACACCCTAATCCTCATGTTCAACCGAACCCTCTCCCTCCCACTAATACTCAGCCTCACCCTAAACATCACCCTAACCCTCACCCTCACCTGACCCTAACCCTACCCCTCACCCTATGCCTCACCCTAACTGTAACCCTAAACCTAAACCTCAACCTCACCCTCACCCTAACCCTTATCCTAAACCTAACCCTCTCCCTCACCCTCACCCTAAACTTAAGCCTAAGCCTAACCCTAACCATCACCCTCACTCTCACCCTCACCCTAAACTAACCCTAACCCTACCTGTCACCCTCACCCTAACCCTAACCCTAACCCTCACCCTCACCCTAACCTCACCCTAATCCTTATCCTCACCCTAACCTTAACCCTAACCCTAAGCCTAAGCTAAACGTAACCTCACTCTAACCCTAACATTAACCCTAACCCTAACCATCACCCTCACCCTCCACCTCACCCTCAGCCTAACCCGAACCCTAACACTAATCCTAACCCTAACCCTCACCCTCACCCTCACCCTAAACCTAACCCTAAACCTCACCCTAAACTTAACCCGCACCCTCCCCCTAACCCTCACCCTAACCCTAACCCTAACCCTCACCCTCACCCTAACCCTCACCCTAAATCTTAACTTCACCCTAACCCTAAACCTAACCCCAACCCTCACACTAACCCTAACCCTAAACCTAAACCTAACCCTAAACCTCACCCTCACCCAAAACCTCACACTCACCCTTATCCTCACCCTAACCCTAACCCTCACCCTAACCCTAAACCTTAACCCTAACCCTCACACAAACCCTAACCCTAACCCTAACGCTAACCCTCACCCTAACCCTAAACCTAACCCTAAACCTCACCCTCACCCTAAACCTCACCGTCACTCTAACCCTCACCCTAAACCTAACACTTACCCACACCCTAACACTCACCCTCAATCGAACCCTCACCCTCACCCTAATACTCACCCTCACTCTAAACATCACCCTAACCCTAAACTTCAGCCTAACCCTAAACCTACCCCTCAGCCTAATCCTCACCCAACCCTAACCATAACCCTCACCCTAACCCTAACACACACCCTCACCCTCAACCTAATCCTAAGCCTAAGCCTAACCCTCACCCTCACCCTAACCCTCACCCTAACCGTTACCGTCACCCTAACCCTAAACCTCACCTTTAATCTAGCCCTCAAAATAACCCTAACCCTAACCCTAACCCTCACCCTCAACCTAGCCCCCACCCTAAGTCTAACCCTAAACCTAAACCAAAACCGAACACTCACCCTAACCCTAAACCTAACCCTCCCCCTCACACAACCCTCACCCTAACGCTTACCCTCAACCTAACCCTAACCCTAACCCTCACACTAAACCAAACCCTCACCCTAACCCTAACCCTCACCCTAACCCTAACCGAACCCCTCAAGATAACCCTCACCCTAACCCAAACCCTAGCCCTCACCCTAACCCTAACCCTATACCTCACCCTCACCCTAACCCTCAACGTAACCCTAACCCTCACTCTAAACCTAACCCTCACCCACAACATAACCCTCAGCCTCAAATGAACCCTCACCCGCACCCTAATACTCACCCTCACCCTAAACATCACCCTAAACCTAACCCTCACCCTAACCCTAACCCTAACCCTCACCTAACCGTAACCCTCACTTTCACCCTAAAACTTACCCTCACCCTAACCCTAACAGTAATCCTAACCCTCAACCTAACCCTCACCCTCAACCTCACCCTAACCCTAACGCTAACCCTAACCCTCACCCTCACAATATCCATCACCCTATAACACTTACCCTCACCCTAATCCTAACCCTAACCCTAACCCACACACTAAACCTAACCCTCACACTAACCCTAACCCTATCCCTCACCCTACCCTCACCCTAACCCTAACACTAATCCTCACCCTAACCCTAACTCTAACCCTAACCCTCACCCTCACCCTAACCCTCACCGTCACCCTAACCCTCACCCTAAACCTAACCCTAACCCAAACCCTAACCCTCACTTTCACCCTAACCCTCACCCGCACCCCAAACCTCTCCGTGACCATAACCCTAACCCTAAACCTTACCCTTACCCACAGAGTAAACCTCACTCTCACCCTCACCCTAAACCTCACCCTAATCCTCACCCTCACCCTATGCAACACCCTAAACCTAACCCTCACCATAATGCTAAGCCTAAACCTCACCCTTACCCTCACCCTCACCCTCAGCCTAACCCTAACCCTAACCCTAATCCTAACCCTAACCCTCACACTCATTATAACACTAAACCTAACCCTAACCCTCACTCCAACCCTAACCATATCCCTCACCATCACCATCACCCTCAGCCTAAGGCTAACACTAACCCTAATCGTAACCCTAACCCTAACCCTCACCCTCACCGTAAAACTAATCCTAACCTTCACCTTCACCCTAATCCTAACCCTAACCCTAACCCTCACTCAAATCCGAACCCTTACCCTCACCCTAACCCTCACCCTCAAACTAAACCTCACCCTAAACCTCAACCTAAAACTAACCCTAACCCTAACAATAACCCTAACCCTAACCTTAAAACTAACCCTATCACTCATGCTCACCCTAACCCTAACTCTAACCCTAATCCTAACCCTAACCCTAACCCTCACCCTTAGCCTAACCCTAACCCTAACCCTAACCCCCACCCTAACCCCAACCCTCAACCTAACCCTGACCCTCACACTAATCTTAACCCTAACTTTAACCTAACCCTCACTCTCACCCTAACCCTCACCCTAACCCTTACACTCAACTTATCCCTAACCCTAACCCCAACCCTTACTCTCACACTAAACCTAACCCTCACCCTAACTCTAACCCTAAACCTCACGCTCACCCTAACCCTAACCCTAAACCTAACCCTAACCCTAACTCTCACACTTATCCCTACCCTCACCCTAACTCTAAGCCTAACACTCACCCTCACCATCACCCTCAGCCTAACCCTCACCCTAACCCTAACCATAACCCTCACCATCACCCTAACCCTCACCCTAACCCGTACCCTCTCTCTAACCCTAACCCAAACGCTAAACCTAAGCCTCACTCTAAACCTAACCCTAAATCTCAACCTCACTCTTATCTCACACTCATCCTAACCCAAACCCTAATTCTAATCCTCACTCTAATCCTCACCTTCACCCTCACCCTCATGCTAATCCTCACCCTCACCCTCACCCTCACCCTCACCCTAAACCTAACCCTGACCTAACCCTAACCCTCACCTAACCCTAACCCTTACCCTCAACTTAACCCTCACCCTAACCCTAATGCTAACCCTAACCCTCACCTTCACCCTAACTCTCACCCTAACACTTAACCTCACCCGAACCCTAACCCTAAACCTAATACTCACCCTCACCCTAACCATCACCTTAACCCTAACCCTAACCGTAACCCTGACCCTAACCCAAACCCTCACCCTCACCCTAACCCTAACCCTCATCCTAACCCTCACCCTACCCTTCACATTTACCCTAACCCTAACTCTAACCCTTAACTTCACCCTAAGACTCACCCTAACCCTTACACTCACACTAACCATTACCCACACCCTCACCCTCACCCTCACCCTCAGCCTAACCCTAACTCTAACCCTAATCCTAACCCCAACCCTCACCCTCACCCTAAGCCTAACCCTAACCCTAAACCTAACCCTCACCCTAAACCTCACCCTAACCCTCACCCTAACCCTAACCCTCATTCTCACCCTAAACCTCACCCTCACCCTAACCCTAAACCAAACCCTCACACAAAACCTAACCCTCACCCTAACCCTAACCCTACCCTCACCCTAACACTAACACTAACCCTTACCCTCAAACTAAACCTAACCCTAACCATAACCCTCACCCTAACCCTAACCCTCACTCTAACCCTTATTCTCACCCTAAACCTAAACCTCACACTTACCCTAACCCTCACCCTAACCCTGAACCTAACCCTCACCCTCACCTTCACTCTCAGTCTAACCCTCACCCTAAGCCTAAATTTAACTTTAATCATCTCCCTCACCCTAACCCTAAACCTAAACCTTACCCTAACCCTCACGCTAACCTTAAACCTAAACTTCACTCTAACCCTCACACTACCCTTCAACCTAACGCTAACCCTAACCCTAACACTAACCCTCACCCTCACCGTAAGCCTCACCCTAAGCCTAAATCTAACCCTAACCCTAACCCTCAACCTAACACTAACCCTAACCCTAGCAATAAACCTAACCCTACCCCTCAGCCTAATCCTAACCCTAACCCTAACCGGAAACCCAACCCTAACCCTCACCCTAAACTTAACCCACACCCTCACCTTCACCCACACCCTCAGCCTAACCTTAACCCTAACCCTAACCCTAACCCTCACCCTAACCCTAACCCTAAACCTCACCCTAACCCTGACCCTCACCTTAATCCTAACACTAAACCTAACCCTCACCCTCACCCTAAGCCTCAACCTAACCCTTACCCTCAACTTAACCCTAACCCTAGCCCTCCCCCTCCCCCTCACCCTAACCATCACCCTAACCCTAACCCTACCTATAACCCTGAACCTAAACCAAAACCTCACCCTAACCCTAACCCTAACCCTCAGCCTAACCCTCACCCTACCATTCACCCTAACCCTAACTCCAACCCTCACCCTCACCCTAAACCTCACCCTATCCCTTACGCTCACCCTAACCATAACCCACACCCTCACCCTCACCCTCAGTGTTATCCTAACCCTAACCCCAATCCTAACACCAACCCTCACTCTCAACCTACCCATAACACTAACCCTAAACCTAACCTTCAACCTAAACCTCACCCTCACCCTCATGCTAACCCTAACCCTCACCCTAACCCTTACCCTCACCCTCACCCTAACCCTAACCCTCACACAAAACCTAACCCTCACCCTAACCCTAACCCTCACCTTAAACCTAACCCTACCCATCACCCTAACACTAACCCTAACCCTAACCCTAACCAGAAACCTAACCCTAACCCTCACACTAAACTTAACCCTCACCCTCACCTTCACTGACACCCTCAGCCTAACCCTAACCCTAACCCTAAACCTAACCCTCACCCTAACCCTAAAGCTCACCCTAAACCTGACCCTCACCCTAATTCTAACCCTAACCCTCACCCTCACCCTAACCCTCACCCTAACCCTTACCCTAACCTTAACCCTAATCCTAACCCTAACCCTAACTCTCTCACTAATCCTAAATCTCACTCTAAACCTCACCCTGACCCTCATGCTCACACTAACCCTAACCCTAATATTAACCCTAACTCTCACACTAACTCTAAACCTCACCCTAACCCTAACCCTCACCCTCACCCTCACCCTCAGCCAAACCCTCACCCTCAACCTAACCCTAACCCTAACCCTCACCCGAAAGCTAACCCTCACCCTCACCCTCAGCCTAACTCTCATCCTCACCTTAGCCCTAACCCTAAACCTCTCCCTCACCCTAACCCTCACCCTAACCCTTAAACTCAACCTCACCCTGACCCTCACACTAACCCTAACCCTCACCCTCACCCTCACCCTAACGCTCACATTCACCCTCAGCCTAACTCTCATCCTCACCCTTACCCTCACCCTAACCCGCACCCTCACCCTAATCCTAACCCTAAACCTAACCCTCCCCCTCACACAATCCTCACCCTAACGTTTACCCTCAACCTAACCCTAAAGCTAACCCTAAACCTCACACTAAACCTAACCCTCACCCTAACCCTAAGCCTAACCCTAAACCTCACCCTCACCCTAACCCTCAACGTCACCCTAACCCTCTCTCTAAACCTAACCCTCACCCAAACCCTAAATCTCACCCACAACTGAACCCTCACCCTCACCCTAAACATCACCCTAAACCTAACCCTCAGCCTAACCCTAACCCTAAACCTCACCCTAACCCTAACCCTCACCTTCAACCTAACCTTCACCCTCACCCTAACCCTAACAATATCCCTAACCCTAAACCTAACCCTCAGTCTCAACCTCACCCTAACCCTAACGCTAACTCTAACCCTCACCCTCACTCTATCCATCACCCTAACAAGTACCCTAAACCTAATCCTAACCCTAACCCTAACCCACACTCTAAAGCTAACCCTCACCGTAACCCTAACCCTACCCCTCACCCTAACCCTCACCCTCACACTAACAACCCTAACCCTAATCCTCACCCTAAACCTAACCCTAACCCTCACCCTCACCCTAACCCTCACCGTCACCCGTACCCTCACCCTAAACCTAACCCTCACCCACACCTTAACCCTCACCTTCACCCTAACCCTCACACTAAACATCACCCTATGCCTAACCCTCACCCTAACCCTAACCCTAACCCTCACACTAATCCTAACCTCCATTCTAAACCTCACTGTCACCCTAAACCTCACCCTAACTCTAACCATTACCCTAACCCTCACCCGCACCCCAAACCTCTCCGTGACCATAACCCTAACCCTAAACCTTACCCTTACCCACAAAGTAAACCTCACTCTCACCCTCACCCTAAACCTCACCCTAATCCTCACCCTCACCCTACACAACACCGTAAACATAACCCTCAACCTAATAGTAAGCCTAAACCTCACTCTGACGTAAACCTCACTCTTACCCTCACCCTCACCCTTAGCCTAACCCTAACCGTAACCCTAATCCTAACCCTAACCCTCACCCTCACCCTCACACTAAACCTAAACCTAACCCTCACCTCTACCCTAACCATCACCCTCACCCTCACCCTCACCCTCAGCCTAAGGCTAACTCTAACCCTATCCCTCACCCTCACCCTCACCCTAACCCTCACCCTAACCCTCACCCTACCATTCACCCTAACCCTAACCCTAACACTCACCCTCACCCTAAAATTCACCGTAACCCTTGCCCTCACTCTAACCAGAACCCACACCCTCAGTCTTACCCTAACCCTAACCCTAGTCCTAACTCCAACCCTCACTCTCACCCTAAACCTAACCCTAAACCTAAACCTAACTATCTCCATAACCCTAACCCTCACCCTCACCCTAACCCTAACCCTAACCCTAAGCATCACCCTAACACTAACCCTAATCCTAACTCTAACCGGAAACCTAACCCTAACCCTCACCCTAAACTTAACCTTCACCCTCACCTTCACCCACACCCTCAAGCCTAACACTAACCCTAAACCTTAACCTAACCCTCACCCTAACCCTAATGCTCACCCTGACCCTCACCCTCACCCTAATCCTAACCCTAAACCTAACCCTAACCCACACCCCCACCCTAACCCTCACCCTAACCCTTACCCTCACCTTAACCCTAACCCTAACCCTAATTCTCACACTAATCCTAAACCTCACCATAACCCTCACATTCACCCTAATCCTAACCCTAACATTAACTCTAACTCTCACACTAACTGTAACCCTCACCCTAACCGTAACCCTCACCCTCACACTCACCTTCAGCCAAACCCTCACCCTCACCTAACCCTAACCCTAACCCTAACCCTCTCACCCTCACCCTAACCCTCACCCTAACCTTTACCCTCACCCTCACCCTAAACCCCACACTAACCCTAAGTCTCACTATAACGCTAAACCTATCTGTCACCCTAACCCTTACCTCACCCTCAGCCTAACCCTCACCCTAACCCTAATCCTCAACCTAATCCTCACCCTCACCCTCACCCTCAACCTAACCCTCACCCTCACCCTAAGCCTAAGCCTAACCCTCACCGTCACCCTAACCCAAACCTTCACCCTCACCCTCAGCCTAACCATAAGGCTAACCCTAATCCTAACCCCAACCCTCACACTCACCCTAACCCTAACCCTAAACCTAACCCTCACCCTAAACCTCACCCTAACACTCACTCTAACCCTAACCCTCACTTTCATCCTAACCTTCAGCCCCACCCTAACCCTAACCCTAACCCTCACACAAAACCTAACCCTCACACTAACCCTAAACCTACCCCTCACCCTAACCCTAACCCTCACACTGCCTCTCAACCTAATATTAACCCTAACTGTAACCATAACCCTAACACTAACCCTAACACTAGCCCTTAACACTCAACCTAACCCTAACCCTAACCCTCACCCTCAACCTCACCCTCAGCCTAACTCTAACCCTAAGCTTAAATCTAAACCTAAACATCTACCTCACCCTAACCCTAAACCTAACCCTAACCCTCACCCTAACCCTCACCCTAACCCTAACCCTCACCCTCACCGTAACACTAACACAAACACTCACCCTCACCCTAACCCTAAATATAACCTTAACCCTCACCCTAAAACTAACCCTAACCCTAACCCTCACCCTAACCCTCACCCTAACGCTAAACCCTCACACTAACCCTCACCATAACCCTAATCCTAACCCCAAACCTAACCCTCACACTCACCTTCACCCTCGCACTCATCCTAACCCTAACCCTAAACCTAATCCTAACCCTAACGCTCATCCTCACCCTAACATTAACACTAACCCTAAACCTCACCCTAAACCTCATCCTCACCCTTAACCTCAAACTAAAACTAACCCTAACCCTAACAATAACCCTAACCCTAACCCTAACCCTAACCCTAAACCTTACCTAACCAAAACCCTCACCCTCACCTTAGCCCTCTCCATAACCCTAACCCTAATCCTAAAACTCACACTCACCCTCAAACTCACGCTCAGCCTAACCCCAACCATAACTAATCCTAACCCTAACCCTCAAACTCACCCTCAACCTAACCCTAAGCTCACCCTAACCCTAAATCAAACCCTCACACTCACCCTCATCCGCACCTTAAACCTCACCCTCAACCTAACCCTAACCCTTAACCTAATCCTAACGCTAACCCTTACCCTCACCCTCACCCTAACTCTAACCCTAACCCTAAAACTAACCTTAACCCTCATCCTAACTCTCACACTAACCCTAAACCTCACCCTAACCCTAACCCAAACCCTCATCCTGACCTGCAAACTAACCCTAACGCTAACCCTAAACCTCACCCTCACACAAAACCTCACACTAACCCTTAACCCTCACCCTAACCCTAACCATAATCCTCACCCTAACCATAACCCTAACCTCACCCTCACCCTCACCCTCAGTCTAAACCTAAACCTCTCCTTCACCATCACCCTAACCCTAACTCTAACCCTAACCCTCAACCTCACCCTAATCCTCACACTAACCCTAACCCTCACCCTAACCCTAACCCTAACCATTACACATACCTAATCCTCACCCTAATCCTAACCATCACCCCAACCCTAACCCTAACCCTAACCCTAACCTAAACCCTAACACTAACCCTAAACCTTATCCTCACTCTTTCCCTAACCCTAACCCTCATCCTCACCCTAGCCCTCACCCTAACCTAATCCTAACCCTAACCCTCACCCTCACCCTAACCCTAACCCTAACCCTCACACTTACCCTCATAAACACATTAACCCTCACCCTCACACTCAGCCTAACCCTAACCCTAATCCTAATTATAATCCCAACCCTCACCCTAACCCTCACACTAAACCTAAACCTCACCCTAACCTTAAACCTAACACTCACCCTAACGCTCACCCTAACCCTGAACCTAACCCTAATGCTAACCCTTAACCCTCACCCTCACCCTCACCCTCACCCTAACCCTAACCCAACACTAACCAAAACCCTCAACCTAAACCTAACCCTCACCCTAACCATAACCCTCACTCTAACCCTCACCCTAAAAGTTATCCTCAACCTAATCCTCACACTAACCCTCACACTAACCCTAACCCTCACACTAAAGGTAACCCTAAACCTCACCCTCACCCACATCCTCAGTCTAACCCTAACCCTAATCATAAACCTAACCCTCAGCCTCACCCTCAACCTAACCCTAACCCTCACCCAAACACTAAGGCTAACCCTTACCTTAACCCTAACCCTCAGCCTCACCCTCACCAGCACTCTAACCCTAACCCTCAACCTAGCCTTCACTCTAACCGTAACCCTAACCATAACCCTAACCGGAACCCTCACCCTCAACCTCAACCAAACCCTCAACCCCACCATTACCCTAACCCTAACCCTAACCCTAACCCTCATCCTAACCCTCACCCTAACCCTAAGCTCACCCTAACCCTAAATCAAACCCACACCCTCACCCTCATCCGCACCTTAAACCTCACCCTCAACCTAACCCTAACCCTTACCCTAATCCTAACGCTAACCCTTACCCTCACCCTCACCCTAACTCAAACCCTAAACCTAAAACTAACCCTAACCCTCATACTAACACTCACACTAACCCTAAACCTCACCCTAAACCTAACCCAAACCCTCACCCTCACCAGCAAACTAACCCTAACGCTAACCCTAAAACCCACCCTCACCCAAAACCTCACACTAACCCTTACCCTCACCCTAACCCTAACCATAATCCTCACCCTAATCATAACCCTAACCTCACCCTCACCCTCACCCTCACTCTCACCCTCAGTCTACACCAAAACCTATCCTTCACCATCACCTTAACCCTAACTCTAGCCCTAACCCTCAACCTCACCCTAATCCTCACACTAACCCTAACCCTTACACAAAACCTAAACCTCACCCTAATCCTAACCATCACCCCAACCCAAAACCTAACCCTAACCATCACCTCACTCTAAACCTCACCCTAACCCTTGCCCTCACCCTCATGCTAACCCTCACACTAACCCTAACCCTCACACAAACCTAACACCAAACCTCACCCTGAACCTCACCCTCAGCCTTACCCTAAGCGTAACCCTAATCCTAACCCTAACCCTCACCCTCATCTTCAAACTAACCCTAACCCCCAACCTAACACTAACGGTAACTCTTAGCCTAACCCAAACCCTCACCCTCAGCCTCACCCTCACCCTCAGCCTCACCCTAACCCTAACCCTAATCCTAACCCTAAACCTAACCCTAACCCTAACATTAACCCTAACCCTCACCCTAACCCTCACCCTAACTCTAACCCTATGCCTAACCATAACCCTCACCCTAACCCTTACCCTAACACTCATCTTAACCCTAACCCTCACCACACCCTAACACTCACCCTGAACATTACCTCACCCTCAGCCTAAACCTCACACTAACCCTAACCATCAAACTAACCCTAACCCTAACCCTAATCCTAACCCTAACCCTAACCATAATGCTAACCCTAACCCTCACCCTCACCCTAACCCTCACCCTAACCCTAACCCTAACACTAACCAAAACCCGCACTATAACCCTCACTCTAACCCAAACCCGAACCCGAAACCTCAGTGTCACCCTAACCCTCAATCTAACCCTTACCCTCAACCTAACCCTAACCCTTAACCCTCATGTTAACCCTAACCATAACCATAACACTAACCCTACAGCTCACCTTAACCCTCATCCTATCCCAAACCCTAAACCTAACCCTCAACCTAACCCTAACACTAACCATAAATCTAAACCTCACCCTAAGCCCTACTCTCACCCTCACCCTCACTCTCAGCCTCACCCTAACCCTAACCCTAATCCTAACCCTAGCCCTCACCCTCACCCAAACTCTAACCCTAACCCTCACCCTAACCCTAACCCTAACACTAACCCTCACCCTAAACCTAACCCTCACCCTCAACCTAAACCTCACCCTAACCCTTAGTCTCATCCTAACCTTAAACCTAACCCTAACCCTTACACTAACCCTAACCCTCACCCTAACCCTAATCCTCACCGTCAACCTAATCCTTACCCTAACCCTAACCCTAACCCTTACCTAACCGAAACCCTCTCCCTCAACCTCACACTAACCCTGACTCTCACCCTATCCCTCAACCTCACCCTCAGCCTAACCATAACCCTAACCCTAATACTAAGCCTAACCCTCACCCTCACTCTCACCCTAACCGTAACCCTAAACCACACCTTATATTAACCAACACCCTAAATCTAATCCACACCCTCACTCTCACCATAATCCTAACCCTAACCCTAACCCTCACCCTCACCCTAAACCTCGGCCTAACCCTCACACTAACCTTAACCCTTATATTAACCCTAACCCTCACCCTAACCATCACCCTAAACCTAACCCTAAACCTCATCCTAACCCAAACCCTAACCCTATCCCTAACCATCACAAACACCCTAACGCTAACCCTCACCCTCACCCTCAAACTTACCGTAACCCTAATCCTAACCCTAACCCTCACTCTCACCCTCACCCTCACCCTAACTCTAACCCTAACCCTAAACCTAACCCTTACCCTCACCCTGACCCTAACCCTCACACTAACCCTAACCGGCACCCTATCCCTCACCCTAACCCTAAACCTAACCCTCACTCTAACCCTCAACCTAAACGTTACCCTCACCCTAACCCTCACCCTAACCCTCACACCAACCCTAACCCTCACACTAAACCTAACCCTAATTCTCACACTCACCCTCATCCTCAGCCTAACCCTAACCCTAACCCTAACCCTAACCCTAATCCTAACCCAAAACCTCAAACTCACCCTCAACCTGACCCTCACCCTAAATCTAATGCTAACGCTTACTCTAACCATAACCCTCACCCTCACCCTCACCCTCACCCTCACTCTAACCCTCACCCTCTCAATAGCCTTCACACTAACCCTAACCTTAACCCTAATCCTAACCATAAATCTCACCCTCACCCTCAACCTAACCCTCACCCTCACCATCACCCTAACCCTAACCATAACCCTAACCCTCATCCTAACCCTCACCCTAACCTTAATGCTCACCCTAACCCTAACCCAAACCCTCACCCTCAACCTCATCCGCACCCTCACCCTAACGCTAACCCTAAGCCTTACCCTAACACTCACACTTACCCTAACCCTCACCATAACCCTAGCCCTAACCCTTACCCTAACCCTTATCCTAACCTTAAACCTAACTCTAACCCTCACCCTAAGGCTAACCCTAACCCTCACAAACACCCTAACCCTCACCCTGACCCTCACCCTCAGCCTAACCCTAACCCTAATGCTAATCTTAACCCTATCCCTCACCCTCACCCTCACCCTAACTCTAAGCTAACCCTAATCCTAACCCTTACCCACACCCCCACACTAACCCTCACACTAACCCTAACTGTCAACCTGACTCTAAACCTCAGCCTAACCCTCACCCTAACCCTAAACCTAACCCTAAACCTCACCCTAATGCTAACATGACCCCTCACCCTCACCCTAACCTTCACCCTAACCCTTGCCCTCAGCATAAACCTTACCCTAACTCTAACCCTAACCCTCAACCTCACCCTCACCCTCACCCTCACCCTAAAACAAACCCTAACCTTGAACCTCATCCTAACCCTCACTCTAACCATAGCCCTCACCCTCACTCTAACCCTCACCCTAACCCTAACCCGAACACTAACCCTAAACCTCACCCACAACCTAACCTTCACCCACACCTTAACCCTCAGCCAAAAGTTTACTCTAACCATAAGCCTAATATTAACCCTCACCCTCACCCTCACCCTAACTCTAACCCTAACTCTAACACTAACCCTAACCCTCAAACTCACCCTAACCCTAAACCTAACTGTCACCCTAACCATCACCCTAACCCTCACCCTAAACCTACCGCTAACCCTAACCCTCACCCTAACCCTAACCCTAACCATGACCCTCATTCTAACACTCACGCCAACCCTAACCCTCACTCTCACCCTAACCACACCCTAACCTTTACCCTCATCCTAACACTAACCCTAACCCTAACCCTCACCCTAAACCTAACCCTAAACCTCACCCTAACCCTACTCCTAATCCTAAACCACACCCTCACCCTAACCCTCACCCTAACCCTAACCCTAACCATAACCCTCATTCTAACACTCAGCCTAACCCTAAGCCTCACTCTCACCCTAACCTCACACTAACCCTTAACCTCACCCTCACCCTAACCCTAACCCTAACCCTCACACTAAACATAACCCTCAACCTAACCTTAAACCTAACCCTTACAATAACCCTCACCCTAAACCTAACCATAAACCTCACTCTAACCCTAAAACTAATGCTAAACCTCACCCTCACCCTAGCCCTCATTGTAACCCTAATCCTAACCCTAACCCTAACCTTCAACCTCAAACTAACCCTAACCCTCAACCTAACCCTAAAGCTAACCCTTACCCTAACCATAACTCTCACCCTCACCCTCATCCTCAAACTAACCCTAACCCTCAACCTAACCCTAAAGCTAACCCTTACACTAACCCTAACCCTCACCCTCACCCTCACCAGCACTCTACCCCTAACCCTCAACCTAGCCTTCACTCTAACCGTAAGCATAACCCTAACCCTAACCCTAAACCTCACCCTCAACCTCAACTAAACCCTCAACCTCATCATCACACAAACCCTAACCCTAACCCTAACCCTCATCCTAACCCTCACCCTAACCCTAACGCTCACCTTAACCCTAACTCAAACCCTCACCCTCACCCTCATCCGCACCTTAAACCTCACCCTCAGCCTAACCCTAACCCTAACCCTAATCCTAACGCTAACCCTTACCCTCACCCTCACCCTAACTCTAACCCTAACCCTAAAACTAAACCTAACCCTCATCCTAACCTTCACCCTAACCCTAAACCTCACCCTAACCCTAACCCAAACCCTCACCCTCACCAGCAAACTAACCCTAACGCTAAACCTAAACCTCACCCTCACCCAAAACCTCACACTAACCCTTACCCTCACCCTAACCCTAAACATAATCCTCACCCTAACCATAACCCTAACCTCACCCTCACCCTCACCCTCACCCTCACCCTCACCCTCAGCCTACACCTAAACCTATCCTTCAACCTCATCATAACCCTAATGATAACCCTAACCCTCAACCTCGCCCTAACCCTAACCCTAACCCTCACACTAAACCTAAACCTCATCCTAATCCTAACCATCACCCCAACCCTAAACCTAACCCTAACCCTCATCCTTACCCTAAACCTCACCCTCACCCTATCCCTCAC
This sequence comes from Dipodomys merriami, assembly GCF_024711535.1. Classification (NCBI taxonomy): domain Eukaryota; kingdom Metazoa; phylum Chordata; class Mammalia; order Rodentia; family Heteromyidae; genus Dipodomys; species Dipodomys merriami. The sequence continues at coordinate 2,222,074 of NW_027206080.1, read as the reverse complement.
CATAATCCTAAATGTAACTCTAACCCTAATCCTCCCCCTAACACTAAACCTAACCCTAAGCCTCACCCTAATCCTCACCCTAACCCTAACCCTAATGCTCACCCTAACCCTTACCTCACCCTAACCCTAACCCTAACCCTTAACCTAAAACTAACCCTCACCCTAACCCTAACCCTAACCATAACACTCAACCTAAACCTAACCCTCACCCTAACCCTAACCTTAACCCTAACCCTAATCTTCACCCTCAGCCTAACCCTCAACCTAACCCTTAACCTCTACCTCACCCTAACCCTTACCCGAACCCTAACCCTCAAACTAACCCTAACCCTCATCATAACCCTAACCCTACCCCTAACCCTCACCTTCATCCTAACCCTAAACCTAAAACTGACCCTAACCATAAACCTCACCATAACCCTAACCCTAACCCTCAGCCTCACCCTAAAACTCATCCTAACCCTTACATTCAACCTAACCTCAACCCTAAACTTAACCCTAACTCTCACACTAACCCTAACCCTCACCCTAACCCTAACCCTAACCCTACCCATCACCTAAACCTAAACTTAACCCTAAACCTCACCCTAACCCTAACCCTAACTCTTAACCTCACCCTAAACCTAACCCTAACCCTCACGCTCACCCTCAATCTCAGCTTCACCCTAACCCTAAGCCTACTCCTAACCCTAGCTGTCACCTTCAGCCTCACCCTATCTCTAACCCTAACTCTAACCCTCCTCCTCACCCTAACCCTAAACCTCACACTAACCCTGACCCTAACTGTAAACCTCACCTTAACCCTAACACTCACCCTAACCCTAACCTGAACACTAACCCTAACCCTCACCCTACCCCTCAGTCTAACCCTAACCCTAACCGGAAACCTCACCGTCACCCCAACACTCAATCTAACCCTTACACTCAACCTAACCCTAACCCTAACCCTCACATTAACCCTAACCCTCACCATAACCCTAACCCTACACCTCACCCTAACCTTCAACCTATCCCAAACACTAAACCTAAACATAACCTTATCCCTAAAACTAAAACCTCACCCTAACCCCTACCCTCACCCTCACCCACACTTTCAGCCTCACCCTAACCCTAACCCTAATCCTAACCCTATCCCGCACCCTCACCCAAACTCTAACCATAACCCTAACCCTTACCCTCACCCTAACCCTCATTCGAAGACTAACCCTCACCCTAAACCTAACCCTCACCCTGAACCTAAACCTCACCCTAACCCTTAGTCTGACCCTAACCCAAAACCTCACACTAACCCTAACCCTCACCCTAACCCTAACCCTCACCTTAACCCTCACCCTAACCCTCAACATAACACTAACCCTCAATGTCATCCTAATCCACACCCTAACACTAAGCCTCACCCACACCCTAACCCTCACCCTCACCATCACCGTCACCATAAACATCACCCTCAGCCTATCCCTCACCCTAATGCTAAAACCAACCCCCACCCTCACCCTAACCCTCACACTCCCTCATCCTAACTCTAAACTTAACCCTAACCCTCACCATAAACCGAACTCTAACCCTAACCCTAACCATAAGCTTTAACTAACCGAAACCCTCACCATCAACCTCACCCTCACCCTCACACTAACCCTGACCATCACCCTAGCTCTCACTCTCACCCTCAGCCTAACCGAACCCTCACCCTAATCCTAATACTAACCCTAAACCTCACCCTCACCCTAACCCTAACCCTAACCCTCACCTTATCTTAACCATCACACTAACCCTAACCCACACCCTAAGCCTCACCCTAATCCTAACCCTAACCCTAACACTAACCCTCACCCTCACCCTCACCTTCACCCTAAACCTTAGCCACACCCTAAACCTAACACTAAACCTAACCCTCACACTAACCCTGAATTTCACTCTAACCCTAACCCTAACTCAAACCCTCATCTTCATCCTCACCCTCACACTCAGACTAACTCTAACCCTAACCCTAATCCTAAACCAAACCCTCACCTTCATCCTCAACCTGAACCTAAACCTAACCCTAAATCTAACCCTCACCCAAACCCTAACCCTAAATGAAACCCTAACCCTCACCCTAACCCTAACCTAACCCTCACCCTCACCCTAACCCTAACACTAACCCTAACCCTAACCCTCACACTAATCCTAAACTTCACCCTAACCCGAAACCTAACCCTCAATCTGAGTCTAACCCTAACCGTAACTCTAACCCTATCCCAAACCCAAACGCTAACCGAAAACCTAACCATAACCCTCACCCTCACTCTAACACTAATCCTAACCTCACCCAAACCCTCACCCTCACCCTCAGCATAACTCTAACCCTAATCCTAAACCTAATCTCACCCTCACCCTCAACCTAAACCTAACCCTCACCCTAACACTAATCCTCACCCTCACCCTAAACCTCACCCTCACCCTAAGCCTAACCCTCACCCTCACCCTAAGCCTAACCCTAACACTCACCCTAATCCTCAACCTAACCCTAATGCTAACCCTAACCCTCAACCTCACCCTAACCCTCACCCTAACCCTTTCCTTCACGATAAGCCTTACCCTAACCCTAAACTTAACCCTCACCCTCACCCTGACCCTTATCCTCCCCCTCAGCCTAAAACTAAGGCTAACAATAACCAAAACCCTCACCCTAGACCTCAACCTAACCCTAACCCTAACCCTAACCCTCACCCTAACGGTTACCCTTACCTTAACCCTTACCTTAACCCTAACCCTAACCCTCACCATAACCCTCACCCTCAAACTAACCCTAACCCTAAACCTCACACTAACCCTAACCCTAACCCTAACCCTCACGCTCACCCAAACCCTCACCCTAACCCTTAACCTCACCCTAACCCTAACCCTAACCCTTACCCTAACCCTCACACTAAGCCTAACCCTCATCCTAAACCTAACCGTAAACCTTACCCTGACCCTCATTCTACCCCTAACCCTAACCCTCACCCTAACCCTTACCCTAACACTCACCCAAACCCTTACCCTCACCCTCACCCTAACCCTCACCCTAAACCTAACCCTCACCCTCGGCCTAAACCTCACAGTAATCCTAACACTCACACTAACCCTAACCCTAATATTAACCCTAACACTCACCCTAACCATCACCCTAAACCTAACCCTCACTAACACCCTAACACTCACCCTCACCCTCACCCTGAAACTTACCCTAACCCTAAACCTAACCCTAACCCTCACCCTCACCCTAACCATCACACGAACCCTCACCCTCACCCTAAACCTCTCTCTCACTCTAACCCTCAACCTAACCCTAACTCTTACCTTAAAACTAACTCTAACCCAAACCCTCACCCTAACCCTTACCCTAACCCTAACACTAACCCTAACCTTCACCCTCACCCTAAACCTCACCCTAACCCTTAACCTCACCCTAAACCTAATTCTAACCCTAACCCTAATCCTCACAATAAACCTACCCCTAACCATAACCCTCACCATAACCCTCACCCAAACTCTATCTCTAACCCTAACCTTCATGCAAACGCTAACCCTAACCCTCACCCTCACCCTCAGCCTAACGGTCTCCATCACCCTAATCCTCACCCTAACCCTACCCCTCACAAACACCCTAACCTTCACCCTCCACCGAACCCTCTCCCAAACCACCACCCTCACCCTAAACATCACCCTAACTGTAACCCTCACCGTAAACCTAAACCCCACCCTAACCCTAACCTTAACCTTCACCCTCACCCTAACTGTAACGCTAACCCTAACCCTCACCATCACCCTAACCCTCACCCTAACCCTTATCCTCACATTAACCCTAACCTTAACCCAAACCCTCACACTAACCCTACCCCTCACCCTAACCCTAGACCTAATCCTAACCCTAACCATCATCCTCCCCCTCCCCCTAACTCTAAACCTAACCCTAACTCTAACCCTCACCTTCACCTTCAACCTATCCATAACCCTCACCCTAACTCTCACCATAACCCTTACCCTCACCCTCACCCTCACCCTAACTCTCACCATAACCCTAACACTCACACTTACATAACCCTACCTCTAACCCTAACCCTACCCCTCAGCCTAACACTCATCCTACCCCTAACCCTAACCCTAATGCTCACCCTATCACTAACAATAATGCTAACCCTCACCCTCAATCTAACTCTCATGCTAACACTAACCCTTACCCTGACCCTCACCCTTACCCTAACCCTCACTCTCACCCTATCCCTCACCATCGCCCTAACTTTAACTGTAACCCTAATCCTTCCCATAGCCCTCCCCCTAACCCTAACCCTAAGCCTCACCCTAATCCTCCACCCTAACACTAACCGTAACGCTCAGCCTAACCCTTACCTCACCCTAACCCTCACCCTAACCCTTACTTTAAAATTAACCCTAACCCTTACCCTAACCGTAACCCTCACACTAACCCTAACCCTCATCGTAACCCCACCCCTACCCCTCACCCTCACCCTCATCCTAACCTTTAAACTAAAACTAACCCTAACAATAAACCTCAACATAACCCTAACCCTCACCCTAATACTTAACCTAACCCTTACATTAAAACTAACATCAACCTTAAACATCACCCTAACCCTAACCCTAACCCTAAACCACACAGCAAACCTAACCCTAACCCTCACCCTCACACTCACTCTCAGCCTCACCCAAACCATAACCCTAATCCTAACTCTAGCCCTCATCCTCACCCTCACCCTAACTCAAACCCTAACCTTAATCCTAACCCTCATGCTCACCCTAACCCTAAAGCTCACACTAACCCTAAACCTCACCCTAACCTTAACCGTAAACCTCACCCTAACCCTAACACTAAACCTAATCTTAATCCTCACCCTAACACTCACAGTAACCCTAAGCCGAACACTAACCCTAACCCTCACCCTACATCTCACTCTAACACTAACCCGAACCCGAAACCTCACCGTCACCCTAACCCTCAATCTAAACCTTACCCTCAACTTAACCGTAACCCTAACCCTCACATTAACGCTAACCCTCACAATAACCCTAACCCTACACCTCACCCTAACCCTTATCCTATCCCAAACCCTAAACCTAACCCTCAACCTAACCCTAACCCTAACCCTAAAACTAAACCTCACCCTAAACCCTACCCTCACCCTCACCCTCACTCTCAGCTTCACCCTAACCCTAAACCTAATCCTAACCCTAGCCCTCACCCTCACCCAAACTCTCACCTTAACCCTAACCCTTCGCTCACCCTAACCCTAACCCTAACCCTAACCCTCACCCTAAACCTAACCCTCACCCTCAACCTAAAACTCAACCTAACCCTTAGTCTCACCCTAACCCTAAACCCAACCCTAACCCTCACACTAACCCTAACCCTCACCCTAACCCTAACCCTCACCTTAACCCTCACCCTAACCCTCAACATAACACTAACCCTCAATGTCATCCTAATCCACACCCTAAACCTAAGCCTCACCCACACCCTAACCCTAAACCTCACCCTCATGGTCACCCTCACCATAAACATTACCCTCACCCTAACGCTCACCCTAATACTAAAACCAACCCTCACCCTCAGCCTAATCCTCACCCTCCCTCACCCTAAATCTAACCCTAACCCTAACCCTCACAATAAACCTAACTCTAACCCTAACCCTCACCCTAACCCCAATCCTCACCGTCACCCTAATTCTCACCCTAACCCTAACCCTAACCCTTACCTAAACGAAACCCTCACCATAAACCTCAGCCTCACCCTAACCATTACCCTAATGCTAAAACCAACCCTCACCCTCAAGCTCACCCTCACCCTCACACTAAAACTGACTCTCACCCTAGTCCTCACCCTCACCCTCAGCCTAACCTAACCCGAACCCTAATCCTAAACCTAACCCTCACCCTCACCCTCACCCTAACCTTAACCCTCACCTTATCTTAACCATCACCCTAACCCTAACCCTCACCCTCAACCTCACCTTCACCCTAACCCTTAGCCTCACCCTAAACCTAACACTAAACCTAACCCTCACACTAACCCTGAAATTCACCCTAACCCTAAACTTAAACTTAACTCTAACCCTCACCTTCACCCTCACCCTCACCCTCAGACTAACTCTAACCCTCACCCTAATCCTAAACCTAACTCTCAACTTCATTCTCAATCTGAACCTAACCCTAACCCTAAATCTAATCCTCACCCAAACCCTAACCCTAACCGAAACCCTAACCCTAACCTAACCCTCACCCTCACCCTAAACCTAACACTAACCCTAACCCTCACACTAATCCAAACCCTCACCCTAACCCTAACCCTCACCCTAACTCTAACCCTAAACCTAACCCTCACCCACACCCTCACCCTCACCCTCAGCCTAACTCTATCCCTAACCCTAACCCTAATCCTAAACCTAACCCTCACCCTGAACCCCAACCTAAAACTAACCCTCAACCTAACCCTAACCCTCACCTTCACCCTAACCCTCACCCTAACTCTAACCCTAACCCTCACTCTAACCCTCACCCTAACACTCACCCTAATCCTAACCCTAACCCTAACACTCCAACTAACTCTAACCCTAACCCTACACTAACCCTACAACTAACCCTAACAAAAAACTTCACCTACACTTCACCCTCATCCTAACCCTAACCCTATCCCTATCCCTAACACTCACCCTACCAATTACCCTATCCCTACCCTAACCGTAACCCTCACCCTCACGCGAACCCTCACTGCAAAGGTAACCCTCACCCTAAAACTCACCCTAACCCTTACCCTAATCCTAATCCTAAAACTAACCCTAACCGTCCACTAACCCTAACCCTCACCCTCACCCTAACCCTAACCCTAACCCTCACACTAACCCTAACCCTAACCCTCACTTTAACCCTCACCTTAACCCTCAACCTCACCCTAAACCTCACAGTCACCCTAACCCTCACCCTAACCCTAAGCCTCACCCACATCCTAACCCTAACCGTTAATCGAACCCTCACCCTCACCCTAAACATCACCCTCACCCTAACACTCACCCTAACCCTAAACCTAACCCTCACCCTCACCCTAAGCCTAATCCTAACCCTAATTCTAATCCTAACCCTAACCCTCACCATCACCCTCATCCTAACCCTAAGCCTAACCGTTACCCTAAACCTAACCTTGACCCTCACCCTCACCCTCACCCTAAACCCAACTTTGACCCTCACCCTAACCCTAAACCTAACCCTCACACTAACCCTAACCCTAAACCTCACACTAACCCTAACACTTACACTAACCCTCACCCTCACCCTAAAACTCAACCTAACCCTTACTCTCAACCCAACCCTAACCCGAACCCTAAACCTAATCCTCACACTAAACCAAACCCTCACCCTAACTCTAACCCTACCCCTCTCCCTAAACCTCATCCTAACCCTAACCCTAAACGTAACACTCAACCTAACCCTAACCCAAACCCTAACCCTAAACCTCACCCTAACACTAACCGTCACCCTCACCCTCACTCTCAACCTCACCCTAACTCTAACCCTAACCCTAACCCTACCCCTAACCCTATCCCTCACCCTAACCCTAACCCTAACACTAACCCTCACCCTAAATTTAACCCTTACGCTAACGCTAACCCTAACCCTCATCCTCACCCAAATCCGAACCCTAAACCTTATTCTCATCCTAACACTAACCCTAACCCTAACCCTCACACTAACCCTAGCCCTTACCCTAACCCTAACCCTCACCTTTAACTCTCACCCTAACCCTCACCCTCACCCTAACCCTCACCCTCACCCTAATCCTAACCCTCGCATGAACCCTCACCCTCACCCTAAACATCACCCTCACCCTAACCCTCACCCTAACGCTAACGCTAACCCTAACCTTCACTCTCAACTTAAGCCTCACCCTAACCCTTACCCTCACCCTAACCCTAACAATAACCCTAACCCTATTCCTCACAATAACCCTCACCCTAACCATAACCCTCACCTTTACCCTATCCCTAAACCTAAACGTCACCCTAACGATAACCCTAACCCTCACCATCACCCTAACGGTCTCCGTCATCATAACCTTCACCCTAACCCTACCCCTCACCCACACGCTAACCCTCACCCTCACCCACACCCTCATCCTAACCTTCACACTCACCCTAACACTAAACCTAACCCTTAACCTCAACCTAACCCTAACCCTTACCCTAACCCTAACCCTCACACTAACCCTAACCCTCATCCTAAACTTAACCCTACCCTTCACCCTCACCCTCATCCTAACCCTAAACCTAAACCTAACCCTCACCCTCACGATCACCCTACCCCTACCCCTAACCCTAAACCTAACCTTGGCCCTCACCCTCACCCTAACCCTAACACTAACCCTCACCTTAACGCTCACCCTAACTCTCACACTCAACCTAAACCGCACAGTCACCCTAACCCTAACCCTAACCTAAGCCTCACCCACACCATAACACTAACCCTCACACGAACCCTCACCCTCAACCTAAACATCACCCTCACCCTAACCCTAAACCTAACGCTCACCCTCACCCTCAACCTCACCCTAACCCTAACGCTAAACCTAACCATAATCTTCACCCTAAAACGCACTCTAACCCTAACCATTACACTAACCCTAACCCTCACCCTACTCCTCACCCTAACCCTAACACTCACCCTAACCCTCAACCTAACCCTAACCCTAACCCTCAACCTCACCCTAACCTTCACCCTAAACCTTACTCTCACCCTAACTCTAAACCTAAACTTAACCCTCACACGAACCCTAACCATCACACGAACCCTAACCCTCACCCTAAACCTCTACCTCACTCTAACCCTCACCCTCACCCTAACCCTTCCCTTAAACCTAACTCTAAACCTAACCCTCACCCTAACCCTTACCCTAACCCTAACGCTAACCCTAACCTTCAACCTCACCCTAAACCTCAGCCTAACCCTTAACCTCACCCTAAACCTAACTCTAACCCTAACCCTAATCCTCACAATAACCCTACCCCTAACCATAACCTCACCCTAACCCTCACCCAAACTCTATCTCTAAACCTTACCTTCACGCAAATGCTAACCCTAAACCTAACCCTCACCTTCACCCTAACCCTACCCCTCACCAACAACCTAAACCTCACCCTCAACCTCACCCTCACCCTATCCCGCACCCTCACCCGAAATATCATCCTAACTCTAACCCTCACTGTAAACCTAAACCCCACCATAACCCTAACCCTAACCCTAACACTCACCCTAACCCTAACCCTAACAGTGACCGAAACCCTCACCCTAACCCTCACCCTAACTGTAATGCTAACCCTAACCCTCACCATCACCCTAATCCTCACCCTCACTCTTATCCTCTCACTAACCCTAACCTTAACCCAAACCCTCACACTAACCCTAACCCTCACCATAATCCTAAACCTACCCCTCACCCTAACCCTAGACCTAATCCTAACCCTAACTGTCACCCTCACCCTCACCCTCACCCTAACTCTAACCCTAACCCTAACCCTAACCCTCACACTAACATAACCCACACTCTAATCCTAACCTTACCCCCATCCTAACACTCACCCTACCAGTAACCCTAACCCTAATCCTCACCCTATCACTAACCCTAATGTTGACCCTCACCCTCAACCTAGCTCTCATGCTAACACTAACCCTAACCCTAACCCTCACGCTTACCTTAACACTCACCCTCACCCTATCCCTCAAAGTAACCCTAATGTTAACTGTAACCATAATTCTCCCCCTAGCCAGCCCCCTAACCTTAACCCTAAGCCTTAACCTAATCCTCACCCTAACCCTAACCCTAACACTCATCCTAACCCTTACCTCACCCTAACCCTCACCCTAACCGATACCCTAAAACTAACCCTCACCCTAACCCTCACCCTAACCCTAACACTCAACCTGACATAACCCTCACCCTAACCCTAACCCTCACCCTCAGCCTAACCCTCAACCTAACCCTTAACCTCAACCTCACCTTAACCCTTTCCCTAACCCTAACCCTCACACTAACCCTAACCCTCATTCTAACCCTAACCCTACCCCTCACCCTCACCCTCATCCTAACGCTAAACCTAAAATTCACCCTGACCATAAACCTCATCATAACCCTAAACCTAACCCTCACCCTCACCCTAAAACTCAACCTAACCCTTACATTCAACCTAACCTCAACCCTAAACTTAAACCTAACTCTCTCACACTAACACTAACCCTCCCCCTAACATTAACCCTAACAGTAACCCTCACCTTAACCCAAATCCTAAACCTAAACATAACCCTAAACCTCACCCTAACCCTAACCCTAACCCTAACCCTAAACTTCACCCTAAACCTAAACCTAACCCTCACCCTCACCGTCACTCTCAGCCTCACCCTAACCCTAACCCTAATCCTAACCCTAGCACTCACCCTCACCCTCACCCTAACTCTAACCCTAACCCTAACAATAACCCTCACCCTCATCCTAACCGAAACCTCACAATAACCCTAAACCTCACCCTAACCCTAACTGTAAACCTCACCCTAACCCTAACCTTAACCCTAACCCTAATGCTAAGCCTAACCTTAATCCTCACCAAAACACTCACCCTAACCCTAACCCGAACCCTCACCATCACACTAACCCTCATTCTAAACCTTACCCTCAACCTAAGCCTAACACTAACCCTCACATTAACCCTAACCCTCACCATAAACCTCACCCTACACCTCACCCTAACCCTCATCCTAATGCAAACTCTAAACCTAACCCTCAATCCAACCCTAACCCTAACCCTAACTGCAAACCTCACCCTAACCCCTACCCTCACCCTCACCCTCACTCTCAGCCTCACCCTCACCCTAACTCTAATCCTAAACCTAGCCCTCACCCTCACCCTAACTCTAACCCTACCCTAACACTTACCCTCACCCTAACCCTAACCCTAACACTAACCCTCACCCTAAACCTAAACCCTAAACCCTCACGCAAACGCTAACCCTAACCCTCATCCTCAACCTAAACCTCACCCTAACCCTTATTCTCACCCTAACCCTAAATCTAACCCTAACCCTCACACTAACCCTAACACTAACCCTCACCCTCACCCTCACCCTCACCTTCACCCTAACCCTTACCCTCACCCTAAACCTAACACTAAACCTAACCCTCACACCAACCCTGAACTTCACCCTAACCCTAACCCTAACCCTAGCTCTAACCCTGAACTTCACCCTTACAATCACCCTTAGAATAACTCTAACACTAACCCTAATCCTAAACCTAACCCTCACCTTCAACCACAACCTGAACCTAACCTTAACCCAAAATCTAACCCTCACCAAACCCTAACCCTAACTGAAACCCTGACCCGAACCCGCACCCTAACCCTAACCTAACCCTCACACTCAACCTAAACCTAACACTAAACATAACCCTAACCCTCACACTAATCCTAATCCTCACCCTAACCCTAACCCTAACCCTCAATCTAACTCTAACCCTAACCCTAAATCTAACCCTCGCCCAAACCCTAACCCTAACCAAAACCCTAACCCTAACCCTCATCCTAACCCTAACCCTAACCCTCAACCACACCCTCACCCTCACCATCAGCCTAACTCTAAACCTAACCCTAATCCTAAACCTAACCCTAATCCTAAACCTAACCCTAACCCTCAACCTAACCCTAAACCTCACCCTCACCATAACCCTCACCCTCACCCTAACCCTAACCCTCACCCTAACCCTCACCCTAACCCTCACCCTAATCCTAACCCTAACCCTAACCCTCAACCTAACCCTAACCCTAACCCTAGACTAACCCTACACCTAACCCTAACAAAAACCTTCACCTACACTTAACCCTCACCCTAACCCTAATCCTATACCTATCCCTAACACTCACGATACCCATCACCCTAACACTAACCCTAACCGTAACACTCACCCTCATGCGAACCCTCACTCCAAAGGTAACCCTCACCCTAAACCTCACCCTATACCTTACCCTCACCCTAATCCTAACCCTAACCCTAACCCTCCACTAACCCTAACCCTCACCCTAACCCTAAACCTACACTTCTCCCTATCACTCACCCTAACCCTAACCCTAACCCTCACACTCACCCTCACCCTAACCCTAAACCTAACCCTCACCCTAAACCTAACCCTCACCGTCACCCTCACCCTAAGTCTAATTGTAACCCTAACCCTAATCCTAAACCTAACCCTCCCCCTCCCCCTCCCCCTAAACCTCACCCTAACCCTTACCCTAAACCTAACCTGGACCCTCACCCTCACCCTAACCCTAAGCATCACTCTAACCCTTACCCTCACCTTAACCCTCACCCTAATCCTCACCCTAACCCTAACCCTCACCGTCACCCTAACCCTCACCCTAAACCTAAGCCAAACCCACACCCTAACTTTAACCCTAACCCTCACCCTCACCATAAACATCACCCTCACCCTAACCCTAAACCCAAACCTCACCCTCACCCTAACCCTCACCCTCCCTCACCCTAACTCTAACCCTAACCCTAACCCTTACCATAAACCTAAGTCTAACCCTAACCCTCACGCTAACACTCAACCTAACCCTGACGCTAACCCTAACCTTCACCCTCACCCTAAACCTCACTCTAACCCTTACCCTCACCCTGACACTAACCTTAACCCAAACCCTAAACCTCACACTAACCCTAACCCTCACCCTCACCCTAAACATCACCCTAACCCTAACCCTCACACTAACCCTAACCCTAATGCTCACCCTAACCCTAACATTCACCCTCACCCTCATCCTAACCCTAACCCTAACCCTAAACCTAACGCTCTCCCTCAAACTCAAGCTAACTGTAACCCTAAACCTAACCCTCACTCTCACCCACATCCTAAACCTAACCCCAACCCTAACCCTCACCCTAACACTCACCATCACCATAATCCTCACCCTAGCCCTAAACCTCAACCTAACTCTAAACCTAGCCCTCAACTTAAACCTCACCCTAAGCCTAACCCTAACCCTGACCCTATTACTAAACCTAATACTTTGCCTCACATTCACTCTAACTGTATCCCTCACCCCAACCCTCACCCTATCCCTAACGCTAACCCTAACCCTCACCATCACAATAACCCTCACCCTAAACCTTATCCTCACATTAAGCATAACCCTAACCCTAACCCTAACCCTAACCCTCACCCTCACCCTAACCCTACCCCTCACCTTATACCTCACCCTAATCCTTATCCTAACCCTAAACCTAATACTCACCCTAATCATAACCCTAATCCTAACCCTCACCCTCACCCTAACCCTCACCCTAAACTTAACCCTACAGCTCACCGTAACACTCAAGCTAATCCTAAAACTAACCCTAACCCTAAACCTCACTCTAACCTTAACCCTCACTCTAACATACCCCTCACCCTCACCCTCACTCTACCCCTCAGCCTAACCCTAACCCTAAACCTAATCCTCACCCTATAACTAACCCAAACCCTAACCCTCACCCTCACCCTGGCTCTCACGCTAACACTAAACCTAAGCCTAAACCTCACCCTAACCCTAAACCTCACCCTATCCCTAACCCTTACCCTCACCCTATCCCTCAGCTTAACCCTAACTTTAACCCTAACCCTAATCCTCACCCTAAACCTCTTACCCTAACCCTTACCCTAACCCTAACCCTCACTCTAAACCTAACCATAACACTAACCCTAACCCTAACCCTCACCCTTACACTCACCCTAACCCTAACCCTCACACTAACACTAACCCTCACCCTAACCCTACTCCTAACACTCACCCTCACACTCACCTTCAGCCTATCCCTAACCCTAACCCTAATCCTAACCCTAACCCTCCCACTCCCCCTCACCATAACCCTAATCCTAACCCTCACCCTAACCCTAACCCTCACCTTAACCCTAAACCTAACCTTCACCCTCACCCTCACCCTAACCCAAACCCTCACCCTTACCCTAACCCTAACCCTAACACTAACACTAACCCTAAACCTAACCCTCCCGCTAACCCTAAGGCTTACACTAATCCTCACCCTCACCCTAAACCTCACCATAACCTTTATCCTCACCCTAACTCTAAGTTTAACCCTAACCCTAAGCCGCACACCAAACCTAACCCTCACCCTAATCCTAACCCTACCCCTCACGCTAACTCTCACCCTCACCCTAAACCTAACACTCACTCTAACCCTAACACTAAGCCTCACCCTCACTCTAACCCTCACCTTCACCCTAAACCTTAAACTCACACTAACCCTCACCCACAACCTAACACACACCTGAACCCGAAGCCTCACGCTTACCCTAACCCTCACCCTCACCCTGAACATCACCCTAGCCCTAAAATTAAAGCTAACTCTCAGCCTAACCCTAACCTTCACCTTAAACCTAACTCTAAACCGTACCCTCACCCTAACCCTAACCCTCACCTTAACCATAATCCTAACCTTCAAACTAACCCTAACCCTAAACTTAACCCAAATCCTAACCCTCACCCTAACCCTCAACCTCACCATAACCCTAAACCTTACCTAACCCTATCCCTCACCCTCAACCTAACTGTCACCCTAACGCGCACCCTCACCCTAGCCCTCACCCTAACTCTAACCTTAACTCTTACCTAACCTTATCCCTCTCCCACACCCTCACCCTCAACCTAACCCTCACCTCACCCTATTCTGAACCCTAAACCTCACCCTCACCCTCACCCTAACCCTAACCCTAAACCTCACCCTAACCCTAAACCTAATCCTAACACTCAACCTAACCCTAAGCTTCACCCTAAAACTCACTCTCACCCTAAAAATCACCCTAACCCTTACTCTCACCATCACCCTAAACCTCACCCTCACCTCACCCTAAACCTAACACTAGCCCTAACCCTAAACCTCACTCTCACCCACACCCTAAACCTAACCCTAACCCTTACCCTTACCATCACCCACACCCTAAACCTAACCCTTACCCTTACCCTCATCCTCATCCTAATCCTCACGCGAATCCTAACCCTAACCCTTACCCTTACCTAAAGGAAACCCTCACCCTCACCCTCACCCTAACCCTCACCCTCACACTAGCCCTCACCCTAACCCTAATGCTCACCCTCACCCTCATCTTCAGCCTAACCCTAACCCTAAACCTAACTCTAACACTCACTCTAACCCTAACACTAAACCTAACTCTAAACCTCACCCTAAACCTAACCCTCATAATAACCCTAACCTTAACCCTCACCCCAACCCTAACTGTCACCCTCCCCCTAACCCTAACCCTAACAATAAACCTAACCCTAACCCTAACCCTAACCCTTAAGCTCACCCTAACCCTAACCTTAACCCTCACCCTCAACCTAACCCTAACCCTCACCCTAACTATAACCCTCACATTAACCCTAACCCTAACCAACACCCTCACCCTAACCCTAACCCTCACCCTCACCCTAACCACATCACCCTAATCCTAACACTAATCCTCACCCTCACCCTAACCCTAACCCTACCCCTAAACCTAACCCTAACCCTAACCCTCACCCTCAACCTAACCCTCACACTAACACTAACCCTCACCCTAACCCTACCCCTAACCCTCACCCTCACACTCATCTTCAGCCTAACCCTAAACCTAAACCTAATGCAAACTCTAAACCTAACCCTCAATCTAACCCTAACCCTAACCCTAACTGCAAACCTCACCCTAACCCCTACCCTCACCCTCACCCTCACTCTCAGCCTCATCCTCACCCTAACTCTAATCCTAAACCTAGCCCTCACCCTCACCCTATCTCTAACCCTAACCCTAACCCTTACCCTCACCCTAACCCTAACCCTAACACTAACCCTCACCCTAAACCTAAACCCTAAACCCTCACGCAAACGCTAACCCTAACCCTCATCCTCAACCTAAACCTCACCCTAACCCTTATTCTCACCCTAACCCTAAATCTAACCCTAACCCTCACACTAACCCTAACACTAACGCTCACCCTCACCCTCACCTTCACCCTAACCCTTACCCTCACCCTAAACCTAACACTAAACCTAACCCTAAACCTCACCCTCACCCTAATCATCACCCTAAACCTTACTCTCACCCTAACCCCAAAGCTAACCCTAAACCTCACCCTCACCCTCACCCTAGCCCTAAAACTCGCCCTAACCCTAAACCTCACCGTCACCCTCACCCTAAACCTAACCCTAACCCTAACCCTAAGCCTTACCCTCACCCTAATCCTAATCCTTACCCTAACCCTAACCCTAACCCTTACCTAAACGAAACCCTCACTCTCAACCTCACCCTAACCCTCACCCTCATACTAGACCTCACCCTCACCCTTATCCTCACATTCACCCTGACCCTCACCCTCAGCTTAACCCTCCCCATAACCCTAACTCTCACCCTAATCCTAACCCTAAACCTCAAGCTAACCCTAAATCTAACCCTAACCCTCACCCTAACCCTAAACCTCAACCTAAACCTCACCCTCACACTACCATCACCCTAACCCTTACTCTCACCGTAACCCTAAACCTAACCCTAAACCTCACCCTCACCCTCACCCTAAAACTCGCCCTAACCCTAAACCTCACCCTCACCCTCACTCTAAACCTAACCCTAACCCTAACCCTTACCCTCACCCTCACCCTAACTCTAACCCTAACCCTAACCCTAACCCTAAACTTCACCTCACCATAACCCTAACCCTCACCATAACACTCGCCCTAACCCTAAACCTCACCCTCACCCTCACCCTAAACCTAAACCTAAACCTAACCTTATCCCTAACCCTCACCCTAACACTCGCCCTAACCCTAAACCTCACCCTCACCCTCACCCTAAACCTAAACCTAAACCTAACCTTATCCCTTACCCTAACCCTAACCCTCACCCTAATCTTTACCCTAATCCTAACCTAACCCTCACATTAAGAGTTACCCTCACCCTACCCCTAACCCTAAACCTAACCCTCAACCTAACCCTAACCCTAAACCTAACACTCAGCCTAACCCTAACCCTCACCTTAACCCTAACCCTAACACTCACCCTAACAATAACCTTAACCCTCACCCTAAACCTCAACCTCACCCTAACCCTAACACTCACCCTAACCCTAACCCTGACCCTCACTCTAACCCGCACCGTCACCATAAACCTCACCCTAACCCTATCCCTCACCCAACACCCTAACCTTCACTCAAACACAAAACCTCACGCTCACACTGAACATCACCCTAACACTAACCCTAACCCAAATCCTCACTCTAAACCTCACCCTAACCCTCACCCTAAATTTAAAGCTAACCCTAAACTTAACCCTAACCCTCACTCTCACCCTTACCATAATCCTGTCCTAACCCTCACCCTCACCCTTATTCTCACCCTAACCCTAACCCTCACACTAACCCTAACCCTAACCCTCACCCTAACCCTCACCCTAATCCTAATCCTAATCCTAACCCTTACCTTTACCCTCAACCTAACACTAACACTCAACCTAATCCTAAACCTAACCCTCACCCACACTTTAACCCACAACATCACCGAAAACCTCACCCCAACCCTTAACCTAACCCGCACCATAACCCTCACTCGAAACCGAACCCTCACCATCACCCTAACCCTCACCCTGACCCTAGACCTCACCCTAACCCTAACCCTAACAATAAGCCTAACCCTAACCCTAAACCTAACCTTCACCCTAACCCTAACCCTCAGCCTAACCCTCACCCTAACCCTAACGCTAACCCTAACCCTCCCACTTAATCTCACCCTAACCCTAACGCTAACCTTAACCCTCAGCCTCAGCCTAACCCTCACCCGCACCCTAATCCTCACCCTAAACCTAACGTTAACCCTCACCCTCAGCCTAACCCTCAGCCCAACTCTTTTCCTCACCCTAACACTAACATTAACCCTAACCTTCACCCAAACCATAACCTTCACACTAAACCTAACCATCACCCACACCCTAACCCTGACCCTCACCCTCACCCTAACCCTAACCCTACCCCTAACCCTCACCCTAACCCTCACCCTAACCCTACCGCTAACTCTAACACTCACACTCACCCTAAACCTCACCCTAAACTTTACCCTAACACAAACACTAATCCTTACACTAACCCTAAACTTAAAACTAACCCTCAGCCTAACCCTCAACCTAACCCTAACCCTAACCCTAAACCTCCCCCTAACTCTAACTCTCACCCTAACCCTAACCCTAAACCTCACCCTCACCCTAACCCTAACCCTCATTCTAACACTAACCCTAACCCTAACCATGACCTTAAACCTAACCCTCACCCTAGCCCTAACGCGAACCCTAACCCTCACCCTCAGCCTAACCCTCAGCCTAACCCTCACTCTCACTCTCACCCTCATCCTTACCCTAAGCTTAACCCTTACCTAAACCTATCCCTCTCCCTCACCCTCACCCTCACCCTAACCCTCACTCTCAGCCTAACCCTCACCCTAACCCTTTTCCTCAACCTAAACCTAACCCTAAGCATAACCCTAACCCTCACACAAACCGTAACCCTCACCCTAAACCTAACCCTCACCTACATCCTAACCATCACCCTCACCTTCACCCTCACCCTCACGCTAACCCTAACCCTAAACCTTACCCTAAACCTTACCCTAACCCTAACCGTAACCCTAACAATAACCCTAACCCTAAACCTAACCCTAACCCTCACCCTAAACCTAACCCTAACCCTAACCATACACCTCACCCTAACCCTCACCCTAACCCTTTATCTCACCCTAACCCTAACCCTAACCCGCACCCTCAACCTAACTGTAACCCTAACCCTAACCCTTACCCTAACCCTAACCCTCAACTTAACCCCAACTCTAACCCTCACCCTGAAGCTAACCCTATCCCTAAACCTCACCCTCACCCTTAGTCTAACCCTAACCCTAACCCTAATCCTAACCCTAACCCTCACCTTCACGCTAGCCATCACCCTAACCCTAATACTAACCCTAACCCTCATCCAAATCCTAACTAGAACCGTTATCCTAAACCTCACCCTAACCGTCCCCCTAACTCTCTCACCCTAACCTTAATCCTAATTCTA
Source organism: Dipodomys merriami (assembly GCF_024711535.1). NCBI lineage: Eukaryota > Metazoa > Chordata > Mammalia > Rodentia > Heteromyidae > Dipodomys > Dipodomys merriami. The sequence goes on along the minus strand of NW_027206080.1, from coordinate 2,202,934 downwards.
ACCCTCATCCTAACACTAACCCTCACCCTAAACCTCACCCACACCATAATCCTCACCCTAACACTTACTCTCATCTTAACCCTAACCCTAACACTAATCCAAACACTCACCCTCACCCTCACCCTAACCCTAACGCTAACCCTAAACTTAACCCTCAGCCGCCCTCTACCCTAACCCTAACCCTAACCCTGACCCTCACCCTCACCCTAACCCTAAAACTCAACCATACCCTCACCCTAACCCTAAGCCTAACACTAAACCAATCACCCTCACCCTCACCCTAACCTTCACACTCACGCTCAACCTCAACCTAAGCCTAACCCTAAACCTAACCCTCACCTTCAACCTCACCCTAACTCTAAACCTAACCCTAAACCTAACCCTCACCCTCAACCTCACCCTAACCTTAACCCTATCCCTAAACCTCACCCTAAACCTAAACCTAAACCTAACCCTCACCCTAACTCTAAACCTAACCCAAACCCTCACCTCAACCTAACCCTCATCGTCACCCTAACCCTCACCCTATCCCCAACCCTCACCCTCACCCTAACCCTCACCCAAACCCTTACCCTCACCCTGACCCTAAACCTAACCCTCACCCAAACCCTTGCCCTCACCCTAACCCTCAACATAACCTAACTGTTATATTAACCCTAACCCTCATCCTAATCCTGTCCCTACCCCTCAGCCTAACCCTTATCCTAACCCTAACCCTAACCCTCACCCTAACCCTAACCATAACCATAACCCTAATTCTCACAATAAACCTAACCCTCACCCTAACCCTAACCCTACTCCTCAGCCTAAAGCTCACCCTAACCCTAACCCTAACCCTATTCCTCACTCTATCCCTCACCGTAACATTCACCCTCACCTTAGCCCTCACCCTAACCCTAACTCTAACCCTAAACCGCACCCCAAAACTAATGCTAACCCTAACGCTCACCCTCACCCTAACCCTCACAATTACCCTTAACCTTAAGCTAAACCTATACCTCACCCTCACCCTAAACCTAACTCTAACCCTTACCCTCACCCTAACTCTCACCCTAACCCTAACACTAACCCTCACCATCACCCTTACCCTAAACCTAAGCATAACCCTAACCCTAACCCTTACCCTGACCTCACCCTAATCCTAACCCTAACCCTCTTCCTCAACCTCACCCTAATCCTAAACCTAACCCTAACCCTAACCCTATCCCTAACCCTCAACTCACCCTAACTCTAACCCTCACCCTAACCCTCACCCTCACCCTAAACCTAAACCTAACCCTAACCCTCACCCTCACCCTAACCCTTACAATAATCCTTACCCTCACCCTCAACCTAACCCTAACCATAACCCTCACACTAACCCTTAGCCCCATCTTAACCTGAACCCTAACCATAACACTCACCTTAACCCTAACCCTCACCCTCACCCTTACCCTAAACCTAAGCCTAACCCGAACCCTAACCCTAACCCTAACCCTCACCCTCACCGGAAACCTAACCCTAACCCTAACCCTCCCCCTCCCCCTCCTCATCACCCTAACCCTAACCCTATCCCTAACCCTCACCCAAACCCTAACCCTCACCCTCACCCTCACCCTAAACCTAACCCTAAAAATAACCCCAACCGTAACCCTAACACTAAACCTAATCCTAAACCTCACCCTCACCCTTAACCTAACCCTAACCCTCAAGCTCACCCTCTCCCACACCCTAACCCTAACCCTAACCCTCACCCTAACCCTCACACTAAAACCAAACCTCAGCCTAAACCTAACCCTCACCCTCATCCTAACCCTAATCCTAACCCTAACCCTCAACCTCACCCTCACCCTCACCCTAACTCTAAACCTAACCCTCATTCTAACCCTGACCCTAACCCTAATGCTAACGCTAACCCTCACCCTCACCCTAACGCTCACCCTAACCTTAACCCTCACCCTAAAGCTAACCCTCACACTAAACCTAAACCTCACCCTAAACCTAAATCTATCCCTAAGCCTAACCCTCACCTATTCCTAAACCTAATACTCACCATATCCCTCACCCTAACCCTAACACTCACCCTCACCCTAGCCCTCACCCTAACCCTCACCCTAACCTTAAACCTCACCCTAATCCTAACCCTCACCCTAACCCTAAACCTAACCCTCACCCTAGACCTCACTCTAAACCTAACACTAACCCTAACCCTCACCCTAGCGCTAACCCTAACTCAAACCCTAACCCTCACCCTCACCCTCACCATCATCTTAACACTCACCTAACCCTAACCCTCACCCACACCCTAACCCTCACCCTCACCAAAACACTCACCCTCACCATAACCTGCACCCTAACACTTTTGGTCAACCTAACCCTAACCCTAAGACTCACACAAACGCTAACCATCACCCTAACCCGAACCCTATCCCACACCCTAACCCTCACCCACACCCGAACCATCACCCTCAACCTAACCCTCATCATCACCCTAAACATCACCCTAAACCTAACCCTCACCCTAATGCTAACCCTAACCCAAACTCAAACCCTCACACTCACCCTAACCCTCACCGTGAACCTAACTCGCCCTAACCCTAACTATCACCCATAACCTAACAGTCACCCTCACCAAAACCCTCACCCTAACCCTCACCCTCACCCTAAATATCACCCTAACCCTAACGCTTAACCTAACCCTAACCGTAACCCTCACCCTAACCCTAAACCTAACATTAACCCTAAACTTAACAATAACCCTAACCCTAACCCTCATCCTAACCCTAACCCTCACCCTAACCCATTTCCTCAACCTAACCCTAAGTCTAACTTTAACAATCACACAAACCCTAACTGTCACCGTAACCCTCACACAAACCCTCACCCTCACCCTAACCCTCACCCTCACCCTAAAAATCACCCTCACCCCAAACCTCACCCTAACCCTAACCCTTACCTAACTGAAACACTCCCCCTCCCCCTGCCCCTCCCCATAAACCTCACTCTAACCCTTACTGACACCCTAACCCTAACCCTAATCCTAACCCTCACACTAACCCTAACCCTCACCCACACCCTAACCCTAAACCTAAACCTAACCCTAACTCTCACTCTTAACCTCACCCTCAACATCAACCTCACCCGAAGCCTAACCGTAACCCTAAACCTAAACCTAAACCTCACCCTGACCCTCACCCTAACCCTAACCCTAACCCTCACACTAACCCTAACCCTATCCCTAACACTCACTTTAACCCTAACACTCACCCTAACCCTCATCATAACCCTAACACTAACGCCAACACTCACCCTCACCCTAACCGTCACCCTAACCCTTTTCCTCACCCTAACCCTAACCCTAACCCTAACCCTAACCTCACACAAACCCTAACCCTCATAATAACTCTAAACCTATCCCTGATCCTAATCCTCACTCTACCCTAACTCTAACCCGAACCTTCACCCTAACCCTAACCCTAACACTAACCCTAACTCTCACACTAACCCTAACCCTCACCCTCACCCTAACCCTAACCCTAACCCACACGCTCACCCTCACCTCCCTAACGCTCAGCCTAATCTTGACCCTAACTATTATCTTAACCCTAACCCTCAACCTAACAATCACCCTATACCTAACCCTAACCCTAACACTCACCCACAACCTCACACTCACCCTAACCCTAACCCTAACAATAACCCTAACCCTAACCCTATACCGAACACTTACCCTCACCTTAACCCAAACCCTAGCCCTACTCCCAAACCTAACCCTAATTCTAAACTTCACTCTTAACCTAACCCTTACCCTAACCGTCACCCTCACCCTAGCCCTCACCCTAATACTCACGCTAACCCTTACCCTCACTCTCACACTAACCCTCATCCTAACCCTTAACCTCAACCTAACCCTAATCCTAAACTTAATCCTAACCCTCACACTAAACCTAACCCTCAGCCTAAACCAAACCCTCACTCTCATCCTAACCCTAACCCTAACCCTAACCCTCACCCTCACCCTTACCCTAGCTATAACCCTAATCCTCACGCTAACCCTAAGCCTAACCCTAATGCTAGCCCTAACCCTCACCCTCATCTTAACCCTCACCCTAACCCTAACCCTAACCCTCACACTGAACCTAACCCTCACCCTAACCCTAACCCTACCCCTTAGCCTAAAACACACCCTAAACGTAAACCTGAACCTATCCCTCACCCTAACCCTCACACTCACCCTCACCCTAGACCTCACATTATCCCTAACCATAAACCTAAACCTCACCCTCAAACTAATGCTAACCCTCACACTAACCCTAACCCTCACTCTAATCCTATCCCTACCCTTCAGCCTCACCTCATCCTAACCCTAACCCTAACCCTAACCCTCACCCTCACCCTAACCCTAACCCTCACCCTCACCCAAACCCTAACTCTAACCCTCACCCTAACCCTCACACTAACCCTAACGCTAACTCTAACACTGACCCTCACCCTAAACCTCACCCTAAACTTTAGCTTCACCCAAACCCTAACCCAAACCCTAACCCTAAAGCTCAACCAAACCCTAATCCTAATCCTAAATCTCACCCTAATGCTAACCGTAACCCAAATCCTCACCTTCACCCTAACCCTCACCGTCACCCAAAACCTGACCCTATCCCTAAACCTCCACACCCTAACCCTCACCATAACCCTAACGCTAACACCAACCCTCACCCTCACCCTAACCGTCACCCTAAACCTTTTCCTCACAATACCCTAACCCTAACCCTCACACAAACCCTAATGCTCACCCTAACTCTAAGCCTATCCCTGAACCTAACCCTCACCCTACCCTAACCTTAGCCCTAACCCTCACCCTAAACCTACCCCTGTCACTCACCCTCACACTCACCCTAACCCGAACCCTAAACTGAACCCTCACCCTCACCCTAACCCTCACACTCACCGTCACCCTCACCTAACCCTCGACCTCACCCTAAACCTCACCCTAACCCTAAACCTCACCCTTAGCCTAACCATCAACCTAACACTTACCCTCACCCTAAATCTAACCCTAATCCTAACCATAACCCTAACACTAACCCTCACCCTCACCCTCACCCTAAACGTAAGCCTCACCCTCATCCTAACCCTCATCCTAACCCTTACCCTCACCCTAAACCTAAACCTAATCCTAATCCTAACCCTCACACTAACCCTAACCCTCACCATAACCCTAACCCTAACACTAACCCTAACCCTCACCCTCACCCTCAGACCAACACTAAACCTAATCCTAACCCTAACCCTCACCCTCAACCTCACCCTAAACCTAACCCTAACACTCATCCTCAACCTCACCTCAACCTCATTAATCATAACCCTAACAATAACCCTAACCCTAACCCTAACCTTAACCCACACCCTAACTGTAACCTAACCCTAACCCTAACACTCACCCTAACCCTATCCCTCACCCTCACCCTCAACCTAAGCCTAACCCTAACCCAAACCTAATGATAAACCTAAACCTGACCCTCAACCTCACCCTAACCCTAACCCTCACCCTAAACCTCAACCTAACCCCAACCATAAACCTAACCCTCACCCTCAGCCTCACCCTAACCCTCATGGTCACACTAATCCTGAACCTAACCCTAACCCTCACCCACACCCTAACCCTCACCCTCAACCTCACCCTCACCCTAATGCTAACCCTAAACCTAACCCTAACCTCACCCTTACCCTCAGACAAACCCTAACCCTAACCCTAATCCTAACCCTAACCCTAACCCTCACCCTAAACCTAACCCTAAACCTCACCCTCACACTCACCCTAACCCTAACATTAACCTTAACCCTAACCCTCACCCTCACCCTAATCATCACCCTAATTCTAACCCTAACCTCACCCTCAACTTCACCCTAACCCTAACCCTAAACCTAACCCTCACCCTCAACCTCACTCTCACCCTAACCCTAACCCTAACCCTCACCCTCACCTTTAACCTCACCCTCACACTCACCCTAACCCTAACCCTCATGCTAACAATAGCCCTAACTCTAATGCTAACCCTAACCCTCCCCCTCACCCTCACCCTCACCCTCACGCTAACACTACCCCTCAGCCTAAACCTCACCCTAACCCTAACCCTAACACTAATCCTCACCCTGTCCCTCACCCTAACCCTAACACTCATCCTCACCCTAGCCCTCACCCTAACCCTAACCCTAACCCTAAACCTCACCCTAAAACTAAACCTAACCCTCACCCTCACCCTAAACCTCACTCTTACCCTTACCCTCACCCTAACCCTCACCCTAAAGCTAACCCTCACCCTCACCCTAACCCTCATCGTAACCCTAAACCTAACCCTCACCCTAACCTTCACTCCAATCTTAACCCTAAACCTAACATTCAACCTCACCCTAACCCTCAACCAACACCTTACCCTCACACCTTACCCTCACCCTCACCCTAACGCTAACCCTAACCCGAAACCCCACACTAACCCCAACACTCACCCTAATCCTATCCCTACTCTTCAGCCTCACACTCATCCTAACCCTAACCCTAACCCAACACTCACCCTAACCTTAAACTTAACCCTAACCCTCACCCTCACCCTTAACCTCACCCCCACCCTCACCCTAACTCTAACCCTAATTATCATGCTAACAATAACCCTAACCCTAATGCTAACCCTCACCTTCACCCTCACCCTCACCCTCAACCTCACCACCACACTCACCCTAAATCTAACCCTATCATGCTAACAATAGACCTAACCCTAATGCTAACCCTAACCCTCACCCTCACCCTCACCCTCAACCTCACCTGCACCCTCACGCTAACACTACCCCTCAGCCTAAACCTCAAGCTAACCCTAACCCTAACACTAATCCTCACCCTGTCCCTCACCCTAACCCTAACCCTAAACATAAACCTCACCCTAAAACTAATGCTAACCCTAAACCTCACCCTCACACTAACCATCACCCTAACACTTACCCTTATGCTAAACCTAACCCTCACCCTCACCCTAAACCTCACTCTAAAAATTCCCCACACCCTAACCCTCACCCTAAAGCTAACCCTCACCATCACCCCAACCCTCATCGTAACCCTAACCCTAACCCTAAACCTAACCCTCACCCTAACCTTCACTCTAATCCTAACCCTAATCCTAACACTCAACCTCACCCTAACCCTCAACCAAACCCTTACCCTCACCCTCACCCTAGCGCTAACCCTAACCCTAATCCTCACACTAACCCCAACACTCACATTAATCCTATCAATACTCCTCATCCTCACCCTCATCCTAACCCTAACCCTAACCCAACACTCACCCTAAACCTAACCCTAACCCTCACCCTCACCCTCAACCTCACCCTCGGCCTAACCCTAACACTAAACCTAATCCTAACCCTAAACATCACCCTCACCCTCAGTCTAACTCTAACCCTAAACTTAACCCTAACCCTCACCCTCACCCTCACCTTAACCCTAACACTATCCCTAACGTTCACCCTAACCCTAACACTCACCCTAACCCTCACCCTCACCCACACCCTCAGCATAACCCTAACCCTCAACCTCACTCTAACCCTCACCCTAACCCTTTATCTCACCCTAACCCTAACCCTAATCATAACTCTAACCTTCATACTAACCCTAACCCTAACACTAACACTAAACCAAACCCTCACCCACAACCTAAACCTCACCCTAAGACCAACCCTAACCCTTACCCTAATCCTAACCCTAACCCCAACCGTCACCCTCACCCTCACCCTAAACCTAACCCTAACCCTCACCCTAAACCTAGCCCTCACCCTCACCCTCACCGTAATCCTAAACCTAACCCTAACCCTCACCTTTACCCTAACCCTTATCCTAACTGTTATCCTCAACCTTTCCCTAACCTTTACCCTAAACCTAACCCTCACTCTAAACCTAACCCTTACCCTAACACTCACCCTAACCCTAAATCTAACTCTAAACCTCACCTTCACCCTAAACTTCACCCTAACCCTTACCCTCACCCTAACCCTAACCCTAACCCTAATCCTAACCCTAAACCTAACCCTCAGCCTAGCCCTCACCCTAACCCTAACCCTAACACTCACTCTAACGCTAAACCTAAAACAAACCCAAACCATCACCCTCACCCTAACGCTCACCCTAACCCTAGCCCTCTCCCACACCCTAATCCTCACCCTCACCAAAACCCTCACCCTATCCCTAACCCTCACCCTCACCCTAAACATCACCCTAACCCTAATCCTAACAGTAACCCTCACCCTAACACTAAGCCTAACAATAACCCTAAACCTAATAATAACCCTAAGCCTATCCCTAACCCTCACCCTAACCCTAAACCTCACCCTAACCCTAAACTTAACCCTAACGCTAAACCTAACACTCACCCTCACCCTAACCCTCACCGTAATACTTTTCATCACCCTAAACCTAACCCTAAGTTTAACACTCACACAAAACGCTAACCCTCACCCTAATCCTCACATACACACTCACCCTCACCCTCATCCTCAGCCTTATCCTCACCCTAAACATCACCCTAAACCAAACACTCACACTAACCCTAACCCTAACATTCACCCTAACCCCCTAACCCTAACCCTCACCCTAACCCTAACCCTCACCCTAACCCTCACCCTCACCCTAAACCTCACTGAAACCCGAACCCTTACCTAACCGAAACCCTCACCCTCACCCTAAACCTCATCCTAACTCTTTCCTTCACACTAACCATAACCCTAACCCTCACCCTCACACTTACCTTAAACCTAACCCTAACCATAACACTCAACCTCACCCTCACCCTCACCCTAACCCTAACCCTAACAATAACCCTAATCTTCACCCTAAGCATAACCCTAAACCTCACCCTCACCCTAACCCTAAACCTAACCCTAACAATCACCCTCACCCTAGACTTCACCCTAATACTCATGCCAACCCTAACCCTCACTCTCACACTAACCCTCATTCTAAACCTTACCCTCACCCTAACCCTAACCCCAAAGCTAACCCTAACCCTCACACTAAATCTAACCCTCAGCCTAAACTTAACCCTAACCCTCATCCTAAAACTAAACCTATCCCTCACACTAACCCTAATCCTCACCCTAATCCTATACCTATCCCTCAGCCTCACCATCATCCTAACCTTAACCCTAACCCTCACCATAACCCTACTTCTAAACCTAACTCTAACCCTCACCCTCACCCTCTCCCTCACCCTAACCCTAACGCTAACCCTAACCATAACCCTAACCCTAAACCTAAACCTAAACATCACCCTAACCCTAAGCATAAACCTCACCATCAATCTTACCCTAATCCTAACAATAAAAATAACCCTAATCCTAACCCTAACCCTCACCCTAACCCTCACCCTAAACCTAACAATAACCGTACCCCTAACCCTAAACCTAACCCTAACCCTCACGCTAACCCTCACCCTAACTCTAACCCTAAACCTAAACCTCACCCTCACCATAAACCTAAACCTAACCCAAAAACGTCACCCTCACCCTCACCCTCACCCTCAAACTTACCTCACCCCACCCTAACCCTCCCCGTCACCCTAAACCTCACCCTATCCCTAAGATAAACATACACCTTAACCCTCACCCTCACCCAAACCTCTCCCTCAACCTAACCCTCACCCTCACCCTAAACATCACCCTAACCCTAACCCTAAACCTAACGTTTATCCTCACCCTAAACCTAACCCTTACCCTAACCCTAAAACTCAGTCTAAACCTAACCCTCAGACTAACCCTAACCCTACCCCTCACCCTCACCCTAACCCTAACCCTTACGCTAACCCTAACCCTCACCCTAAGCCTAACCCTAAACCTAATCCTAATCCTCACCCTCACCCTAACCCTAACCCTCACCATCACACTAGCCCTCACCCTAACACTCACTATAAAAGTAACCCTCACTTTCACCCTGACCCTCACCCTAACCCTAAACCTCACCCTCACCCTAATCGGCACCCTAACACTTACCCTCACCCTAATCCTAAACCTAATACTAACCCTAAGCATTATCGTAACCCAAACCCTCACCCACACACTTACCCTAAACCTAACTCTAACCCTAACCCTCACCCTCACCTTAACCCTAAGCCTAACAATAACCCTAAATCTATCCCTAACCCTAACCCTAATCCTAACCCTCACCCTCACCATAACCCTAACCCTAACCCTAACCCTCACCCTCACCCTAGCCCTCACCCTAACACTCACTCTAACCTTAACCCTCATTCTCACCCTAAACCTCATCCTAACCCTTAATCGCAACCAAACCCTAATCCTAAACCAAACCCTAACCCTCACACTAAACCTAACCCTCAGCCTAAACCTAACCCTCAACCTCATCCTTTCCCTAACGCTAACCCTCACCCTCAACTTCAAACTCAACCTCACCCTAACTCTAACCCTAACCCTCATGCTAACCCTAACCCTAAAGCTAACCGTAACCCTCACCCTAACCATAACCCTAACCCTCACCCTCACCCTAACCCTAACCCTAAACCTAACCCTCACACTAAAACTAACCCATACCCTAACCCTAACTCTATGCCTCAGCTTAACCCTCACCCTAACCCTAACCCTAACCCTAACCCTCACCCTATCCCTCAATCAAAACCTAAGAGTCACGCTCACCCTAGCCCCCACCATAACCCTTACCCTCACCCTAACCCTAAACCTAATACTAACCCTAACCCTTACACTCACCCTAACCCTAACCCTAACTGTCACACTAACCTAACCCTCAACCTAACCCTTATCCTCACCTGAAACCTCATCCTAACCCTTACCGTCACCCTAACCCTAACCCTAACCCTAACACTCACACTAACCCTAACCCTCACCCTAACCCTAACCCTCACCCTCACCCTAACCCTCAGCCTAATCTAAACCATAACCATTATCTTAATGCAAACCCTCACCCTCACACTCACCCTAAACCTAACCCTAACCCTAACACTCACTCACACCCTCACCCTCACCCAAACAATAACCCTAACAATAACCCTAAACCTAATCCTAAACCTAACCCTAACCCTCACCCTAACCCTAACCCTAACTCTAATCCTCACCCTAACCCTAACTCTAAACCTCACACTCACCCTACCCCTAACCCTAACCCTCACCCACACCCTAGCCCTCACCCTAATATTCACGCTAACCCTTACCCTGACACTCACACTAAAACTCATCGTAACCCTTAACCTCACCCTAACCCTAAACCTAAACCTAACCCTAACCCTCACACTAAACCTAAACCTCAGCCTAAACCTAACCCTCGACCTCATCCTAATCCTAACCCTAACCCTAACCCTCACCCTCACCCTCGACTTCGCCCTCACCCTCACCCTAACTCTAAACCTAACCCTCACGTTAACCCTAATTCTAACCCTAATGCTAACCCTAACCCTCACCCTCACCCTAACACTCACCCTTAGTTAACGCTCACCCTAACCCTAACCCTAAACATCACACTAAACCTAACATTCACCCTAACTCTAACTCTACTCCTCAGCCTAAAACTCACCCTAAACCTAAACCTAAAACTCAACCTATCCCTCACACTAACCCTAGCACTCACCCTCACCCTAGACCTCACATTTACCCTAAACATAACCCTAAACCTCATCCTAAAATTAATGCTACCCTAACCCTCACCCTCACCCTAAACCTCACCCAAACCCTATCGCTAATTCTAGTCCTAAACCTAACCATTATCTTAACCCTAACCCTCACCTTCACACTCACCCTAAACCTAAGCCTAACCCTAACCCTCACCCTCACCCTCACCCTCACCCTAACCCTAACCCTAAAAATAACCGTAACACTAACCCTAAACCTAACCCTAACCCTCAGCCTCACCCTAACACTAACCCTAACCCTAACCTTCATCCTAACCCTCACACTAACCCTAACCCACACCCTAACCCTAACCCTCACACAAACCCTAACGCTAACGCTAACCTTCACACTAAACCTAAACCTCACACTAACCCTAAACCTTCCCCTCAGCCTAAACCTCACCCTAACCCTTACCCTAACACTAATCCTTCCCATATCCCTCACCCTAACCCTAACACTCAACCTCACCCTAGCCCTCACCATCACCCTAACCCTAACCCTAAACCTCACCCTAAAACTAATGCTAACCCTAACCCTCACCCTCACCCTAACCTTCATCCTAACCCTTACCCTTATGCTAACACTAACCCTCATCCTCACCCTAGCCCTCAGCCTAACCCTAATCCTAACCATCAATCTCACACAAACCTTAACCCTAACCCTCATCCTAAAACTCACCCTAACCCTAAGCCTAACCCTAAACCTAACCCTCACCCTAACCCTCACCCTAAATGTAAACCTTACAATAACCCTAACCCTAACCCTCACCCTCACCCTAACCCTAACCCTAACCCTCACCCAAACCCTCACCTTAACCCTAACGCTAACTCTAACACGCACCTTCACCCTAAACCTCACCCTAACCCTTACCCTCACCCTAACCCTAACCCTAACCCTAATCCTAACACTAACCCTAACCCTAAACCTAACCCTCACCCTAACCCTCAGCCTCACCCTAACCCGAACCCTAACCCTCACCCTAAAGCTAACCCTAACCCAAACAAAAACCCAAACCCTCACCCTCATACTAACCCTCACCGTCATCCTAACCCTCACCCTAACCCTAACCCTCACCCACACCCTAACCCTCAACCTCACCAAAAGCCTCACCCTCACCATAAACCTCAACCTCACCCTAAACATCACCCTAAACCTAACGCTTAAACTAACAATAACAGTAACCCTCACCCTAACCCTAAACCTAACAATAACCCTAACCCTAACCATAACACTCACCCTAACCCTAAACCTCACCCTAACCCTTTTCTTCAACCTAACCTTAACCCTAACTTTAACACTCACACAAACCCTAACTCTCACCCTAACCCTCAGACACCGAAAATTCACCCTCACCCTACCCCGCAACCTCACCCTAAACATCACCCTAACCCTAACACTCACCCTAAAACTAACCATAACCCTCGCCCTAATCCTAACCCTCACCCTAAACCTCAACCTCACCCTAAACCTCACCCTTACCTAACTGAAACCCACACTCTCACCCTCATTCTCCCCATAACCCTTAACGTCACCCTAAACCAAACCCTAACCCTAACCCTAACCCTCACACTAACCCTAACCCTCAACCTAACCCTAAACCTAAACCTAACCCTCACCCTCATCCTCACCCTCACCCTAACCCTCAGCCTAATCTTAACCCTAACCATTATCTTAACCCTAACAGTCACCCTAACCCTCACCCAAAACATCACCTTAACCCTAACCCTAACCCTAACCCTAACTCTCACCCTAACCCTCACCCTCACCCTCACCCTCAATCTCACCCGAAGCCTAACCCTAACCCTAATCCTAAACCTTAACTTCACCCTGACCATCACCCTTACCCTAACCCAAACCCTAACCCTAACCCTCAAACTAACCCTCACCCTAACCCTAACCCTCACCCTAACCCTCACCATAACCCTAACGCTAACCCCAACCCTCACCCTCACCCTAACCCTCACCCAAACCCTTTTCCTCACCCTAACCCTTTCACAAACCCTAACCTTCACCCTAACCCTAACCCTATCCCTCACCCTAACTCTCACTCTACCCCTAACCCTCACCCTAACCCTAACCCGGACACTTACCCTCAACCTCACCCTCAGCCGAACTCTCAACCTCACCGTTACCCTCAACCTCACCCTCACCCTCACCCTAACCCAAAACCTTACCCTCACACTAACAGTCTCCCTAACCCATAACCTCACCCTAACTCTAGGCCTAATCCTAACCCTAACCCTCACACTAACCCTCACCTTCACACTAAACCTAACCCTCACTTTACCCTCACCCTCACCATAACCCTATGTCTCACCCTCACCCTAACCCTCACGCTAACCCTTTACCTCACCCTAAACCTAACCCTAATCCTAACTCTAACCTTCATACTAACCCTAAACCTAAACCTAACCCTAACCCTCACACTCAACCTCACCCTAACCCTAACCCTAACAAGAACCCTAACCCTAACCCTAAATTAACCCTCACCCTAACTCTAACCCTAACCCTAAACCTCACCATAACCCTAACCCTAACACTCACCCTCACCCCAACCCTCATCCTAAACCTTACCCTCAACCTAACCCTAACCCAAACCCTGACCCTAACCCTCACCCTAACCCTAGCCCTCACCCTCACCCTCACCCTAATCATAACCCAAACCCTAACCCTCAACCTCACCCTAACCCTCATCCTAATGCTTATCCTCACCCTAACCCTAAGCCTTACCCTAACCCTAACCCTCACTCTAAACCTAACCCTCAGCCTAAACCTAACCCTATCCCTCAGCCTCACCCTCAACCTAAACCTAACCCTAACCCTCACCCTAAACCTAACCCTAACACTAACCCTCATCCTCAGCCTAGCCCTCACCCTAACCCTAATCCTAACCATAAGCCTCACACAAACCTTAACCCTGACCCTCATCCTAAAACTCACCCTAACCCTAAGCCTAACCCTAAACCTAACCCTCACCCTAAACCTCACCCTAAATCTAACTCTCACCCTAACCCTAACCCTCACACTCACCCTCACCCTAGCCCTAACCCTAACACGAACCCTCACCCGAACCTTCACCTTAACCCTAACGCTAACTCTAACCCGCACCTTCACCCTAAATCTCACCCTAAAACTTACCCTCACCCTAACCCTAATCCTAAACCTAACCCTAATCCTAATACTAGCCCTAACCGTAAACCTAACCCTCACCCTAACCCTCACTCTCACCCTATCCCTAACCCTAACCCTTACACTAACGCTAACCCTAACCCAAACCCAAACGCTCACCCTCATGCTAACCCTCACAGTCATCCTAACCCTCACCCTAATCCTAATCCTCAACCACACCCTAACCCTCAACCTCCCCAAAACCCTCACCCTCACCGTAAACCTCACCCTCACCCTAAACATCACCCTAACCCTTTTCTTCACCCTAACCTTAACCCTAACTTTAACACTCACACAAACACTAACCCTCACCCTAACCCTCACACACCCGAAAACTCACCCTCACCCTAAAACTCACCCTCACCCTAAACATCACCCTAACCCTAACACTCACCCTAACCCTAACCCCAATCCTCGCCCTAATCCTAACCCTCACCCTAAACCTCAACCTCACCCTAAACCTCACCCTTACCTAACCGAAACAGTCACCCTCACCCTCACTCTCCCCATAAACCTCACGCTAACCCGTAACGTCACCCTAAACCAAACCCTAACACTAACCCTAAACCTATCCCTCACCCTCATCCTCACCCTCAACCTAACCCTCAGCCTAATCTTAACCCTAACCATTATCTTAACCCTAACCCTCACCCTCACAGTCACCCTATACCTAACCCTAAACCTATCAATAACCCTAACCCTAAACTTAATCCTAATCCTAATCCTAAAACTAATGCTAACCCTAACCCAAATCCTCACCCTCACCCTCACCCTAAACATCACCCTAACCCTAACCCTAACTCTCACCCTAACCCTCACCCACACCCTCACACTCAACCTCACGCGAAGCCTAACCCTAAACCTAATCCTAAACCTAAACCTCACCCTGACCATCACCCTAACCCTAACCCAAACCCTAACCCTCACCATAACCCTAACGCTAACCCCAACCTTCACCCTCACACTAACCCTCACCCAAACCCTTTTCCTCACCTTAACCCTAACACTAACTGTCACACAAACCCTAAGCCTCACCCTAAACCTTACCCTAACTCTCACCCTAACCCTCACCCTCACCCTCACCCTCAACCTCACCCGAAGCCTAACCCTAAACCTAACCCTCACCCTAACCCTAACCCTAACCCTAACCTGAACCGTAACCCTCAAACTCATCCTCACCCTAAACCTAACCCTAACCCTCACCCTCACCCTCAACCTCACCCTCACGCTAACCCTAACAATAACCCTAACCTTAACCCTAAACTTAACACTCACCGTACCCATAACCCTAACCGTAACCCTCAGCCTAAACCGAGCCCTCACCCTCACCCTAACACTAATCCTAACCCTAACCCTAACCCTCACCATAACCCTAACCCTGTACCTAACCCTAACCCTAACATTCACCCTCACCCTAACCCTAAACCTAACAAGAACCCTAACTCTAACCCTAAACCTAAACCTAAACCTCACCCTAATCCTAACCCTAACCCTCACCCTCACCCTAACCCTCATCCTAAACCTTATCCTCACCCTAAACCTAACCCTTACCTTCACCCTAACTTTCACTCTAAACCTAACCCTAAGTCTAACCCTAATTCTACCCCTCACCGTCACCCTAACCCTAACCCTCACCCTAAACCTAATCCTAACCCTTACCCTAACCCTCACCCTGACCCTCACCCTAACCCTAACCCTAACCCTAATCTTAACCCTCACCCTAACTCTAACCCTAACCCTAACACTAACCCAAACACTCACCCTAACCCTGGCCCTCACACACAACGTCACCTTATTCATAACACTAACCCTCATCCTCACCCTAAAGCTCATCCTAACCCTTATCCTCACCCTAACCCTAACCCTCACCCTCACCCTAATCCTAACTCTAAACCTAACCCTCAGCCTAATCCTAACCCTACCCCTCATCCTCACAGTCACCCAAACCCTAACCCTAACCCTTACCCTAAACCTAACCCTAGCCCTAAATCTCATCTTCACCCTAGCCCTCACCCTAACCCCAATCCTAACCCTAAACCTCACCTTAACCCCACCTCTAACCCTAAACCTAACCCTCAGCCTCACCCTCACCCTAACCCTAACCCTAACCCTAACAATAACCCCAACCCTAAAATTAACCTAAACCTCACCCTAACACTAAGCCTCAACCTCACCCTAACCCTAACCCTAAACCTAACAATAACCCTAATCCTAAACCTAAACCAAAACCTAACCCTCTGCCTAACACTAACCCTAATCCTAACCCTTACCCTAACCATTATCTAAACCCTAACCCTTACCCTCACAATCACCCTAATCCTAACCCTCACACAAACCCTCACCCTCAACGTCACCCTCACCTTGAACCTAACCTTAACAATAACCATAAACCTAACCCTAAACATAACCCTAATCCTAACCCTAAACCTAACCCCAAACCTAATCCTAAACCTAACCTAACCCTCACCCTCATCCTATCCCTCACCCTTACTCTAAGCCTCACCCAGACCCTAACCCTAACACTAACACTAAACCTAACCCTAACCTTCACACTCACCCTAAATCTAATCCTAACACAAACCCTCACCCTCACCCTAACCCTAACCCTAACAATAACCTTAACCCTAACCCTAAACCTAACCCTAAGCCTCACCCTCCCCCTTACCCTAACCCTAACCCTAACCCTCACCCTCACCATAACCCTAACCCTAATCCTAAACCTAACCCTAATCCTCACCCTCACCCTAACCCTCACCCCAACCCTAAACCTCACCCCAAACCTAACCCTAAACCTAAACCTAACACTAACCCTCACATTCACCCTAAATCAAACCCTAACCCAAACCCTCACCTTCACCCTCACCCTAACCCTAACCCTAACAATAACCCTAACCCAAACCCTCACCCTCACCCTCAACCTCACCCTCACCCTCACCCTAACTCTAATCCTAACCCTCACACTAACCCTAAACCTAACCCAAATGCTAACCCTAACCCTCATCCTCACCCTCACCCTCACTCTCAACCTCACACTCACCCTCACCCTAACACTATCCATCACCTTAAACCTCACCCTAACTCTAACCCTAACACTAATCCTCACCCTATCCCTTACTCTAACCCTAACACTCACCCTCATCCTAACCCTCAACCTAACCCTAACCCTAAAACGAATCCTCACCCTATCCTTCACCCTAACCCTCAAACTCACCCTAAATCTAACCCTAACCCAAACCCTCACGCTCACCCTCACCCTAACAATAACCCTAACCCTAACCCTCACTCTAATGCTAACCCGAAACCAAACCCAAACCATCACCCTCACCCTAACCCTCACCATCATCCTAACCCTCACCCTAAATCTAACCCTCTCCCACACCCTAATTCTCACCCTCACCAAAATCCTCACACTCACCCTAACCCTCACCTTCACCCTAAACATCACCCTAACCCTAAGCATAAGCATAATCCTCACCCTAACCCTAAGCCTAACAATAACCCTAAACCTAAAGATAACCCTAACCCTAACCCAAACACTCACCCTAAACGTAACCCTCACCCTAACCCTCAACCGAACTCTAAAGCTAAACCTAACACTCACCCTCACCCTAATCCTAACCCTAACACTTTTCATCACCCTAAACCTAACCCTAAGTTTAACACACACACAAACACTAACCCTCACCCTAACCCTCACTCTAACCCTCACCCACACCCGAAACCTCAACCTCATCCTCAGCCTCATCCTCACCCTAAATATCACTCTAAACCTAACACTCACCCTAACCCTCACCCTAAACATTCACCCTAACCCTAACCCTCACCCTAACCCTCACCCTCACCCTAAACCTCATTGAAACTCTAACCCTTACCTAACCGAAAACCTCACCCTCACCCTCACCCTAAAACAAAACTCTTTGCCTCACCCTAACCCTCACCCACACACTCCCCTTAAACTTAACCCTAACCATAACACTCAACCTCACCCTCACCCTAACCCTAACCCTAACAATATCCCTAATCCTCAACCTAACCCTAACCCTAAACATCACATTCACCCTAAACCTAACCCTAATCCTAAACCTCACCCTCACCCTCAACCTCACCCTCAGGCTAACCCTAACCCTAACCCTAATCCTAACCCTAACACTCACCCTCAACCTAACCCTAACACTCACCCTCACCCTAACCCTAACCAAAACCCTAACCCTCACCCTAACCCTAACGCTAACTCTAACACTCACCCTCACCCTAAACCTCAACCTAATCTTTACCCTCACCCTAACCCTAACCCTAACCCTAATCCTCACACTAAACCTAACCCTCACCCATACCCTATCCCTTACCCTAAACAAAACACTTACCCTCACCCTAACCCTCACCCTAACACTTTCACTCACCCTAACCCTAACCCTAACACTCACACAAACCCTAACCCTCACCCTAACCCTAACACCCTTCCACACCCAAATCCTCACCCACACCCAAACCATTACCCTCACCCTAACCCTCACTGTCACCCTAAACATCACCCTCACCCTAACAGTCACCCTAACCCTAAACCTAACCCTAATTCTTACCTAACAGAAACCCTCACCCTAACCCTCACCCTCACCCTAAACCTAACTCTGACCCTTACCTAACCGAAATCCTCACCCTCACCCTCACCCTCATCCTAACCCTTACCCTGACGCTAACCTTAAACCTAAACCACAAACTAACACTAACCCTCACCCTAAACCTTACCCTAACCCTAACCCTCAACCTAATCCTAAACCAATCATAACAATAACCCTAAACCTAACCCTAAACCTAAACCTAACACTCACACTAACCTTCAAACTCACCCTATCCCTACCTCTAACCCTAACCCTAACCCTCAGCCTCACCCTCACCCTCACCCTAACCCTAACCCTAACAATAAACCTAACCCTAACCCTAAACCTAAACATCACCCTAACCCTAACCCGAAACCTCACTCTCAATCTCACCTTAACCCTAACAATAACAATAACCCTAACCCTAACCCTCACCCTAACCCTCACCCTAACCCTAACAATAACCCTAATCCTAACCTTAAACCTAACCCTAATTCTGACCCTAACCTTAACCCTAATCCTAACCCGTAAAATAACCAATATTTTAAACCTAACCCTCACCCTCACAATCACCCTAAAACTAACCCTAACAGTAACCCTCACTCTCAACTTCACCCTCACCCTAAACCTAACCCTAAAAATAACCCTAACCCTAACCCTAAACGTAACCCTAACCCTCACCCTCACCCTAACCCTAATCCTAAACCTAACACTAACCCTCAAACTCACCGTATCCCTCACCATAACACTAATCCTCACCCAAACCCTAACCCTAACCCTAACCCTAACCCTCACACTCACCCTAAATCTAACCCTAACCCAAAACCTCACCCTCACCCACAACCTCACTCTCACCTTCACCCTAACCCTAACCCTAACCTTAACCTTAAAAATAACCCTAACCCTCACGCTCACCCTAACCCTAACCCTATCCCTAACCCTCACCCTCACCCTAACCCTAACCCTAATACTAAACCTAACCCTAACCCTCACCCTCACCCTAACCCTCACCCTAACCCTAACCCTCACGCCACCCCTAACCCTAACCCTAACCCTATACCTAACCCTAACCCTCACACTCACCCTAAATCTAACCCTAACCCTAACCCTAACCCTAACTATCACCCTCACCCTAACCCTAACCCTCACCCTCACCATCACCCTAACCCTAACCCTAACCCTAATCCTCACCGTCACCCTCACCCTCACCCTCACCCTAACTCTAACCCTAACCCTCATGCTAACCCTAACCCTAACCCTAATGCTAACCCTAACCCTCACCCTCACTCTCACCCTCAACCTCATCCTCACCCTCACCCTAACACTAACCCTCAGCATAAACTCACCCTATCCCTAAAAATAATCCTCACCCTATCCCTCACCCTAACCCTAACACTCACCCTCATCCTAACCCTCACCCTAACACTTACTCTTACGCTAAACCTAACCCTCACCCTCATATTAAACGTCACTCTATCCCATACCTCACCCTAAACCTCCCCCTCCCCCTAACCCTCACCCTCACCCTAACCCTCACCGTAACCCTAACCCTAAACCTAAACCTAACCCTCACCATAACCTTCACTCTAATCCTAACCCTAAACCTAACCCTCACCCTCCCCCTAACCCTCAACCAAACCCTTACCCTCACCCTCACCCTAATGCCAACCCTAACCCTTACCCTCACACTAACCCCAACCCTCACCTTAATCCTATCCCTAACCCTCAGCCTCACCCTCAATCTCACCCTAACCCTAACACTCACCTTAACCATAATACTAACCCTAATACTCACCCTATCCCTAACTCTCACCATCACCCTCAACCTCACCCTCGGCCTAACCCTAACACTAACCATAATCCTAACCTTAACCCTTACCCTCAACCTCACCCTAACTCTAACCCGAACCCTCACCCTCACCCTAACCCTAACCCTTTCCCTAACGCTCACCCTAACCCTATCATTCACCCTAACCCTCACCCTCACCCACACTCTAACCATAACCCTAACCCTCACCCTCACACTAACCCTCACCGTAACCCTAACCCTAACCCTCACCCAAACCCTAACCCTAATCCTAAACCTAAACTTAAACCTCACCCTCACCCTCACCCTAAACCAAACCCTCACCCTCACCATCACCCTCATCTTCATCCTAACCCTAACCCTAAAAATAACCAAAACCCTAACCCTAACCTTAACATTCAACCTAAATCTAACCCTAACACTAACCCTAACACACACCCTAAACCTAGCCCTCACCCACACCCTCACCCTAATCCTAAACCTAACCCTAACCCTCACCTTCACCTTAACCCTCATCCTAACCCTTAGCCTCACCCTAACGCTAACCCTTTCCCTAAATCTAACCCTCACTCTAAACTGAACCCTCAGCCTATCCCTCACCCTAAACCTAAATCTAACTCCAACCCTCACCTTCACCCTAAACCTCACCCTAACCCTTACCCTCACCCTAACCCTAACCCTAACCCTAATCCTCACACTAATCCTAAGCCTAAACCTTACCCTCAGCCGAACCCTCACCCTGACCCTAACCCTTACCCTCACTCTAACACTAACCCTAAACCAAACCCAAACCATCACCTTAACCCTAACCCTCACCATCATCCCAACCCTCACCCTAACCCTAACCCTCAGCCATACCCTAATCCTCACCCTCACCAAAATCCTCACCCTCACCCTAACCCTCACCCTCACCCTAAACATCACCCTAAACCTAACCCTTAACCTAACCCTAACCGTAACTCTCACCCTAATTCTAAGTGTAACAATAACCCTCAACCTAACCCTAACGCTAAACCTAACACTCACCCTCAGCCTAACCCTCACCCTAACATTTTTCATCACCCTAAACCTAACAATAAGTTTAAAACTCACACAAACGCTAACCCACACCCTAACCCTCACCAATACCCGAACACTCACCCTAACCCTAACCTTCACCCTCACCCTAAACATCACCCTAAACCTAACACTCACCCTAACCCTAACCCTAACATTCACCCTAAACTAACCCTGACCCTAACCCTCATCCTAACCCTAAACCTCACCGAAACCCTAACCCTTACCTAACCGAAACCCTCACCCTAACCCTAACCCTAAACCTCACCCTCACACTCACCTAAAACCTAAACCTAACCATGACACTCAACCTCACCCTCACCCTCACCCTAACCCTAACCCTAACAATAACCCAAACCCTAACCCTAAACCTAAACCAAACCCTCACCGTCATCCTAACACTAACTCTAACCCTAACCCTCACCCTCACCCTCAACCTAACCCTAACCCTAACCCTAACCCTAAACCTAACCCTCACACTCACCCTAAATCTAACCCTAACACAAACCCTCACACTCACCCTCACCCTCAGTCTAAACCTAACACTAACAATAACCATAACCCTAAACCTAAACCTAACACTCAACCTCACCCTCACTCAAACACTATCACTCACCCTAACAGTCACCGTCACCCACACCCTCACCATAACCCTAACCCTCACGCTCACTCTAACACTCACCCTAGCCTTTTACCTCAACCTAACCCTAACCCTAATCCTAACTCTAACCTTCATACTAACCCTAACCTAAAGCTAAACCTAACCCTAACACTAACCCTTACTCTCACCCACAACCTCAACCTCACCCTCAGACCAAACCTCACCCTAACCCTAATCCTAATCCTAACCTTAACCCTCACCCTCATCCTAACCCTGACCCTAACAATAACCAAAACCCTAACCCTAACCTTAACCCTCAACCTTACTCTAACCCTAACCCTAACCCTAAACCTAACACTCACCCTAACCCTAGCAATCACCCTCACCCTCACCCTCACCCTAACCGTAAACCTAACCCTAACCCTCACCTTCACCTTAACCCTCATCCTAACACTTATCCTCACCCTAACCCTAACCCTTACCCTAAACCTAATCCTCAATATAAACCTAACCCTCAGCCTAACCCTCACCCTAACCCTAAAGCTAACTCCAACCCTCACCTTCACCCTAAACCTCACCCTAACCCTTACCGTCACATGCACCCTAACCCTAACCCTAAACCTAATCCTCACACTAATCCTAACCCTAAACCTTATCCTCAGCCTAACCCTCACCCTAACCCTAAACCTAACCCTCAGTCTAACGCTAACCCTAAACTAAACCCAAATCATCACCCTCACCCTAACCCTCACCATCATCATAACTCTCACCCTAACCCTAACCCTCACCCACACCCTAATCCTCATCCTCACCCAAACCCTCACCCTCACACTAACCCTCACCCTCACCCTAAACATCACCCTAACCCTAAAACTAAACCTAACCTTTATCCTCAACCTAATCCTAACCCTTACTGTAACCCTAATATTCAGTCTAAACTTAACCCTCAGCCTAACCCTAACCCTACCCCTCACCCTCACCCTCACCCTAACCCTAACCCTAACCCTAATCCTAAACCTCACACTCACTCTAACCCTAACCCTAACCCTCACCATCACACTAGCCCTCACCCTAACACTCACTATAACCCTAACCCTCACTTTCACCCTAACACTCACCCTAACCTTAACCCTTACCCTCACCCTAACACTAAACCTAATCCTAACCCTAACCCTTACACTAACCCTAACCCTCACCCTAACACTAACCATAACCCTAACACTCACCCTCACCCTCACCCTAATCCTCAGCCTAATCCTAACCCTAAGCATTATCCTAACCCTAACCTTCACACTCACACTCACCCTAAATCTAACTCTAACCCTAACCCTCACCCTCACCCTAACCCTAACCAAAACCTTAGCCCTCACCTAACCCTCACCATAACCCTAATGCTAACTCTACCACTCACCCTCACCCTAAACCTCACCCTAAACTTTACCCTCACCCTCTCCCTAACCCTAACCCTAAACCTAATCCTCACACTAAACCTACCCTCACCATCACCCTAACCCTCACCCTATCACTTTCACTCACCCTAACCCTAACCCTAACACTCACACAAATCCTAACCCTCACCCTAACCCTAACCCTCTTCCACACACTAACCCTCACCCACACCCGAACCATTACCTTAACCCAAACCCTCAACCTCACCCTAAGCATCACCCTAACCCTAACACTCACCCTAACCCTAAACCTAACCCTAATCCTTACCTAAGCGAAACCCTCACCCTAAACCTCACCCTCACCCTAACCCTAACCCTAACCCTAAAAATAACCCTAACCCTAACCCTAAACATAAACCTAACCCTCACACTAACCCTAACCCTCACCCTAACTCTAACTCTAACCCTAACCCTCAGCCTCACCCTCACCCTAAACCAAAACCTAACCCTAACAATAACCAAAACCTTAAACCTAAACCTAAACCTCACCCTAACCATAACCCTAAACCGCACTCTCAATCTCACCCTAACGCTAACAATAACAATAACCCTAACCCTAACCCTAACCCTAAACTTAAACCTAACCTTCACCCTGACCCTAACCCTTACCCTCATCCTCACCCTCAACCTCACCCTCACCCTCACCCTAAGTCTAATCCTAACATTCACGCTAACCCTAACCCTAACCCTAATGCTAACACTAACCCTCACCCTCACCCTAACCCTCACCCTCAACCTCACCCTCACCCTCACCCTAACAATACTCCCCAGCCTAAAACTCACCCTAACCCTAACACTAATATTCACCCTATCCCACACCCTAACCCTAACACTCACCCTCACACTAACCCTAACCCTAACACTAATCCTCACCCTATCCCTCACCCTAACCCTCACACTCACCCTAAATCTAACTCTAACCCAAACCCTCATCCTCAACATCACCATTACCCTAACCCTAATCCTAACAATAAACCTAAACTTAACTGTAAACCTAACCCTAACCCTCACCCCAACCCTAACCCTAACCCTAACCCTTACCCTAATCCTAAACCTAACCCTAACCCTCACCCTCACCCTAACCCTCACCCTAACCGTAACCCTCACCCCTACCCAAACCCTAACATTAACCTTAACCCTAACCCTCACACTCACCCTAAATCTAACCCTAACCCAAACCCTCACCCTCACCCAAAACCTAACATTAACAATAACCCTAACCCTAACCCTAAACTTAACCCTAACACTCACCCTCACCCTCACCCTAACCCTAACCCTAACACTCACCCTCACCCTCAACCTCACCCTCACCCTCACCCTAACTGTAACCCTAACCCTCACGCGAACCCTAGCCCTAACCCTAAAGCTAACTCTAACCCTCACCCTCACTCTCACCCTAAACCTCACCCTCACCCTCACCCTAACACTACCCCTCAGCCTAAACCTCACCCTAACACTAACCCTAACCCTAATCCTCACCCTATTCCTCACCCTAACCCTAACACTCACCCTCATCCTAACCCTCAACCTAACCCTAACTCTAACCCTAAACCTCACCCTAGAACTAATGCTAACCCTAACATTCACCCTCACGCTAAACCTCACCCTAACACTTACCCTTACGCTAAATCTAACCCTTACCCTCACCCTAAACCTCACTCTAACGCATACCCTCACCCTAACCCTCACCCTAAACCTAACCCTCACCCTCACCGTAACCCTCACCGTAACCCTAACCCTAACCCTAAACCTAACCCTCACCCTAATCCTAACCGTAAACCTAACCCTCACCCTCACCTTAACCTTCAACCAAACCCTTACCCTCACCCTCATCCTAATGCTAAACCTAACCCTAACCCTCACACTAACCCCAACCCTCATGCTAATCCTATCACTATCCCTCAGCCTCACCCTCATCCTCACCCTAACCCTAACCCTAACCCTCACCCTAACCATAACCTTAAACCTAACCCTCACCCTAACCCTCACCCTCATCATCACACTCAACCTCACCCTCGGCCTAACCCTAACACTAACCCTAATCCTAACCCTAATCCTCACCCTCACCCTAACCCTAATCCTATCCCTAACACTCACCTTAACCCTATCACTCACCCTAACCCTCACCGTCACCCACACCCTCACCATAACCCTAAGCCTCACCCTCACTCTAACCCTCACCCTAACCCTTTTCGTCACCCTAACCCTAAACCTTATCCTAACTCTAACTTTCATACTAACCCTAACCCTCACCCTAACGCTAACCCTAACCCTAACACTAACCCTAACCCTCACCCACAACCTCAACCTCACCCTCAGACCAACCCTAACCCTAACCCTAATCCTAACCCTAACCTTAACCCTCACCCTCACCCCAAACCTAAACCTAACCCTCACCCTCACCCTAACCCTCACCCACACGCTAATCCTCACCCTCACCAAAACCCTCACCCTCACCCTAACCCTCACCCTCACCCTAAACATCACCCTAACCCTAACCCTTAACCTAACCCTAACCTTAACACTCACCCTAACCCTAAGAGTAACAATAAACCTCAATCTAACCCTAACGCTAAACCTAACACTCACCCTCACCCTAACACTCACCCTAACACTTTTCATCACCTTAAACCTAACAATAAGTTTAACACTCATACAAACGTAACCCTCACCCTAACCCTCACCCTAACCCTCAACCACACCCTCACCCTCACCCTAACCCTCACCCTCACCCTAAACATCACCCTAAACCTAACAATCACCCTAACCCTAAACCTAACCATCACCCTAACCCTAACCCTCACCCTCACCCTAAACCTCAACGAAACCCTAACCTTGACCTAACCGAAACCCTCATCCTCACCCTCACCCTAAACCTCATCCTAACCCTTTCCCTCACCCTAAGCCTAACCATAACACTCACCCTCACACTGACCTAAAACCTAACCCTAAACATAACACTCACCCTCACCCTCACCCTCACCCTCACCCTAACCCTAACCCTAACAATAACCCAAACCCTAACCCTAAACATAACCCTAACCCTCACCCTCATCCTAACCCTCAACTTAACCCTAATACTCACCCTAACCCTAACCCTAAACCTCACCTTCACCCTAACCCTAACCCTAACCTGCACCCTCACCCTAGACTTCACCCTAATATCCACGCTAACCCTAACCCTCACTCTCACCCTAACCCTCACCCTCGCACTCAACCTCACCCTCACCCTCACCCTAACTTTAACCGTAACCCTCATTCTAACCCTAACCCTAACCCTAATGCTAGCCCTAAAACTCACCCTCACCCTAACACTCACCCTCAGCTAACCATCACCCTAACCCTAACCCTAAACCTCACATTAAACCCAACCCCCACACAAACCCTAACCCTATCCTTCAGCCTCAAACTCACCCTAAACCTAACCCTAACCCTAATCCTCACCCTATCCCTCACCCTAACGCTAACACTCACCCTCACCTTAGCCCTCACATTAACAGTAACCATAATGCTAAACCTCACCCTAAAACTAATGCTAACCCTAAACCTCACCCTCATTCTAACCCTCACACTAACACTTACCCTCATCCTAACACTAACCCTAACCCTAACATTAACCCTAAACCTCACCCTAATATTATCCATAAATCTCAGCCTCACCCTCATCCTAACCCTAACCCTAACCCTCACCCTAACCATAACCCTAACTCTAACCCTAACCATCACGCTAAACCTAACCCTCAACCTCACACTCAACCTCACCCTCAGCCTAACCCTAACCCTAATCCTAACCCTAAACTTCACCCTCACCCTCACCCTAACTCTAACCATAACCATAACCCTCACCCTAACCCTAACCCTAACCCTAATCCTTACCTAACCCAAAACCTCACCCTCACCCTCACCCTCAAATTTACACTCACCCTCACCATCATCCTAACCCTCACCCTACCCCTAAACCTAACCCACACTCGAACCCTCACCCTCACCCGAAAACTCACCCTCACACTAACCCTCACCCTCACTCTAAACATCACCCTAACCCTAACCCTAAACCTAACCTTTATAGTCACCCTAACCCAAAACCTTACCCTAAGCCTAACCCTCAGTCTAAACATAACCCTCAGCCTAACCCTAACCCTACCCCTCACCCTCAACCTTACCCTAACCCTGACCCTTACACTAACCCTAACCATCACCCTAATCCTAACTATAACACTAATCCTAACCCTCAACATCACCCTAATCTTAAACCTAAACCTCACCATCACACTAGCCCTCACCCTAAAACTCAATATAACCCTAACCCTCACTTTCACCCTAACCCTCACCCTAAACCTAACCCTCACCCTCACCCTAACCCTCACCCTAACCCTCACCCTAACCCTCACCCTCACCCTAACCCGCACCCTAAACTTTACCCTCACCCTCACCCTAAACCTAATCCTAACCCTAACCCTTACACTAACCCTAAACCTCACCCTAACCCTAACCCTAACCCTAACCCTCACCCTCACCCTCACTCTAATCCTCAGCCTAATCCTAACAATAAATATTATTTATTTATTTATTTTAACCCTAACCGTCACACTCACCTCTCAACCTAAACCTAACTCTAACCCTAACCCTAACCCTCACCCTCACCCTAACCCTAACCCTAACAATAACCCTAAAACTACCCCTAAACCTAACCCTAACCCGAAACCTCATCCTATCCCTAACCCTAACAATAACCCTAAAACTAATCCTAACCCTAACCCTAACCCTAAAACTCACCCTAACCCTAATCTTAACCCTCACCCTTACCATAACCCTAAACCTAACCCTAACCCTCACCATCACCCTAGCCCTCACCCTAACACTCACTCTAACCCTAACCCTCACTCTCACCCTAACCCTCATCCTAACCCTTACCCTCAACCTAACCCTAATCCTAAACCAAACCCTAACCCTCACACTAAACCTAACCCTCAGCCTAAACCTAACCCTCACCCTCATCCTAACCCTAACCCTAACACTCACCCTCACTTTCAAACTCACCCTCACCCTAACTCTAACCCCAACTCTCACGCTAACCGTAAACCTAATGCAAACCCTAACCCTCATCCTAACCTTCACCTTACCCCTAACCCTCACCCTAACCCTAACCCCAAACCTAACCCTCACACTAAACCTAACCCTCATCTTATTCCTATCCCTACCCCTCAGCCTCACCCTCATCCTAACCCTACCCCTAACCCTCACCCTAACCCTAACCCTCACACCCACCCTAAACCTAACCCTCACCCTCACCCTCAACCTCACCCTCAGCCTAACCTTAACCCTAACTCTAATCCTATCCCTAACCCATACCCTCACCTTCACTCTAACTCTAAACCTAACCCTAACCCTCACCCTTATCCTAAACCTAACCCTAACCTTTACCTAACCCAAACCCTCACCCTCACCCTCAACCTCACCCTCAAACTTACCCTCACCCCCAACCTAGCCCTCACCGGCACCCAAAATCTCACCCTAACCCTAACCCTCACCCACACCCGAACCCTCACCTTCACCCAAAAACTCACCCTCACCCTCACTGTAAACCACCCTAACCCTAAACCTAACCCTTATCCTCACCCTAACCCTAACCCTTACCCTAACCCTAACCCTCAGTCTAAACCTAACCCTCAGCCTAACCCTAACCCTACCCCTCACCCTCACCCTCACCCTAACCGTAACCCTTATACTAACCCTAACCCTCACCCTAAGCCTACCCCTAACCCTAATCCTAACCCTCACCCTCACCCTAACCCTAAGCCTAACCCTCACCATCACACTAGCCCTCACCCTAACACTCTCTATAACCCTAACCCTCACTTTCACCCTAATCCTCACCCTAATCCTCAACCTCACCCTCACTCACACCCTAACCCTCAGCCTAATCTAAACCCTTACAATTATTTTAATCCTCTCACCCTCACACTCACCCTAAACCTAACCCTAACCCTAATCCTCACCTTCACCCTAACCCTAACCCTCAGCCTAAACCTAACCCTCAACCTCATCCTAATCCTAACCCTAACCCTAACCCTCACCCTCACCCTCACCCTAACTCTAACTCTAACCCTCAGCCTAACCCTAATTCTAACCCTAATTCTAACCCTAACCCTCACCCTCACCCTAACACTCACCCTTAGCTAACCCTCACCCTAACCCTAACCCTAACCATCAGACTAAACCTAACCCTCACCCTAACCCTAACCCTACCCATCAGCGTAAAACTCACCCTAAACCTAAACCTAAACCTAATACTCAACCTATCCCTCACACTAACCCTAACACTCACCCTCACCCTAGACCTCACATTTACCCTAAACATAACCCTAAAACTCATCCTAAAATTAATGCTAACCTTAACCCTCACACTCACCCTAATCCTCATCCAAAAAGGTAACCCTAATCCTAATCCTAACCCTAACCATTATCTTAACCCTAAACCTCACCCTCACACTCACCCTAACCCTACCCCTAACCCTAAACCTCACCCTCACCCTCACCCTCACCCTAACCCTAACCCTAACAATAATCGTAACCCTAACCCTATACCTAACCCCAACCCTCATCCTCACCCTAACCCTAAAGCTAACCCTAACCTTCATGTTAACCCTCACCCTAACCCTAACCCTAAACCTCAACCTCAACCTCACCCTCACCCTAACTTTAACTTTCAACCCAACCCTAACTCTAACCCTAACCCTAACCCTCACACTAAACCTAAACCTCACAATAACCCTAACAGTTCCCCTCAGCCTAAAACTCACCCTAACCCTTACTCTAACACTAATCCTTCCCATATCCCTCACCCTAACACTAACACTCAACCTCATCTAGCCCTCACCCTCACCCTAACCCTAACCCTAAACCTCACCCTAAAACTAATGCTAACCCTAACCCTCACCCTAACCTTCTCCCTAACCCTTACTCTTATTCTAAAACTAACCCTCACCCTCACCCTAATCCTTACTCTAACCCTTACCCCACCCTAAGCCTCACCCTAACTGTAACCCTCACCCTCACAATAACCCTCACCATAAACCTAACCCTAACCCTAAAACGAACCCTCACCCTAAACTTCACTCAAATCCTAACCCTAAGCCTAACCATCATCCTCACCCTAACCCTCACCCAAACCTCACCCTCTCAATCACACTAACCCTAAACCTCACTCTAATCCTATCCCTACACCTTAGCCTCACCCTCATCCTAACCCTAACACTAACACTCACCCTAAGCCTAACCCTAACCCTAACCCTCACCCTAACCCTCACCCTCAACCTCACCCTCATCCTAACCCTAACCCTCACCCTAATCCTAACCCTAACCCTCACCCTCACCCTCACCCTAACTCTAAACCTAACCCTAATCCTAACCCTCACCCTCACCATCAACCTAACCCTAACCAAATCCCTAATACTCCCCCTAACCTTAACATTCACCCTAACCCTCAACCTCTCCCTCACCATAACCCTAAAACTCACCCTCACTCTAACTCTCACCCTAACCCTTTACCTCACCGTAACCCTAACCCTAATCCAAACTCTAACGTTCATACTAACTCTAACCCTCACCCTCACCCTAACCCAAACCCTAACACTAACCCTAAACCTCACCCACAACCTCACCCTCACCCTCAGACCAACCCTAACCCTAATCCTAACCCTAACCGTCACCCTCACCATCACCCTAAAGCTAACCCTATCTCTCACCCTCACCCTAACCCTAACACTAACAATAACCCTAAGCCTAACCCTAACCTTAACCCTCACCCTAACTCTAACCCTAACCCTAACCCTAACCCTCAGTCTAACACTCAACCTAACTCTAAATCTCACCCTAAACCTCACCCTAACCCTAACCCTAACCCTAATATTCACACTAACCCTAGCCCTAAACCTCACTCTAACCCTCACCCTACCCCTAACCCTAATCCTCACTCTAATGCTAACCCCAATCCAAACCCAAACCCTCACCCTCACCCTAACCCTCACAGTCTTCCTAACCCTCACCCTAACCCTAACCCTCACACACTCCCTTACCCTCACCCTCACCAAAACCCTCACCCTCACCGTAAACTTCACCCTAAACCTAACCCTTAATCTAAACCTAACCGTAACCCTCACCCTAACCCTAACCCTAGCCATAACCCTAAACCTAACAATAACCCTAAACCTAACCCTAACCCTCACCATACCCTAACCCTCAGCCTAACCCTCAACCTAACCCTAATGCTAAACCTAACACTCATCCTCACCCTAACCCGCATCCTAACACTTTTCCTCACCCTAACCCTAACCCTAACTTTAACACTCACACAAACCCTCACCCTCAACCTAACCCTCACCCAAACCCTTACCATTACACTAAATCTAACCCTAACCCTGAAACTAACCCTAACCCTCTCCCTAATCCTATTCCTAACCCTCAGCTTAGGTCTTATTCTAGCCCTAACCCTAACCCTACCCTCACCCTGACCCTCACCCTAACCCTAACTCTCATGCTCACACTCAACCTTACCTTCAGCCTACACCTAACCCTAACCCTAATCCTAACCCTAACCCTCACTCTCACCATCACCCTAACTCTAAACCTAACCATAAACCAAACCCTCACGCTCACCCTCACCCTAACCCTAACATATCGCTAAACCTCACCTTAACCCTAACCCTCACCCTAACCCTAACCCTCACCCTCACCATAACCCTCACCCTAACCATCACCCTAAACCTAACGCTAACTCTAAACCTCACCCTCACCCTAAACCTCACCCTAACCCTTACCCTCACCCTAAACCTAACCCTAACCCTAACCCTAATCCTCTCACTAACCCTAACCCTAACCCTCATCCTAAACCTCACCCTAACACTAAAGCTAACCCTAAACCTAACCCTCACCGAACCCTCACCCTAACTCTGAATCTCACCCTAACCCTAAACCTAACCATCATCCTCACCCTAAACCTAACCCTAACCCGAACAAGAACCCTAAACCTAACCCTTACTATAACCCTCACCCTAAATCTAACCCTAACCCTCACCCTAACCCTCACTCTAACCCTAGCCCTCACCCTCACCATTACCTTAATCCCAATTCTAACCATAACCCTCACCCTCACCCTAACCCTCATCCTAACCCTTATCCTCAACCTAAACCTAACCCTAACCCTCACTCTAAACCTAACCCTCAGCCTAACCTATCCCTTCCCCTGCCCCTCCCCCTCCCCTAACCCTAAGCCTAACCCTCACCCTTAACCTAACCCTAACACTAACCCTCATCCTCACCCTAGCCCTCACCCTAACCCTAAACCTAACGATAACCCTCAACCAAACCTTAACCCTAACCCTCATCCTAAAACTCACCCTAACCCTAAGCCTAATCCTAAACCTAACCCTCACCCTAACCCTCACCCTAACTCTAAATGTCACCCTAACCCTATCCTTAATCCTCATCCTCACCCTAACCCTAACCCTAACCCTCACCCAAAACCTCACCCTAACCCTAACACTTAACACTAACCGTAAACCTCACCCTAACCCTAAACCTAACAATAACCCTAACCATAACCATAACACTCACCCTAACACTAACCCTCACCCTAACCCTTTTCCTCACCCTAACCGTAACCCTAACTTTAACACTCACACAAACCCTAACCCTCACCCTAACCCTCACACAAACCCGACAACTCACCCACACCCTAACCCTCACCCTCAACCTAAACATCACCCTAAACCTAACACTCACCCTAACCCTAACCCTAACCCTCACCGTAATCCTAACCCTCACTCTAACCCTCAACCTCACCCTAAACCTCACCCTAACCCTAACCCTTACCTAACCGAATCCCTCACCCTCACCTTCACCTTCCCCATAAACCTCACCCTAACCCTTAACGTCACCCTAACCCTAACCCTCCCCATAAACCTCACCCTAACCCTTAACGTCACCCTAACCTAAACCCTAACCCTAACCCTACACTAACCCTAACCCTCAATCTAACCCTAACCCTAACACTAACCCTCACCCTCACCCTAACCCTCAGCGTAATCTTAATCCTAACCATTATCTTAACCCTAACCCTCACCCTCACAGTCACCCTATACCTAACACTAACCCTAACACTCACCCACAAACTCACCCTCACCCTAACTCTAACCCTAACAAGAACCCTAACACCAATCCTAATCCTAATCCTAATGCTAAACCTAATGTTTACAAACAAGACCACACTAAAGCTACCAGCACAACTATGTTTATTGCAGCATTATTTACCATAGCTAAGATATGGAACCAACCCAGATGCCCCTCAGTAGATGAATGGATCAAGAAAATGTGGTATATATACACAATGGAATTCTATGCCTCCATCAGAAAGAATGACATTTCCCCATTTGTTAGGAAATGGAAAGGTTTGGAAAAAATTATATTAAGTGAAGTAAGCCAGGCCCAAAGAAGCATAGGTCCCATGGTTTCCCTTATTTGCAATATCTAGTATAGGTATGAGTCAAGCGGAAAAGGTCAGATAATGTGATGCTAGGAAAATGAACCCTTAAATATGTATTTTAATGTTTTCGTTTCTTTCATGCATGTATTTCTAATGCATTTATAAGATTATTTCTTTGTTGCTTTGTATGTCCCTCCCCCACAGTGTAACCCCCGTTTTCACTATATTTGATGTCAGTATAACATGTGGAGTAGATGGGGACAAACAAGTCGTTTAAGGATTCAGGTGGACCTGTTGCAACAATGAGAAGTACAAAATGTCATGTCAAAACCAGCTTTACAATGCCGGTGTGGGGGGGGGGAGGGGGGTATAATTGGGTGGGGGGAGGGGGGTAAAATTGGGTGGGGGGAGGGGGGAGGCGGGGAAGGGAAGTGAAGGGTAAACAAAGGAGGAGGCTGCAATGCTTGGTAAGAAATGTATCCATTATCCTGCCCATGTAATTGTAGCCCCTTTGTACAGTATGTTCTCAAATAAAATAAAATACAATTTAAAAAAAAAAAAAAAAGATTATTTCTTTGTTGCTTTGTATGTCCCTCCCCGACAGTGTAACCCCCGCTTTCACTATATTTGATGTCAGTATAACATGTGGAGGAGATGGGGACAAACAAGTCGTTTAAGGATTCAGGTGGACCTGTTGCAACAATGAGAAGTACAAAATGTCATGTCAAAACCAGCTTTACAATGTCGTTTGGGGGGGGGGGAGGGGGTTATGATTGGGTGGGGGGAGGGGGGAGGCTGGGAAGGGAATTGAAGGGTAAAAAAAGGAGGAGGCTGCAATGCTTGGTAAGAAATGTATGCATTATCCTGCCCATGTAATTGTAACCCCTCTGTATAGTATGTTATCAAAAAAAAAAACCTAACCCAAATCCTCAGCCTCACCCTAACTCTCACTGTCACCCTAAACCTCACCCTATCCCTAAACTTCACGCACACCCTAAGCCTCACCCTCACCCGAAACATCACCCTCACCCTAAACCTAACCATAACCCTCACCCAAATACAAACCCTAACCCTAAACCTAAACCTCACACTCACCCTAACCCTAACCCTAACCCTAACCCTCACCCAAACCCTAAAGCTAACTCTAACCCTCACACTGACCCTAAACCTCACCGGAACCCTTACCTTCACCCTCACCGTCACCCTAACCCTAACCCTAACCCTAATTTTCACAATAGCCCTAACCCTAAACTTAACCCTAGTCCTAACTCTCACCTTAATCCTAACCCTCACCGGAACCCTCACCCTCACCCTAACCCTCACTCTCACACTTACCTCAACCTAACCGTAACCCTCACCCTAACCCTGACCCGAAACCTCACCCTAATCCTAAACCTCACCCTCAGCCTCACTCTCACCCTAATCCTCACACTTACCCTAACCCTCACCCACACCCGAACCCTCACCCTCTCCCGAACTATCACCCTCACCCTAACCCTCAACCTCACCCTACACATCACCCTAACCCTAACCCTCAACCTAACCCTAACCCTAACCCTCACCGTAACCCTCTCCCTTACCCTCACCTCACCCTCAACCGAAGCCTAACCCTAGCCCTAACCCTAATCCTAAACCTAAACCTGACCCTCACGCTCACCCTCACCCTAACCCTAAACCTCACCCTAACCCTTATCATAACCCTAACCCTCACCTTCAGCCTCAACCTAACACTCACCATCACCCTTACCCTCAACCTAACCCTAACCCTCACCCACACCCTCACCCAGACCCTCACCGGACACCACACCCTCACCCTAAACCTCACACTCACCCTTACTTCACCCTAACCCTAACCCTCAACCTCAACCTAATCATCACCCTAATCCTAACCCCAACTCTCACCCTCAACTTCACCCTAACCCTAACCCTAAACCTAACCCTCACCCTCAACCTCACCCTCACTGTAACGCTAACCCTAACCCTAACCCTAACCTCAGCCTCATCCTCAGACAAACCCTAACACTAACCACAATCCTAACACTAACCCTACCCTCACTCTCACCTTAAACCTAAGCATAACCCTCACACTCACCCTCACCCTCACCCTAACCCTAACAATAACTCTAAACCTAACCCTCACCATCACCCTAATCCTCACACTAATCTTAACTCTAACCATAATTTTAACCCTAAGCTCACCATCAACTTAACCCTATCCTTAACCCTAAACCTAACCCTCACCCTCATACTCACCCTCACCCTAGGCCTCATCCTTTCCGTCACCCGAACCCGAACCCTATCCCTCACCCTCAACCTAACCCTCACCCAAACCCTGACACTAACCCTAACCCTCACCCTAAATCTAATCGTAAACCGAACACTAACACTTACCCACAACCTCACCCTCACCCTCAGACCAACCCTAACCCTAACCCTAACCCTAACCCTAAAACTCACCCTAACCCTGAACCTTACCCTCACTCTCAATCTCACCCTAAACCTCAACTTCAGCCTAACCCTCAACATAACCCTTAACCTCACCCTAAACCTAAACCTAATCCTAACTCTAACACTTACACTAACCCTAACCCTCACCCTCACCCTCACCCTAACCCTAACCCTAACTCTCACCCTCACCCTAACCCTCAGCCTAATCCTATCCCTAAATATTATCTTAACCCTAGGCCTCACGCTCACACTCACCCTAAACCTAACTCTAACCCTAAACCTCACCCTCACCCTCACCCTCACCCTAACCCTGACCCTAACCCTAACCCTAACCCTCAACCTAACCCTAACCCTAAACGTAACCCTCACCCTCACCTTCACCCTCAGCCTAACTCTAACCCTAATCTGAATCCTAGCCCTCACCCTCACACTCACCCTAACCATACCCCTAACCGTAAACCGCACCGTCACACTCACCCTCACCCTAACCCTCAACCTCACCCTCACCCTCACACTAACGGTAACCCTAACCCTAACCCTCACCCTAACCCTAACCCTCACCCTAACCCTTACCCTAACCCTCACCCACAAACTATCCCTAACCCTAACCCTATACCTCACCCTAACCCTCACCCTAACCATAATGCTAATCGTAACCCTCACCCTAAACCTCACCCTAACTCTTACCCTCACTGTAAACCTAACGGTAACCCTAACCCACACCCTAATCCTCACCCTAAACCTAATTCTAACCCTAACCCTCACCCTCACTCTAACCCTCACCCTAAACTTAACCCTAACCATAACCCTCACCCTAACCCTCACCTAAAACTAACCCTAACCCTCATCCTAACCCTTAATCTAAACCTAACCCTATCCATAACCCTCACTCTCACAATATCCCAAACCCTCACCTTAACCCTAACCCTACCCCTCAACCTAATGCTCATCCTAACCCTAACCCTAACCCTCACCCTCACCCTAACCCTAACCCTAAACCTAACCCTCACCTTCACCCTAACCCTCACCCTCATCCTCACCCTCACCATCAGCCTAACCCTAACCCTAATTCTAATCCTAACCCTCACCTGCATCCTAATTCTATCACTACCCCTAACCCTAACCTTAACCCTCTCCCTCATCCTCACACTAACGCTAACCCTAAACCTCACCCTAACCCTAACATTTACCCAAACCCTCACCCTAACCCTAAGCCTAACCTCACCCTAAGCCTCACCCTAACCCTAACACTCACCCTCACCCTAACCCTAACCCTCAGCCTATTCCTATCCCTAAATATTATCTTAACCCTAAGCCTTACCCTCACAATCACCCTAAACCTAACTCTAACCCTAAACCTCACCCTCACCCTCACCCTAACCCTGACCCTAACCCTAACCCTAACCCTCACCCTAAACCTAAACCTAACCCTCAGCCTCACCTTAACCCTAACCCTAAACCTAACCCTCACCCTCACACTAGCCCTTATCCTAACACTCACTCTAACCCTAACCCTCACTCTCACTCTAACCCTTACCCTCACCCTAACCCTATCTTTAAACCAAACCCTAACCCTCAAACTAAAACCAACACTCAGCCTAAACCTAACCCACACTCTCATCCTAACCCTAAGCCTAAGCCTAATCCTCACCCTCCCCCTAAACCTCACCTTCACCCTCACCATAACTCTAACCCTAATCCTCAAGCTAAACCTAACACTAACCCTAATGCTAACCCTAACCCTCACCCTGACCTTAACCCTCACCCTAGTCCTAACACTCACCCTAACCCTAACCCTAGCCCTAACCATAAACCTAACCCTCACAATAAACATCAACCTCACCCTAAACCTAAACCTACCTCTCAACCTAACCCTCAACCTAACCCTAACCCTAATCCTCACCATATCCCTCAAACTAACCCTAACACTCATCCTCACCCTAATCCTAACCCTAACCTTAAACCTCACC
Organism: Dipodomys merriami; assembly: GCF_024711535.1. Lineage (NCBI taxonomy): Eukaryota > Metazoa > Chordata > Mammalia > Rodentia > Heteromyidae > Dipodomys > Dipodomys merriami. The sequence continues at coordinate 2,163,700 of NW_027206080.1, read as the reverse complement.
CTAAAAGTAATGCTAACCCTAACACTCATCCTCACCCTAACCCTCACCCTAACCCTAACCCTAATCCTAACACTAAAACTCACCCTAAACCTCACCCTCACCCTCAATGTCAACCTCACCCTAAACCTCACCCTCACCCTAACCCTCAACATAACCCTTAACCTCATCCTAACCGTAAACCTAATCCTAACCCTAACCCTTACACTAACCCTAGCCCTCACCCTGACCCTAACCCTAACCCTAATTCTCACCCTCACCCTAACCCTCAGCCTAATCCTAACCCTAACCATTATCATAAACCTAAGCCTCACCCTCACACTCACCCTAAACCTAACTCTAACCCTAACCCTCTTCCTCACCCTCACCCTAACCTTGACCCTAACCCTAACCCTAACCCTCACCCTAACCCTAAACCTAACCCTTACACTCACCCTAACCCTAACTCTCACCCTCACACTAGCCCTCACCCTAAAACTCACTCTAACCCTAACCCTCACTCTTACACTAACCCTCAGCCTAACACTTACCCTCACCCTAACCCTATCTCTAAACCAAACCCTAACCCTAACACTAAACCCAACCTCAGCCTAAACCAAACCCTCACCCTCATCCTAACCCTAAGCCTAAGCCTAACCCTCACCCTCACCCTCACCCTCAACCTCACCCTCACCCTAACTCTAACCCTAACCCTCACGCTAACCCTAACCCTAACCCCAATGCTAACCCTAACCCTCACCCTAACCCACACCCTAACCCTAACCCTCACACTAACCCTAACCATAACCATAAACCTAACCCTCACACTAAACCTCAACCTCACCCTAAACCAAAACCTACCCCTCAGCCTAACCCTCACCCTAACCCTAACCCTAATCCTCACCATATCCCTCACCCTATCCCTAACACCAACCCTCACCCTAGCCCTCACCCTAACCTTAAACCTCACGCTAAATGTAATGCTAACCCTAAACCTCATCCTACCCTAACCCTCAACCTAACCCTACCTCTAATCCTAACACTCACCCTAACCCTAAACCTATCCCTCAACCTAGCCCTTACTCTAACCCTAACACGAACCCTAACCCTCACCCTAACGCTCACCCTAACCCAAATCCAAACCCTCACCCTAACCCTCACCGTCATCCTAACACTCACCTTACCCTAACCCCCACCCACACCCTAACCCTCACCCTCACCAAAACACTCACCCTCACCCTGACCCTCACCCTAACACTTTACCTCACCCTAACCCTAACAATAACACTCACACAAACCCTAACCCTCACCCTAACCCTAACTCTCTCCGAAACTCTACCCCTCACCCACACCCGAACTATCACCCTCATCCTAACCCTCACCCTCACCCTAAACATCACCCTAACCCTAACACTCACCCTAACACTCACCCTCACCCAAAACCTCACCCTAACCCTTACCATCACCCTCACCCTCACCATAACCCTCATGCTAACCCTTACCCTCACCCTTACCCTACTCCTAAACCTAACCCTACCCCTACGCCTACCCCTAACCCTAAACCTCCCCCTCCCCCTCCCTCTAAACCTAATCCTAACAATAACCCAAACAGTATACCTAAACCTAACACTCACCCTAACCATAAACCTAAACCTCACCCTCAATTGCACCCTAAACCTAACAATAACCCTAACCCTAACCCTAACCCTCACCCTAACCCCAACCCTAACCCTAACAATAACGCTAACTCTAAACCTAACTGTAACTCTCACCCTCACGCTAACAATAACCTTAACCTTAAAACTAACCCTAACCCTCACCCTAACCCTACCCCTCAACCTCACTCTCACCGGATTCCTAACCTTAACCCTAACCCTCACCCGCACACTCACCCAAAACCTCATCCTAACCTTTATCCTCACCCTAACCCTAACCCTTACCCTAACCCTAACCCTCACTGTAAACCTAACCCTCAACCTAACCCTAACCCTACCCCTCACCCTCACCCTAACCCTAACCCTCACCCAAAACCTAACCCTAAACCTAACCCTAACCGTGACCCTGACCCTCACCCTAACGCTAACTCTAACCCTCACCTTCACCCTAAACCTCACCTTAACCCTTACCCTCACCCTAACCCTAACCCTAACCCTAACCCTAAACCTAATCCTAACACTAACCCTAACCCCAAACCTAACCCTCACCCTAAACCTCACCCTAACCCTAACCCTAAACCTAAACCTTACCCTAACGCTAACCCTAACCCAAACCCAAACCCTCACCCTCACCCTAACCCTCACCGTGAACCTATCCCTCACCCTAAGCCTAAACATCACCCACACCCTAACCCTCACCCTCACCAAAACCCTCACCCTCACCCTAACCCTCACCCAAACCCAAAAAATCACCCTAACCCTAACGCTTAACATAACCCAAACCATAACCCTGACCCTAACCCTAAACCTAACAATAACCCTAAACCTAAAAATAACCCTAACCCTAACCCTAAAACTCACCCTAACCCTAAACCTCAGCCTAATCTAAACCCTTACCATTATCTTAACCCTAACCCTCACCCTCACACTCACCCTAAACATAACCCTAACCCTAACACTCACCCACACCCTCACCCTCACCCTCACCCTAACCCTAACAATAATCCTAACCCTAACCCTAAACCTAACCCTAACCCTCACCCTTACCCCTAACCCTAACCCTCACCCTCAACCTAGCCATCACCCTAAATACTCACTCTAACCCTTACCCTCACTCTCACACTAACCCTCATCCTAACACTTAACCTCACCCTAACCCTAACCCTAAATTTAAACCTAACCCTCACACTGAACCTAAACCTCAGCCCTAAACAAACGCTCACCCACATCTTAAAAACTAACCCTAACCCTAACCCTCACCCTCACCCTCAAACTCACCCTACCTCTAACCCTAATCCTCACGCTAACCCTAACCCTAACCCTAATGCTAACCCTAACCCTCACCCTCACCCTAACCCTCACCCTTAGCTAACCCTCATCCTAACCCTAAGCCTAACCATCACACTAAACCTAACCCTCAGCCTAACCCTAACCCTACCCCTCAGCCTAAAAATCAACTTAAACATAAACCTCGACCTAATCCTCACCCTATCCTTCACCCTAACCCTAACACTCACCCTCACCCTAGACCTCACATTTACCCTAAACATAACCCTAAACCTCACCCTAAAACTAATGCTAATCCTAACCCTCACCCTAACCTTAACCCTCACCCAAACCCTTACACTCACCCTAACCCTAACCCTAACCATCACTCTAAGCCTAACCCTCACTCTAATACTATCCCTAACCCTCACCCTCACCCTAGCCCTCACCCTAATACTCATGCTAACCCTTACCCTCACACTCACACTAAACCTCATCCTAACCTTTAACCTCACCCTAACCCTCACACTAAACCTAACCCTCAGCCTAAACCTAACCGTCAACCTCATCCTAAACCTAACCCTAACCCTCACCCTCACCCTCAATCTCACCCTCACCCTAACCCTAACCCTAATTCTAACCCTAAAACTCACCCTCAACTTAACCCTAAACCTAATCCTCACCTTAACCCTCATCCTAACCCTTACCCTCACCATAACCCTAACCCTCACACTAAACCCAACCCTCAGCCTAAACCTAACCCTCACCCTCATCCTAACCCTAACCCTAACCCTCACCATCAGCCTCATCCTCACCCTCACCCTCACCCTAACTCCAACCCTAACCCTCAGGCTAACCCTAACCCTAATGCTAACCCTAACTCTCAACCTCACCCTAACCCTAACCCTCACCCTAACCCTCACCCTCACCCTAACCCTAACCCTAAACCTAACCCTCACCCTCACACTAGCCCTCACCCTAACCCTCACACTAAACCTACCCCTCACTCTAATACTATCCCTATCCCTCAGCCTCACCCTTATCCTAACCCTAACACTAACCCTCACCCTAATCCTAACCCTAACCCTCACCCTCACCCTAACCCTAACCCTAACCCTCACACTAACCCTCATCCAAACCCTTACACTCACCATAACCCTAACCCTAAACCAAACCCTCACCCTCACACTAAACCCAACCCTCAGCCTAAACCTAACCCTCACCCTCATCCTAACCCTAACCCTATCCCTCAAAATCAGCCTCAACCTCACCCTCACACTCACCCTAACTCCAACACTAACCCTCACGCTAACCCTAACCCTAAACCTCAACCTCAACCTCACCCTAACCCTCACCCTAACCTTCACCCTCACACTAGCCCTCACCCTAAACCTCACACTAACCCTACCCCTCATTCTAATACTATCCCTACCCCTCAACCTCACCCTCATCCTAACCCTAAACCTAACCCTCACCCTAACTCTAACCCTAACCCTAACCTTCACCCTAACCCTAACCCTAACCCTCACACTAACCCTCATCCTAACCCTTACAGTCACCATAACCCTAACCCTAAACCAAACCCTAACCCTCACACTAAACCCAACCCTCAGCTTAAACCTAACCCTCACCCTCATCCTAACCCTAACCCTAACCCTCACCATCAGCCTCAACCTCACCCTCACCCTCAGCCTAACTCCAACCCTAACCCTCACGCTAACCCTAACCCTAATGCTAACCCTAACCCTCAACCTCACCCTAACCCTCACCCTCACCCTAAATCTAACCCTAAACCTAACCCTCACCCTCACACTAGCCCTCACCCTAACCCTCACACTAACCCTACCCCTCATTCTAATACTATCCCTACCCCTCAGCCTCACCCTCATCCTAACCCTAACCCTCACCCTCACCCTAACCCTAACCCTAACACACATACAAACCCTAAATCTCTCCCTAACCCTAACCTTCTCCCACACCGTAACTCTCACGCACAACCGAACCATCACCCTCACCATAACGCTCACCCTCACCCTAAACATCACCCTAACCCTAACACACACCCTAACCCTAAACCTAACCATCACCCTAACAATAACCCTCAACCGAACCTGAACCCTCACCCAAACCCTAACACTAAACCTTACCTAACCGAAACCCTCACCCTCATCCTCACCCTAAACCTCACCCTAACCCTTACCCTCACCCTAACCCTAACCCTAAACCTGACACTAACCCTAACCCTCACCCTAAACCTAACCCTAACCCTAACCCTCACCCTCACCCTCAACCTAATCCTAACCCTAACCCTAACAATAACCCTAACCCTAACCCTAAACCTAAACCTAACACTCACACTAACCCTAACCCTCACCCTAACCCTACGCCTAACCCTAACCCTAACCCTAACCCTCACCCTCAACCGAACCCTCACCCTCACCCTAACCCTCAACCTCACCTTAAACATCACCTTAACCCTAAACCTAATCCTAAACCTAAACCTGACCCTCAACCTCACCCTAACCCTAACCCTAAACCTCACCTTAAACCTCACCTAAACCTAACCGTAACGCTTACCCTCACCCTCACCATCACCCTAACCCTCACTGTCACCCTAACCCTCAACCTAACCCTAACCCTCACCCACAGCCTAACCCTCACCCTCACCCATACCCTAAACCTCAATCTCACCCTTACCTCACCCTAACACTAACCTTCACCCTAACTCTAACCCTAAACCTTACCCGAACCCTAACCCTAATCCTAACCCTCAGGCCCACCCTAATTCTCACCCTAATCCTAAACCTAATCCTAATCCTAACCCTAACCCTCATCCTCAACTTCACCCTAACCATAACCTAAACCTAACCCTCATCCTCAACCTCACGCTCACCCTAACGCTAACCCTAACCCTAACCCTAACCTCACCTTCACCCTCAAACAAACCCTAACCCTAATCCTAACCCTAACCCTAAACCTCACCCTCACCTTGGGAGTAACCCTAAACCTCACCTTCACCCTCACCGTAACCCTAACAATACCCCTAAACCTAAGCCTCACCCTCACCCTAATCTTAACCCTAACCCTAATTCTAACCCTAACCTCACCCTCAACTTCACCCTAACCCTAACCCTCAACCTAAGCCTCACCCTCAACCTCACCCTCACCTTAACCCTAACCCTAACCGTCATCCTAACCCTAACCCTTACCCTAGCCCTCACAATTCACCTCACCCTCACCCTAAACCTATCCTTCAGCCTCAACCTGACCCTCACCCTAACCCTTACCCTCACCCTAACCCTAACCCTAATCCTAACCCTAACCCTCACACTAACCCTAAACCTCACCATAAACCTAATCCTAACCCTAACACTATCCCTTACCCTCAACCTCACCCTCACCCTCAGACAAACCCTAACCCTAACCTGAAACCTAACCCTAAACCTCACCCTAAATGTCACCCTCACCCTCACCCTAAACCTAACCATCACCCTAACCCTACCGCTCACCATAACCCTTACCCTCACCATAACCCTAAAACTAATCCTAACCCTAACCATTACACTAACCCTAACCGTCACCCTAACCCTATGCCTAACCCTCACCCTCACACTAGCCCTCACCATAACACTCACTCAAAGCATAACCCTCCCTCTCACCCTAACCCTCATCCTAACCCTTACACTCACCCTAATCCTAACCCTAAACCAAACCCTAAACCTCACACTAAACCCAAACATCAGCCTAAACCTAACCCTCACCCTCATCCTAACCCTAACCCTAACCCTCAACCTCACCCTCAACCTCAAACTCACCCTCACCCTAATTCTAACACTAACCCTCACACTAACACTAACACTAACCCTAATGCTAACGCTAACCCTCACCCTCACCCTAACCCTCACCCTTACCCTAACCCTAACCCTAACCCTCACCCTAACCCTAAACCTAACCCTCACACTAAACCTAAACCTCACCCTAACACTAAACCTATCCCTCAGCCTAACTCTCACCCAAACCCTAACCTTAATCCTCACCATATCCCTAACCCTAACCCTAACACTCACCCTCACCATAACCCTAACTCTATCCTTAAACCTCACCCTAAAAGTAATGCTAACCCTAAACCTCATCCTCACCCTAACCCTCACCCTAACCCTAACCCTAATCCTAACCCTCACCCTAACCCTAAACCTAAACCTAACCCTAGCCCTCACTCTAACACTAACACTAACCCTAACCATAAACCTAATGCTAACCCTAACACAAACCCAAACCCTCACCCTAAACCTCACTGTCATCCTAACACTCACTTAACACTAATCTTAACCCACACCCTAACCCTCACATTCATCAAAACACTCACGCTCACCCTAACCCTCACCCTAACACTTTTCCTCATCCTAACCCTAACCCTAACACTCACACAAACCCTAACCCTCACCCTAATCCTAAACCTCTCCTACACGTTAACCCTCACTCACACCCGAAACATCAGCCTCACTCTAACCCTCACCCTCACCCTAAACATCACCCTAACCCTAACACTCACCCTAACCCTATACCTAAACGTCACCCTAACACTAACCCTCACCCTAAACCTCACCCTCACCCTAACGATAACCCTAAACTTTACCTAACCAAAACCCTCACCCTCAACCTCACCCTCACCCTAAACCCCACCCTAACCCTTACATTCACCTAACCCTGACCCTAAACCTCACACTAACCCTAACCTTGACCCTAACCCTAACCTTAACCCTAACCCTAAATCTAACCCTACCCTCACCCACACCCTAACCCTAAACCTAACCCTAATCCTCACCCTCACCCTCACCCTCACACTAACTCTAACCCTAACAATATCCCTAACCCTAACCCTAAACCTAACCTTAACCTTCACCCTCACCCTAACCCTAACACTAACCCAAATCCTTAACCTAACCCTAACCCTCAACCTCACCTTAACCCTCACCCTAACCCTAAAACTCACTCCAACTTTAACCCTAACCCTAACCTAAACCTAACCCTAACCCTAACCCTCACCATCATCCTACACCTCACCCTAACCCTTATCCTCACCCTAACACTAACCTTAAAACTCACACTAACCCTAACCCTCACCCGAAACCTAACCATAACCCTAACCCTCACCCTCACCCTAACCTTAACCCGAACCCTAACCCTCACCCTCACCCTCAAGCTCACCTTCATCCTCACCCTAACTCTAACCCTTACCCTCACCGCTAACCCTAACCCTGACCCTAATGCTAACCATAACCCTCACCCTCACTCTTACCTTCAACCACAACCTCACCCCCACCCTAACCCTCATGCTATTCTTAACCCTAACCATTATCTTAACCCTAACCCTCACACTCACACTCACCTTAAACCTAACCCTAACCCTAACACTCAACCTCACCCTTACCCTCACCTTAACCCTAACCCTAACAATAAACGTAACACTAACCCTAACTCTAACCATAACCATCATTATCATCCTAAACCTCACCCTAAACCTAACACTCACACACACCCTAATCCTCACCCTCACAAAGACCCTCACCCTCACCCTAACCCTCACCCTCACCCTAATCACCACCCTAACCCTAACCCTTAACCTAAACCTAACTGTAACCCACACCCTAACCCTAACCCAAACAATAACCCTAAACCTATCAATAACCGTAACCCTAACCCTCACCCTAACCCTAACCCTCACCCTCACCCTAAACTTAACCCTAACCCTCACCCTCACCCTTAACCTCACCCTCAGCCTAACCCTAACACTAAACCTAACCCTAATCCTAAACCTAACCCTCACCCTCACCCTCACCCAAACTCTAATCCTAACCCTAACCCTCACCCTCACCCTCACCCTAACCCTAAACCTCACCCTCACCCTAACCCTGCCGATAACTCTAACATGAACCCTCACCCTAAACCTCACCTTAAACTTTACCCTCAACCTAAACCTAACCCTAATCCTAACCCTAAACCTTACCCCAACTCTAACCCTCACCCAAACACTCACCCTAACCCTAACACTCACCGTCACCCTAAACCTCACCCTATCCCTAACCCTCACCCACACCCTAACCCTCACCCTCACCTGAAAACTCACTCTCAACCTAACCCTCACCCTAAAACTAACCCTAAACTTCACACTAACCGTAACCCTCACCCTAAACTTATCACTAACCCTAACCTTCACCCTAACTTTAACACTCACAAAAACACCAACCCTCATCCTAACCCTCCCCCACACCTGAATCGTCACCCTCACCCAAGCCCTCACTCTCACCCTAAACATCACCCTAAACCTAACACTCACCCTAACCCTAACCCTAACTTTAACACTCACACAAACCCTAACCCTCACCCTAACCCTCACCTCACCTTAAACCTCACCATAACCCTACCCCTTACCTAAACGAAACCCTTACTCGCACCCTCACCCTCACCCTAAACCTCACCCTAACCCTTAATCTCACCCTAACCCTAACCCTAAACCTAACCCTCACCCTCACCCTCAACCTCACCCTCACCCTAACTCTAACTCTAATCCTAACCCTCATGCTAACCCTAACCCTAACCCTAATGCTAACCCTAACCCTCATCCTCACCCTTAGCTAACCATCACCCTAACCCTAACCCTAACCCTCACATTAAACCTAACCCTCACCCTAACCCTAACCCTAACCCTCAGCCTAAAACTCACCCTAAACCTAACCCTAATCCTAATCCTCACCCTATCCCTCACCCTAACCCTAACACTCACGCTCGCCCTAGCCCTCACATTAACCCGAACCATAACCCTAAACCTCACCCTAAAATGAATGCTAATCCTAACACTCACCCTCAACCTAACCCTCACCCAAACCCTTACCCTCAACTTAACCCTAGCCCTCACAATAACCCTAACCCTCACCCTAATCCTATCCCTACCCCTGAGCCTCACAATCATCCCAACCCTAACCCTAACCCTAACCCTCACCCTAAACCTAACCCTCACTCTCACCCTCACCCTAAACCTAACCCTAACCCACACCCTCTCCCTAAACCTAACCCTAACCCTCACCTTCACCCTCAACCTCACCCTCAGCCTAAACCTAACACTAAACTTCAGCCTAACCCTAACCCTAACCCTAACCCTCACCCTAAACTTCACCATAACCCTAACACTTATCTAAATGAAACCCTCACTCTCACCCTCACCCTCAACCTAAACCTCACCCTAACCCTTTCCATCACCCTCACCCTAACCCTAACCCTCACACTAACCCTAACGCTCACCCTCACCCTAACCCTTACTCTTACCCTCACCCACACCCTAACCCTAACCCTCAGCCTAATCTTAACCCTAACCATTATCTTAACCCTAACCCTCACCCTCACCCTCACCTTATACCTAACCCTAACACTCAACCTCACCCTCACCCGCACCCTAACCCTAATCCTAACAATAACCCTAACCCTAAACCTAACCCTTACCTTTACCATAACCCTAAACCTAACCATAATCCTCACACTAATCCAAAGCCTAAACCTCACACTTACCCCAACCCTAACCCTCACACTCACCCTCAACCTCACCCTCAGCCTAAACCTAACCCTAAACCTAAACCGAATCCTAAACCTAACCCTCACCCTCAACCACACCCAAACTCTAACCCTAACCCTAACCCTCACCCTCACCCTCACCCTAACCCTAACCCTCACCCTCACCCTAACCTTTACAATAACTCTAAGATGAACCCTCACCCTAAAACTCACCTTAAACTTTACCCTCAACCCAAACTTAACCCTAATCCTAACCCTAAACCTTACCATAACTCTAACCCTCACCCAAACACTCACCCTCACCCTAACCCTCACCATCACCCTAAACCTCACCCTATCCCTAACCTTCACCCACACCCTAACCCTCACCCTCATACAAAACCTCACCCTCACCCTCACCCTCACCCTCATCCTAAACATCACCCTAACACTAACCCTAACCCTAACACTAACCCTAATCGTAACCCTAACCCTAACCCTAACCCTCACCCTACCCCTAATCCTAACCCTCACCCTATCCCTAACCCTAACCCTCACCCTACCCCTAATCCTAACCCTCACCCTCACCCTAACATTAACCCGAACTCTAATGCTCACCCTCACACTAGCCCTCACCCTAACATTCACTCTAACCGTAACCCTCAATCTCACTTTAACCCTCATCCTAACCCTTACCCTCACCATAACCCTAACCCTAAACCAAACCCTAACCCTCACACTAAACCCAACCCTCAGCTTAAACCTAACCCTCACCCTCATCCTAACCCCTACCCTAACCCTAAACCTAACCCTCACCCTCAACCTCACCCTCACCCTCACCCTAACACTAACCCTAACCTGCATGCTAACCCTAGCCCTAAACCATAATGCTAAGCATAATCCTCAACCTCACTCAAGCCCTCACCCTAAACCTAACCCTAACCCTAACCCTTACCCTAGCCCTCACCCTAACCCTAACCATCACTCTCACCCTAACCCTCACCATAACCCTTACCCTCAACCTAATCCTAACCCTAAAATTTACACTGACCCTAACCCTCATCCTAACCCTAAACCTAACTCTAATCCTAAACCTTACCCTCTCCCTCACCCTAACCCTAACAATAACCCTAAGCCTAACCCTAACCATAACCCTAAACCTAATCCTAACCCTCACCTTCACCCTCATCCTAACTCTAACCCTAACACTCACGCTAACCCTAACCCGAAACCTAATGCTAACCCTAAACCTCACCCTCACCCTAACCCTCACCCTAAACCTAAACTTCACCCTAACAGTAAACCTAACTCTCACACTAAACCTAAACCTCACCCTAACCCTAAAACTACACCACAGCCTAACTCTCACCCTAACCCTAACCCTAATCCTCAAAATATCCCTCACCCTAACCCAAACACTCACCCTCACCCTAAACCTAACCCTAACAATAACCCTAACCCCAACCCTAAACCTAACTCTAACTCTCAACCTCACCCTAACCCTAACCCTAACCCTCACCCTCACCATCACCCTCAACCTCACCTTCACCCTCACCCTAACTCTAACCCTACCCTCACCCTAACCCTATCCGTATCCCTAATGCAACCCTAAACTTCACCGTCACCCTCACCCTTAAACTTAACCTCACCCTCACCTTCACCTCACCCTAATTATCACCCTAACCCTAACCCTTAACCTAACCCTAACCCTAACCTGCACACTAACGCTAACCCTCACCCTAAACCTCACCCTAAACCTAACCCTTACCTAACCAAAACCCTCACCCTCACCCTCACACTAACCCTCGGCCTAATCTTAACCCTAACAATTATCTTAACCATAACCCTCACCCTCACGCTCACCTTAAACATAACCCTAACCCTAACACTCAACATCACCCTAACCCTCACCCTAACCCTAACCCTCAACCAAACCATAATGCTCACCCTCGCCAAAACCCTCACCCTTACCCTAGCCCTCACCCTCACCCTAAACCTAACTCTTAACCTAACCCTAACTGTAACCCTTACCCTAACCCTAACCCTAACAATAACCCTAAACCTAACAATAACCCTAACACTAACCCTCACCCTAACCCTAACCCTTGCCCTAACCCTCAACCGAACCCTAACCCTAACCCTAAACTATACCCTCAACCTAAACCTAACCCTCACCCTAAACCTCACCCTAACCCTAACCCTTACCAAAACGAAACCCTCACTGTCACCCTCACCCTCACCCTAATCTTACCCTCAACCTAACCCTAACTAGTCCTAACCCTCACTCTAACCCTAACGCTCACCCTCACCCTAACCCTTACCCTTACCCTCACCCACACCCTAACCCTAACACTCAGCCTAATCTTAACCCTAACCATTATCTTAACGCTAACCCTCACCCTCACACTCACCTTAAACTTAACCCTAACCCTAACACTCAACCTCAACCTGACCCTAACCATAACCCCACCTCTAACACTCACCCTCACACTAACCCTCACCATAACTCTCACTCTAACCCTAACCCTCAATCTCACTTTAAACCTCATCCTGACCCTTACCCTCACCATAATGCTAACCCTAAACCAAACAGTAACCCTCACACTAACCCCAACCCTCACCCTCATCCTAACACTAACCCTAACCCTAAACCTAACCCTCACCCTCAACCTCACCCTCACCCTCACCCTAACTCTAACCCTAACCTGCACGCTAACCCTAAACTTAACCCTAATGCTAACCCTAAACCTCAACCTCACCCTAGCCCTCACCCTAACCCTAACCCTAACCCTAACCCTCACCCTAACCCTAAACCTTACCCTAGCCCTCACCCTAACCCTAACCCTCACCCTCAGCCTAAATCTCACCCTAACCCTAACCCTCACCCTAACCATCACCCCAAACATAAGGCTAAACCTAATACTCAACTTCACCCTAACCCTCACCCTAACACTTTACCTCACCCTAACCCTAACTCTAACACTCACAAAAAGCCTAACCCTCACCCTAACCCTCCCCCACACCCGAATTCTCACCCTCACCCAAACCCTCACTCTCACCCTAAACGTTACCCTAAACCTAACAGTCACCCTAACCCTAACCCTAACTTTAACACTCACACATACCCTAACCCTCACCCTCACCCTAACCCTAACCCTTACCCTAGCCCTCACCCTAACCCTAACCCTCATCCTCACCCTAACCCTCACCATAACTCTTACCCTCACCCTAACCCTAAAATTAATCCTAACCCTAACATTTACACTGACCCTAACCCTCATCCTAACCCTAACCCTCACCCTCACCCTCACCCTAACCCTCAGCCTAATCCTAACCCTAACCAGTATCATATCTCTAACCCTCACCCTCACACTCACCCTAAACCTAACTCTAATCCTAAACCTCACCATCTCCCTCACACTAACCCTAACAATAACCCTAAACCTAACCCTAACCCTAACCCTAATCTTAACCCTTACCCTCACCCTCACCCTAATTCTAACCCTAACCCTCATGCTAAACCTAACCCGAACCCTGATGCTAACCCTAAACCTCACCCTCACCCTAACCCTCACCCTAAACCTAAACTTCACCCTAACAGTAAACCTTGTAGGGAGCCGAGGTGAGACTCCGCCCACTCCCTTGCAGCTTTGAGGTAACCACCCCAGACGGTGCTTGGCCCGACTGGGCTGTGCGCGTGTGCGAGCCAGGTAGAGTCCCCAGCCAATCCCATGACACCTGGTGACGGTGAAAGGCAGGCGACCAACAATAGAAAGACCCGCGTTCCGATTCTCCTATATAAGCGGCTGTGTTTCGGGTGCACGCTCTCTCGCGCCCAAGCTCTCCTACAACTAAAAGGCTCTCCAATAAAGCGTGATCTGAGAAGACTCCTGGTGTGGTGGTCGTTTTTCCTCGCTGGTCGAGTAGATGGTCGCTACAAAACCTAACTCTCACACTATATCTAAACCTTACCCTAACCCTAAACCTACACAACAGCCTAACCCTCACCCTAACCCTAAACATAATCCTCAACATATCCCTCACCCTAACCGGAACACTCATCCCCACCCTGGCCCTCACCCTAACCCTAATCCTACCCTTAAACCTCACCCTAAAAGTAATGCTAACCCTACCCTTATCCTCACCCTAACCCTCACCCTAACCCTAAACCGAATCCTAACCCTCACCTTAACCCTAAACCTAAACCTCACCCTAGCCCTCACTCTAACCCTAACACTAACCCTAACCCTCACCCTAATGCTAACCCTAACCCTAACCCTCACACTAACCTTCACCCTCAACCTAATCCTCACCCTAATCCTAAACCTAACCCTAATCCTAACCCTCACCCTCACCCTCAACTTCACCCTAACCCTAACCTAAACCTAACCCTCACCCTCAAACTCACCCTCACCTAACGCTAACCCTAACGCTAACCCTAACCTCACCCTCACCCACAGACAAACCCTAACACTAACCCTAATCCTAACACTAACCCTAACCCTCACCCTCACCCTAAACCTAACCCTAACCCTCACCCTCACCCTCACCCTCACCCTCACCCTAAACCTAACAATAACCCTAACCCTAACCCTCACCCTCAACCTAATCCTCACCCTAATCTTAAGCCTAACCCTAATTCTAACCCTAACCTCACCCCCAACTTCACCCTAACCCTAACCCTAAACCTAAACCTCACCCTCAAACTCAACCTCATCCTAACCCTAACCCTAACCCTAACCCTCACCCTAACACTAACCCTTACCTTAGCCCTCACCTTTACCCTCACCCTAACACTATCCCTCACCCTCACCCGAACCCTCACTCTAACAATAACCCTCACACTAACCCTAACCCAAATCCTAACACTCACACTAACCCTAACCCTCACCCTAAACCATATCCTAACTCGAACACTAACCCTTACCCTCAACCTCACCCTGACCCTCAGACAAAACCTAACCCTAAACCTCACCCAAACCCTCACACTTACCCTCACCCTCACTCTGACCCTAAACCTCATCCTCACCCAACCCTCAACATAAACCTTACCCTCACCCTAACCTGAACCCTAAACCTAACCCTAACCCTCACCCTCACCCTCACCCTAAAACTAACCCTAACCCTAACCCTCACCCTCACCGAAACCCTAACCCTAACAATAACCCTAACACTAAACCTAACAATAACCCTAACACTCACCCTCACCCTAAACCTAACCCTAACTCTAACCCTCACCCTCACCCTCAACCTCACCCTCACCCTCACCCTAACTCTAACCCTATCCCTCATGCTAACCCTGTCCCTAACCGAAATGTAACCCTAACCCTCAACCTCACCCTCACGCTCACCCTTACCCTCACCCTCACCCTCACATTCACCCTCACCATAATCATCACCCTAAACCTAACCCTTAAACTAACCCTCACCCTAACGTGCACACTAATCCTATCCCTCACCCTAAACCTCACCCTAAACCTAACCCTTACCTAACCAAAACCCTCACCCTTACCCTCACACTAACCCTGAGCCTAATCTTAACCCTAAACATTATCTTAATCATAACCCTCACCCTCACACTCACCTTAAACCTAACCATAACCCTAACACTCAACCTAAACCTAACCCTCACCCTAACCCTAAACCTCACGCAAACCCTAACCCTCACCCTCACCAAAACCTTCACCCTCACCCTATACCTCACCCTCACGCTAATCATCACCCTAAACCTAACCCTAACTGTAACCCTCACCCTAACCCTAACCATAACAATAACCCTAAACCTAACAATAACTCTAACCCTAACCCTCACCCTAACCCTAACCCTCGCCCTAACACTCAAGCTAACCCTAACCCTAACCCTAAACTTCACACAAACCCTAACCGTATCCCTCACCCTAAACCTCACCCTAACCCTAACCCTTACCAAAACGAAACCCTCACTATCACCCTTACCCTCACCCTAAACCTCACCCTAACCCTTATCCTCAACCTAACCCTAACCCTAACCCTCACACTAACCCTAACACTAACCCTCACCCTAACCCTTACCCTTACTCTCACCTACACCTTAACCCTAACTCTCAGCCTAATCTTAACCCTAACCATTACCCTTACACTCACCCTCACACTCAACTTAAACCTAACCCTAATCCTAACACTCAACCTCACCCTCACGCTCACCCTAATCCTAACCCTAACAATAACCCTAAACCTAAACTTAAACCTAACCCTAACCCTAACCCTAGCCCTAATCCTCACCCTAACCCTAACCCTAAACCTCACCCTAACCCTAACCCTAACCCTAATCCTCACCCTAGCCCTCACCCTAAAACTCACACTAACCCTAACCCTCACTCACACCCTAACACTCATTCAAACCATTAACCTCACCCTAACCGTCACCATAAACCTTATCCTAAACCTGACACTAAAACTAACCCTCAGCTTAAACCTAACCCTCACCCTCATCCTAAACCTAACACTAACCCTAACCCTAACCCTCACCCTCACTCTAACTCTAATCCTAACCCTCACGCTAACCCTAACCCTAACCCTAAAGCTAACCCTAACACTCACCCTCACCCTAACCCTCACCCTAACCCTAACCCTAACTCTCATATTAAACCCAACTCTCACCCTAACCCTAACCCTAACCCTCAGCCTAAAACTCACCCTAAACCTAACCCTAATCCTAATCCTCACCCTATCCCTCACCCTAACCCTAACACTCACACTCGCCCTAGACCTCACATTAACCCTAACCATAACCCTAAAACTAATGCTAACCCTAACCCTCACCCTCAACCTAACCCTCACCCAAACCCTTACCCTCAACCTAACCCTAACACTCACAATAACCCTAACCCTCAACCTAATCCTATCCCTACACCTGAGCCTCACAATCATCCTAACCCTAACCCTAACCCTAACCTTCACCCTAACCCTAACCCTCACCCTCACCCACAACCTAACCCTAACCCTCACCCTCACCCTAAACCTAAACCTAACCCTCACCCTCACCCTCAACCTCACTCTCAGCCTAACCCTAACACTAAACCTAACCCTAATCCTAAACCTAACCCTCACCCTCACCCTCACCCAAACTGTAATCTTAAGCCTAACCCTCAAACTCACCCTAACCCTAACCCTCACCCTCACCCTAACCCTCACCCTAACCCTAATTACAACTCTAACATGAACCCTCACCCTAAACCTCACCTTAAACTTTACCCTCAACCTAAACCTAACCCTAATCCTAACCCTAAACCTTACCCTAACTCTAACCCTCACACCAAAACTCACCCTCACCTTAACCCTAAGCGTCACCCTAAACCTCACCCTATCCCTAACCCTCACCCACACCCTAACCCTCACCCTCACCTGAAACCTCAACCTCACCCTAACACTCACCCTCACCCTAAACATCACCCTAACCCTAACCCTAACAATAACACTAATCCTAACCCTAACCCTAACCCTCACCCTAACCCTAATCCTAACCCTCACCCTCACCCTAACCCTATCCCGAACTCTAACCCTCACTCTCACACTAGCCCTCACCCTAACACTCACTCTAACCCTAACCCTCACTCTCACTTTAACCCTCATCCTAACCCTTACCCTCAACATAAACCTAACCCTAAACCAAACCCTAACCCTCACACTGAACCCAACCCTCAGCCTAAACCTAACCCTCACCCTCATTCTAAAACTAACCCTAACCCTAAACCTAACGCTCAAACTCACCCTCACCCTAATTCTAAACCTAACCTGCACGCTAACCCTAACCCTAACCGTAATGCTAACCCTAATCCTCAACCTCACCCTATCCCTCACCCTAACCCTAACACTCACACTCGCCCTAGACCTCACATTAACCCTAACCATAACCCTAAAACTCACCCTAAAACTAATGCTAACCCTAACCCTCACCCTCAACCAAACCCTCACCCAAACCCTTACCCTCAACCTAACCCTAACACTCACAATAACCCTAACCCTCAACCTAATCCTATCCCTACACCTGAGCCTCACAATCATCCTAACCCTAACCTTCACCCTAACCCTAACCCTCAACCTCACCCACAACTTAACCCTAACCCGAACCCTCACCCTAAACCTAAACCTAACCCTCACCCTCACCCTCAACCTCACTCTCAGCCTAACCCTAACACTAAACCTAACCCTAATCCTAAACCTAACCCTCACCCTCACCCTCACCCAAACTGTAATCTTAAGCCTAACCCTCAAACTCACCCTAACCCTAACCCTCACCCTCACCCTAACCCTCACCCTAACCCTAATTACAACTCTAACATGAACCCTCACCCTAAACCTCACCTTAAACTTTATTCTCAACCTAAACCTAACCCTAATCCTAACCCTAAACCTTACCCTAACTCTAACCCTCACCCCAAAACTCACCCTCACCTTAACCCTAAGCCTCACCCTAAACCTCACCCTATCCCTAACCCTCACCCACACCCTAACCCTCACCCTCACCTGAAACCTCAACCTCACCCTAACACTCACCCTCACCCTAAACATCACCCTAACCCTAACCCTAACAATAACCCTAATCCTAACCCTAACCCTAACCCTCACCCTAACCCTAATCCTAACCCTCACCCTCACCCTAACCCTATCCCGAACTCTAACCCTCACTCTCACACTAGCCCTCACCCTAACACTCACTCTAACCCTAACCCTCACTCTCACTTTAACCCTCATCCTAACCCTTACCCTCAACATAAACCTAACCCTAAACCAAACCCTAACCCTCACACTGAACCCAACCCTCAGCCTAAACCTAACCCTCACCCTCATCCTAACACTAACCCTAACCCTAAACCTAACGCTCAAACTCACCCTCACCCTAACACTAAACCTAACCTGCACGCTAACCCTAACCCTAACCCTAATGCTAACCCTAATCCTCAACCTCACCCTAGCCCTCACCCTAACCATAACCCTAACCCTAAACCTCACCCAAACCCTAACCCTTACCCTATCCGTCACCCTAACCCTAACCCTCACCCTCACCCTAACCATCACTATAACCCTTACCCTCACTCTAAACCTAAACCTAATCCTAACACTAATATTTACACTTAACCTAACCCTCATGCTAACCGTAACCCTAACCCTCATCCTCACCCTCACCATAACCCTCAGCCTAATCCTAACCCTAACCAGTATCATATCTCTAAAGTTCACCCTCACACTCACCCTAAACCTAACCCTCATCCTAATCCTCACCCTCACCCTCACCTTAAATCTAACGCTAAACCTAACACAAATCCTAACCCTAAACCTAAACCTCAACCTCACCCCAATCCTAACCCTAAACCTCACCCTCAATCTCACCCTAACCCTAACCCTAACACTAACAATAACTCTAACACTAAACCTAACCCTCACCCTAACACTAACCCTAAACCTCACACTAACCCTAACCCTCACCCTAAACCTAGCACTAACCCTAACATTCACCTTCACTCTCACCCTAACCCTAACACTAACACTAACAATAACCCTAACCCTAAAACTAAACCTATCCCTAACTTACCTCACCCTAAACCTTACCATCATCCTAAACCTCATCCTAACCCTTACCCTCACCCTAACCCTAACCTTAACCCACACACTAACCCTAACCCTCACCCTAAACCTAATCCTAACCCTCACCCTCACCCTCACCCTAACCCTAACCCTAAACCTAACCATAACCCTAAAGCTAAACCTAAACTTAAACCTCATCCTAACCCTAACCCTAAACCTCACCCTCAATCTCACCCTAACCCTAACCCTAACCCTAAAAATAACCCTAACCCTAACCCTTACCTAAACCTAACCCTAAACCTCATGCTCACCCTAAGCCTAAACCTAACCCTAACCCTCACCCTCACCCTAACCCTAACCCTAATCCTAAACCTAACCCTAACAATCAACCTCACACTAAGCCTCACCCTAACCCTAAACCTCACCCCAACCCTAACCCTAGCCCTAACCTAAACCTAATTCTAACCCTCACCCTCACCCTAACCCTAAACCTAACCCTAAACCTCAGCCTCACCCTCACCCTCACGATAACCCTAACACTAACAATAACCCTAAACCTAACCCTAACCCTCACCCTCACCCTCACCCTAACCTTAACCATTACTCTAACCCTCACCCTCACCCTCAAGCTCACCCTCACCCTCACCCTAACTCTAACCCTAACCCTCATGCTAACCCTAAACCTGACCGTAATGCTAACCCTAACCCTCACCCTCACCCTCACCCTTACCCTCAACCACAACCTCACCCGCACACTAACCCTCATGCCAATCTTAACCCTAACCATTATCTTAACCCTAACTCTCACTCTCACACTCACCTGAAACCTAACCCTAACCCTAACACTCAACCTCACCCTTACCCTCACCCTAACCCTAACAATAACCCTAACCCTCACCCTCACCCTCACTATCATCCTAACCCTCACCCTAAACCTAATATTCACACACACCCTAACCCTCACCCTCACCAAAACCCTCACCCTTACCCTAACCCTCACCCTCACCCTAATCGTGATGATAACCCTAACCCTTAACCTAAACCTAACCGTAACCCTCACCCTAACCCTAACCCTAACAATAACCCTAAACCTATCAATAACGGTAACCCTAATCCTCACCCTAATCCTAAACCTCACCCTAACCATCACCCCAACCATAACGCTAAACCTAACACTCACCCTCACCCTAACCCTCACGATAACACTTTACTTCACCCTAACCCTAACACAAACTTTAACACTCACAAAAACCCTAACCCTCACGCTAAACCTCCCCCACACCCGAATCCTCAAGCTCACCCAAACCCTCACTCTCACCCGAAACATCACCCTAAACCTAACACTCACTCTAATCCTAACCCTAACTTTTACACTCACACAAACCCTAACCCTCACCTGAAACCTCAACCTCACTCTAACCCTCACCCTCACCCTAAACATCAGCCTAACCCTAACCCTAACCCTAACAATAACCCTAAACCTAACCCTAACCCTAAACCTAACTCTCGCCCTACCGGTAAACCTAACCCTTACCCTCACCCTACCCCGAAGCCGAACTCTAACACTCACGATCACACTAGCCCTCACCCTAACACTCACTCTAAGCCTAACCCTCACTCTCACTTTAACCCTCATCCTAACCATTGCACTCACCATAAACCTAACCCTAAACCAAACCCTCACCCTCACACTAAACCCAACCTTCAGCCTAAACCTAACCCTCACCCTCATCCTAACCCTAACCCTAATCCTAATCCTCAACCTCAACCTCACCCTCACCCTCACCCTAACTCTAACCCTAACCTGCACGCTAACACTAACCCTAACCCTAATGCTAACCCTAAACCTCACCCTAACCCTAACCCTAACCCTCACATTAACCCCAACCCTCACCCTAACCCTAACCCTAACCCTCAGCCTAAAACTCACCCTAAACCTAACCCTAATCCTAATCCTCATGCTATCCCTCACCCTAACCGGAACACTCACACTCACCCAAGCCCTCTCAATAACCCTAACCATAACCCTAAAACTCACCCTAAAACTAATGCTAACCCTAACCCTCACCCTCACTGTAACCCACAACCAAACCCTTACCCTCAACCTAACCCTAACCCTCACAATAACCCTAACCCTCACATTAATCCTATCCCTACCTCTAATCCTCACTCTCATCCTAACCCTAATCCTAACCTTAAACCTCCCCCTAACCCTAACCCTCACCCTCACCCTAACCCTAACCCTCACCCTCACACTCACCCTCCCCCTCACCCTAACCCTAACCCTCACCCTCAACCTAACCCTCACAATAACCCTTACCCTCACCCTAAACCTAATCCTAACCCTAATCCTTACACTAACCGTAAGCCTCATCCTAAACCTAACCCTAACCCTAACCCTAACCCTCACCCTCTCCCTAATCCTCAGCCTAATCCTAACCCTAACAATTATCATAACCTTAACCCTCACCCTCACACTCACCCTAAACCTAACTCTAACCCTAACCCTCACCCTCACCCTCACCCTAACCCTAACAATAACCCTATACCTAACCCTAAACCTAACCCTCACCCTAACCCCAATCCTAACCCTCACAATCACCCTCACCCTAACTCTAACCCTAACCCTCATGCTAACCCTAACCCTAATGCTAACCCTAAAGCTCACCCTCACCCTAACCGTCACGGTAACCCTAACCCTAAAAATAACTCTAAACCTCCCCCTAATCCTCACTATCATCCTAACCCTCACCCTAACCCTAACACTCCCGCACACCCTAACCCTCGCCCTCACCAAAACCCTCACCCTCACCCTAGCCCTCACCCTCACCCTAATCCTCACCCTAACTCTAACCCTTAACCTAACCCTTACCGTAACCTGCACCCTAACCCTAACCGTAACAATAATCCTAACCCTATCAATAACCATAACCCTAAACCTCACCCTAACCCTAACATTCACCCTAACACTCAACCTAACCCAAACGCTAAACCGAACACGCATCCTCACCCTAACCCTCACCCTAACACTTTAACTCACCCTAACCGTAACCCTAACTTGAACACTCACACAAACACTGAACGTAACCCTAACCCTCCCCCACACCCGAACATTCACCCTCACACAAACCCTCACCCTAAACATCACCCTAAACCTAACACTCACCCTAAACCTAACCCTAACTTTAACACTCACACAAACCCTAACCCTCACCCTAACCATCACCTCACCCTAAACCTCACGCTAACCCTACCACTTCCCTAACCGAAACCCTCACTCTCACACTCACCCTCACCCTAAACCTCACTGTAACCCTTACCCTCACCCTAACCCTAACCCCAACCCTAACCCTCACACTAACCCTAAACCTCACCCTAACCCTACCCCTAACCCTTACCCTCATCCTGAACCTTACCCTGACCCTCAGGCTAATCTTAACCCTCACCATTATCTTAAACATAACCCTCACACCCACAATCACCTCAAACCTAACGCTAACTCTAACACTCAACCTCACACTCACCCTCACACTCACCCTAACCCTAACCCTAATAATAACCCTAAACCTAACTCTAACCCTAACCCTAACCCAAACCCATACCCTAACCCTAACCCTAATCCTCACACTAACCCTAACTGTAAATCTCACCCTCACACTATCCCTAAACCTAACCCTAACCCTGACCCTGACCCTAGCCCTCACTTTAAAACTCACGCTAAACCTAACCCTCACTCTCACCTTAACACTCATTGTAACCCTTACCCTCTCCCTAACCTTAACCCTAAACCTAACCCTAACGTTCACACTAAACCTAACCCTCAGCCTAAACCTAATCCTCACCCTCATCCTAAATCTAACCCTCACCCTCACCCTAACCCTCACACTAAGCCTAAACCTAAGCCTAATGCTAACCTTAAACCTCACCCTCACCCTAACCCTCAACATAACCCTTACCCTCACACTAACCCTAAACCTAATCCTAACCCTAACCCTTACACTAACCCTATCCCTCACCTTAACCCTAACCCTAACACTCATCCATACCCACAAACTCACCATAACCCTCAGCCTAATCCTAACCCTAACCATTATGGTAACACTAACCCTCACCCTCACACTCACCCTAAGCCTAACTCTAACCCTAACCCTCACACTCACCTTAACACTAACCCTAACCCTAACAATAACCCTAAATCTAACCCTAATCCTAACCCTCACCCTAACCCTAATCCTAACCCTCAACCTCACCCTCACCCTAAATCTAACCCTAACTGTCATGCTAACCCTAACCCTAATGCTAACCCTAAACTTCACCCTCACCCTAACCCTCACCATAAATCTAACCCTCACCCTAACCCTAACAATAACAATAACCCTAACCTTATCCTACCCCTAACAATAACCCTAAACCTAACCCTCAACCTAATCCTAACCCTCACCCTCAACATAACCTAAACCTAAACCTAAACCTAAACCTAACCCTAAACCTTACCCTCAAACTAGCCCTCACCCTAACAATCACTCTAACCCTAACCCCCACACTCACCCTAACCCTCACTCTCACCCTAACCCTCACCCTATCCCTAGCCCTCAACCTAACCTTAACCCTAAACCTCACCGTCATCCTACCACTCACCGAACCCTAACCCTCACCCACACCCTAACCCTCACCCTCACCAAAGCACTCACCCTCACACTAACCCTCACCCTAACACTTTTCCTCACTCTAACCCTAACACTAACACAAACCATAACCCTCACCCTAAACCTAACCCTCTCCCACACCTTAACCCTCACCCACACCTAAACCATCACCCTCACCTTAACACTCAACCTCACCCTAAACATCACCCTAACGCTAACACTCACCCTAACCCTAAACCTAACCGTCACCCTAACCCAAACACAAACCCTAACTATCACCTTCAGCCTAACCACAACCCTAACCCTAACCTAACCAAAACCTCACCCTCACCCTCACCCTGACCCTAAACCACACCCTAACCTTTACCCTCACCCTAACCCTAACCCTAAACCTCAGACTAACCCTAACCCTAACCCTAACCCTAAACCTAACCCTCACACTAAACCTAAACCTCACCCTAACACTAAACCTACCCCTCAGCATAACCCTCACCCTAACCCTAACCCTAATCCTCACCATATCCCTCACCGTATCTCTAACTCTCAACCTCACCCTAGCCCTCACCCTAACCCAAACCCTAAAATTAAACCTCACCCTAAAATAATGCTAACCCTAACCCTCATCCTCACCCTAAACCTCACCCTAACCCTAACCCTAATCCTAACCCTGACCCTAACCCTAAACCTAAACCTCACTCTAGCCCTCACTCTAACCCTAACACTAACCCTAACCCTCACCCTAAAGCTAACCCTAACCCAAACCCAAACCCTCACCCTAACCCTTACCGTCATCCTAACACTCACCTAAACCTATCCCTCACCCACACCCTAACCCTCACCCTCACCAATACATTCACCCTCACACTAACCTTCACCCTAACACTTTTCCTCACCCTAACCCTTACACTAACACTCACACAAACCCTAACACTCACCGTAAACCTAACCCTCCCCCACACGTTAACCCTCACCTACACCCGAACCATCACCCTCACCCTAACACTCAACCTCACCCTAAACATCACCCTAAACCTAACACTCACCCTAACCCTAAACCTAACCCTTACATAACCAAAACCCTCAGCCTCACCCTCAGCCTAATCCTAACCCTAAACCTAAACCTCACCATAACCCTAACCCTAAATTTCACCAGCAATATTACCCTAACCCTAACCCTAAGCCTAACAATAACCTTAACGCTAAACCTAACCCTAACCCTCACGCTAACCCAAACCCTAAATCTAACAAAAAGCCTACCCCTAACCCTAAACCTAACCCTAACACTCACCCTAACCCTCACCCTAACTCTAACTCTAATCCTAACCTTTACCGTAACCATTATCATAACCCTAACCTTCACCCTCAAAATCACCCTAAACGTAACCGTAAACCTAACCCTCACCCTCACATTAACCCTAACCCTAACAATAACCCTAACCCTAACCCTAACCCTAAACCACACCCTCACCCTCACCCTAACCTTCAGCCTAATCCTAACCCTAATCATTATCATAACCCTAACCCTCACCCTCACACTCACCCTAAACCTAACTCTAACCCTAACCCTCACCCTCACTCTAATCCTAACCCTAACCCTAACAATAATCCTAAACCTAACCATAACCCTAACCCTCACCCTAACCCTAAACCTAACCTTCACCCTCACCCTCACCCTAACTCTAACCCTAACCA
This sequence comes from Dipodomys merriami, assembly GCF_024711535.1. Lineage (NCBI taxonomy): Eukaryota > Metazoa > Chordata > Mammalia > Rodentia > Heteromyidae > Dipodomys > Dipodomys merriami. The sequence goes on along the minus strand of NW_027206080.1, from coordinate 2,137,356 downwards.
TCACGCTAACCCTAACCCTAATGCTAACCCTAAACCTCACCCTCACCCTAACCCTCACCCTAAACCTAAACCTCACCCTAACCCTAACCCTAACAATAACCCTAAACCTAACCCTAACACTAACCCTCACCTTAACACTAACACTAAGCCAAACCCAAACCCTCACCCTAACCCTCACCGTCATCCTAACACTCAAATAACCCTAAACCTCACTCACACCCTAACCCGCACCCTCACCAAAACACTCAATCTCACCCTAACCCTCACCCTAACACTTTTCCTCACCTTAACCCTAACCCTAACACTCACACAAACCCTAAACCTCACCCGAACCCTAACCCTCTCTCAATCCCTAACCCTCACCCACACCCGAACCATCACCCTCACCCTCACCCTCTCCCTAAACGTCACCCTAACCCTAACAGACACCCTATCCCTAAACCCAACCGTCACCCTAACCCTAACCCTCAGTCTAACCCTCACCCTCACCCTAACCATAACCCTATCCCTTAACTAACCGAGACCTTCACCCTCATCCTGAACCACACCCTAACCCTTACCCTCACCCTAACCCTAATCCTAAACCTCACACTAACCCTAACCCTCACCCTATTCCTAACCCTCACCCTAACCCTCACCCTCACCCTCAACCTAATCCTAACCCTAACCCTAACAATAACCCTAACCCTAACCCTAAAGCTAAACCTAACACTCACACTAACCCTAACCCTTAACCTAACCCTAAACCTCACACTAACCCTAACACTCACCCTCACCCTCACCCTCAACCTAAGCCTAACTCTAACCCTAAACCTAATCCTAAACCTAAAACTGATGCTCACCCTCAACCTAACCCTAACCCTAACCCTCACCGTAAACCTCACCCTATCCCTAACCATAACCTTAACAATCACCCTCAGCCTCAACCTAACCCTCACCGTAACCCTAACCCTAAACCTAACCATAACCCTCACCCACACCCTAACCCTCACCCTCACCGGAAACCTCACCCTCACCCTAAACCTCACTCTCACCCTTACCTCACCCTAACACTAACCCTCACCCTAACTCTAACCTTAAACTTCACCCTAATCCTAACCCTCACCCTAACCCTCACCCTCACCCTAATCCTCACCCTAATCCTAAATCTAACCCTAATCCTAATCCTAACCCTCATCCTCAACTTCACCCTAACCCTAATCTAAACCCAACCCTCATCATCAACCTAAATATCACCCACAGACAAATCCTAACCCTAACCCTAATCCTAACACTAACCCTAACCCTCACCCTCACCCTAAACCTAAACCTAACCCTCACCCTCACCCTAAGCCTAACCCTAACCCTCACCCTAAGACTAACCCTTACCCTAGCCCTCACCCTTACCTTCACCTTTATACTAACCCTATCCCTCACCCTAAACCTAATCCTAACCCTAACACGAACCCTTACCCTCAACCACATACTCACCCTACGACAAACCCTAACCTGAACCCGAAACCTAACCCTAAAACTAACCCTCACCCTCACCCTCACCCTAACGCTAACCTGCATCCTCACCCTAACCCTCAATATAACCCTAACCCTCACCCTAACCCTAAACCTAATCCTAACCCTAACCCTTACACTAACCCTAACCCTCACCCTCACCCTCACCCTAACCCTAAACCTAACAATAACCCTAAACCTAACCCTAACCCTAACCCTAAATCTAATCCTCACCATATCCCTCACCCTAACCCTAACACTCACCCTCACCCTAACCCTAACCCTAACTTTAAACCTCAACCTTAAAGTAATGCTAATGCTAAACCTCATCCTCACCCTAATCCTAACCCTCACCCTAACCCTAAACCTAACCCTCACCCTAGCCCTCACTCTAACCCTAACATTAACCCTCACCCTAACGCTAACTCTAACCAAAAACCAAACCCTCACCGTCATCCTAACACTCACATAACCCTAACCCTCACCCACACCCTAACCCTCAGCCTCACCAAAACACTCATCCTCACACTAACCGTCACCCTAACACTTTTCCTCACCCAAACCCTACCCTAACACTCACGCAAATCCTAATCCTCACCCTAAACCTAACCCTCTCCCAAACCCTAACCCTCACCCACACCCGAACCAACACCCTCACCCTACCCCTCACCCTCACCCTAACCCTAAAACTAACCATCACCCTAACCCTAACCCTCACCCTACCCTTCACCCTCATCCTAAACCTAACCCTAAACCTTACCTAACTGAAACCCTCAAACTCAACCTCACCCTCACCCTAAACCTCACCCTAATCCTTATCCTCACTCTAAACCTAACCCTAAACCTCACACTAACCCTAACACTCAGCCTAAACCTAACAAAACCCTCACCCTAACCCTCACCCTAACCCTCACCCTAATCCTAACCCTAAACCTAACAATAACCCTACCCCTACCCGTAACCCTAACCCTAATCCTAACCCTTACTCTAACCATAATCTTAACCCTAACCCTCACCCTCACAATCACCCTCAACCTCACCCGAAACATAACCCTCACCCTCACCGTCACCCTCACCCTAACAGTAACCTTAACAATAACCATAACCCTAAACCTAAACCTAACCCTAACCCTCACCCTCACCCTAACTCTAACCCTCACCCTTACCCTCACCCTCAACCTAGACCTCACACTAACCCTTACCCTCACCCTAACCCTAAACGTCACACTAACCCTAACCCTCAACCTAAACCTAACCCTAACCCTAACACTAACCCTCAACCTCACCCTAACCCTAACCCTAAATATAACCCTAACCCTAAACCTATACCTAAACCTAAACCTCATCCTAACCCTATACCTAAACCTCACCCTCAATCTCACCCTAACCCTAAACCTAACCCTAAAAAGAACCATAACCCTAAACCTAAGCCTAACCCTAACCCTCACCCTAACACTAACCCGAAACCTAACAATAACCCTACACTTAACCCTAAACCTAACCCTAACCCTCACCGTAAACCTAACCCTAATCTTAACCATTACCCTAACCATTATCTTAACACTAACCCTCACCCTCACCCTCACTCTAACCCTCACCCTCACCCTCACCCTCACCCTAACCCTAACCCTAATCCTAGCCCAAACCCTCCCACTAACCATAACCCTCACCCTAAACCTAATCCTAATCCTAACACTAACCCTTACCCTCAACCTAATCCTCACCTTCAGACAAACCCTAACCCTAACCCGAAACCTAACCCTAAACCTAACCCTAAACCTAATCCTAACCCTCACCCTCAACCTAATTCTAACCATAACCCTAACCCTCACCCTCACCCTCAACCTCACCCTCACCCTCACCCTAACTCTAACCCTAACCCTCACGCTAACCCTTACCCTAACCCTAATGCTAAAACTAACGCTCACCCTCACCCTCACCCTTACCCTAAACCTCACCCTCACCCTCACCCTCACCCTCGCCCTAATCATCACCCTAACCCTAACCCTCACCCTAAACCTCACCCTAAACCTAACCCTTACCTAACCGAAACCCTCACCCTCACCCTAACCCTCATGCTAATCTAAACCCTAACCATTATCTTAACCCTAACCCTCACCCTCACACTCACTTTAAACCTAACCCTAACCCTAACACTCAACCTCATCCTTACCCTCACCCTAAGCCTAACAATAACCCTAACCCTCACCCTAACCCTCAATATCATCCTAACCCTCGCCCTAACCCTAACACTCACACACACCCTAACCCTCTCCCTCACAAAAACCCTCACCCTCACTCAAACCCCCACCCTCACCCTAATCATCACCCTAAACCTAACCCTTAACCTAACCATAACCATAACCCTAACGCTAACCCTAACAATAACCCTAACCCTATCAATAACCGTAACCTTAAACCTCACCCTAACCCTAACCCTCACCCTAACCCTCATCCTAACCCTAACGCTAAACCTAACACTCACCCTCACCCTAACCCTCACCCTAACACTTTACCTCACCCTAACCCTAACCCTAACTTTAACACACAAACCCTTAACCTCACCCGAACCCCCCACACAACCGAACCCTCACCCTCACCCAAACCCTCAACCTCACCATAAACATCAACCTAAACCTAACACTCACCCTAACCCTAACCCTAACTTTAACATTCACACAAACCGTAACCCTCACCCTAACCCTCACCTCACCTTAAACCTCACCCTAACCCTAACCCTAACCCTTACCCTCAACCTCACCCTCACCCTAACCCTCACACTAACCCTAACCCTTACACTCAATCTCACCCTCACCCTAACCCTCAGCCTAATCTTAACCCTCACCATTATCTTACCCCTAACCCTCACCCTCACACTCACCTTAAACCTAATGGTAACCCTTACACTCACCCTCACCCTCACCCTAACCCTAACCCTAACAATAATCCTAACTCTAACGCTAAACCTAACCCTAACCCTAACTCTCACCCTAACCCTAACCCTCACCCTAATCCTAAACCTAACCCTAACCCTCACACTCACCCTAGCCCTCAACTTAAAACTCACGCTAAACCTAACCCTCACTCTCACCCTAACACTCATTCTAACCATTACCCTCACCCTAACCCTAACCCTAAACCTAATCCTAACGTTCACACTAAACCTAACACTCAGCCTAAACCTAACCCTCACCCTCATCCTAAACCTATCCCTACCTCTAACCCTCACCCTCACCCTCAACCTCACCCTCACACTCACATTAGCCATCACCCTAACACTCACTCTAACCCTCACCCTCACTCTTACCCTAACTCTCACCCTAACCCTAACCTTCACCCTAGACCTAACAATAAACCTAACCCTCACACGAAACCTAAACCTCACCCTAACCCTAAACCTACACCTCAGACTAACCCTCACCCTAACCCTAACCCTAATCCTCACCATATCCCTCACCCTGTCCCTAACACTCACCCTCACCCTATCCCTTACCCTAACCCAAACCCTAACCTTAAACCTCACCCTAAAATAATGGTAACCCTAACCCTCATCCTCACCCTAACCCTCACTCTAAACCTAACCCTAATCCTAACCCTCACCCTAACCCTTAACCTAACCTTCAACCTAGCCCTCACTCTAACCCTAACCCTAACCGTAACCCTCATCCTAACGCTAAGCCTAATTCAAACCCAAACCCTCACCCTAACCTTCACCGTCATCCTACCAGTCCCCTAACCCTAACCCTCACCCACACCCTAACCCTCACCCTCACCAAAACACTCACCCTCACCGTAACACTCACACTAACACTTTTCCTCACCCTAACCGTAACCCTAATACTCACACAAACCCTAACCCTTACCCTAAACCTAACCCTCTCCCACACCTTAACCCTCACTCACACCCGAACCATCACCCTCACACTAACACTCACCCTCACCCTAAACATCACCCTAACCCTAACACTCACCCTAACCCTAAACCTAACAGTCACCCTAACACATACCTTCACCCTAACCCTCACCCTCACCGTAACCCTGAACCTAACCCTTACCTAACCGAAAACCTCACCCTCAACCTAAACCTCACCCTAAACCTTAACCTCACCCTAACCCTAACCTTAAATCTAACCCTAACGTTCACACTAAACCTAACCCTCAGCCTAAACCTAACACTCACCCTCATATTAAACCTAAACCTAACACTAACCCTCACACTCACCCTCACCCTCAACATCACCCTCACCCTCACTCTAACTCTAACCCTAAACCTCATGCTAACCCTAACCCTAAGCCTAATGCTAACCCTAACCCTCACCATAACCCTTACCCTCAACCTAACCCTAAACCAAATCCTAACCCTAACCCTTACATTAACCCTAACCCTCACCCTAAACCTAACCCTAACCTTCACCCATAACCTCAACCTCAACCTAACCCTCAGCCTAATCCTAACCCTAACCATTATGGTAACCCTAACCCTCACCCTCACACTCAACCTAAACGTAACTCTAACCCAAACCCTCACCCTCACCCTCACCATAACCCTAACCCTAACAATAACCCTAAACCTAACCCTAACACTAACCCTAACCCTCACACTAACCCTAACCCTAATCCTAACCCTCACCCTCACCCTATTCCTAACCCTAACCCTCACACTAGCCCTCACAATAACACTCACTCTAACCCTAACCCTCACTTTCACCCTAACCCTCACCCTAACCCTAACCCTCACCCTAACCCTAACCCTAAACCTAACCCTCACACTAAACCTAACCCTCACCCTAACACTAAACCTACCCCTCAGCCTACCCCTCACCCTAACCCTAAACCTAATCCTCACCATATCCCTCTCCCTATCCCTAACACTCACCCTCACCCTAGCCCTCACCCTAACCCAAACCCTAACCTTAAACCTCACCCTAAAAGTAATGCTAACCCTAACCCTCATCATCACCCTAAACTTCACCCTGACCCTAACCCTAATCCTAATCCTCACCCTAACCCTAAAACTAACTCTTACCCTAGCCCTCACTCTAACCCTAACACGAACCCTAACCCTCACCCTAACTCAAACCGAAACTCTCACCCTAACCCGCACCGTCATCCTAACATTCACCTAACACTAACCCTCATCCACACCCTAAACCTCACCCTCACCAAAACACTGACCCTCACACTGACCCTCACCCAAACACTTTTCCTCACCCTAACCCTAACCCTAACACTCACACAAAACCTAACCCTCACCCTAAATTTAACCCTCTCCCACACGTTTCCCTCACCCACACCCGAACCATTACACTCACCATAACACTCAATCTCACCCTAAACATCACCCTAACCCTAACACTCACCCTAACCCTCACCATCACCCTAACACAAACCCTCACCCTAACCCTCACCCTCACCCTAACCCCAACCCAAACCCTTACCTAAACAAAACCCTCACCCTCACCCTCACCCTCACACTAAACCTCACCCTAAACCTTACCCTTACCCTAACCCTAACCCTGAACCTCAGACTAACCCTAACCCTAACCCTAACCCTAACCCTCACACCAAACCTAAACCTCACTCTAACACTAAACCTACCCCTCAGCCTAAACCTCAACCTAACCCTAACCCTAATCCTCACCATATCCCTCACCCTATCCTTAACACTCACCCTCACCCTAGCCCTCACCCTAACCCTCATGCTAAACCTAAACCTAACCTTCACCCATACCCTCAACATGAACCTAACCCTCAGCCTAATCCTAACCCTAATCATTATGGTAACCCTAACCCTCACCCTCACACTCAACCTAAACGTAACTCTAATCCACACCCTCACCATAACCCTAACCCTAACAATAACCCTAAACCTAACCCTAACCCTCACACTAACCCTAACCCTAATCCTAACCCTCAGCCTCACCCTAACCCTAACCCTAACCCTAAACCTCAACTTCACACTTGCCCTCACCCTAACGCTCACTCTAAACCTAACCCTCACTCTCACCCTAACCCTCACCCTAACCTTAACCCTCACCCTAACCCTAACCCTTACCCTAAACCTAACCCTCACACTAAACCTAAACCTCACCCTAACCCTAAGCCTACCCCTCAGCCTAACCCTCACCCTAACCCTAAACCTAATCCTCACCATATCCCTCACCCTATCCCTAACACTCACCCCCACCCTAGCCCTCACCCTAACCCAAACCCTAAGCGCAAACCTCACCCTAAAATTAATGCTAACCCTAAACCTCATCCTCACCCTAACCTTCACCCTAACCCTAACCCTAATCCTAACCCTCACCCTAACTCTAAACCTAACTCTTACCCTAGCCCTCACTCTAACCCTAACACTAACCCTAACCCTCACCCTAACGCTAACCCTAACCCAAACCCAAACCCTCACCCTAACCCTCACCGTCATCCTTACACTCACCTAACCCTAACCCTTACCCACACCCTATCCTCACCCTCATCAAAACACTCACCCTCACACTAACCCTCATCCTAATCCTCACCCTAACGCTAACCCTAACCCTTTCCTAACCTAAACCCTCACCCTAACTCTCACCCTCAACCCTCACCCCCACTCTAGCCCTCAACCTAAACCTAACCCTAACCCTAACCCCAACCCTAACCCTCATGCCCACCCTCACCCTCAGCCTAAACCTACACCTAACTTTAATCTAATTCTAATCCTAATACTTACCATAAACCTCACCCTCACCCTCACCCTAACCCTTACCCTAATCCTCACCCTCACCCTAAAACTAACCCTCACCCTAATCCTAACCCTCACACTAACCCCAAACTTCACCCTAACCCTATCCCTAATCCGAACCCTAAACATAACCCTAATCCTAACACTAACCCTAATCCTTACCCTAACCCTCACCCTAACATTAATCCTAACCCTAACCCTAATACTCATCCTAACCCTAATCCTAACCCTAACACTCACCATCAACGTCACACTCACCCTAACCCTCATCCTCACCCTCACCCTAAACCTAACCCAAACCCTCACCCTAACCCTAACCCTCAACCTAACACTCACCCCCATCCTAATCCTCAGCCTAAACCTAACCCTAACCATTACCTAACCAAAACCCTCACTCTCACCCTCAACCTAGCCCACCCTGTAAACCTAAACCTCACCCTAACCCTAATCCTTAACCTCACCCTCACCCTAACCCTCACCTAAACCTAACCCTAACCCTAACCCTCACCCTAACCCTAACCCTAACCCTCACCCTAACCCTAACGCTAACCTTAACCCTCACCCTCACCCTAACCCTCACCCTAAAACTTACCCTCACACTAACCCTAATGCTAACCCTAACCCTCAAACTCCACCCCCTCCCCCTCAGCCTAAACTTAATCCTAACCGTAATCCTAACCCTAAGCCTCACCACCACCATCATCCTAACCCTAACCCTAAACTTAAAAATAACCCTAAACCTAAAGCCAACCCTAATCCTAACCCTAAACCTAACCCTAAAACTCACCCTAACCCTCACCCTAACCCTTATGCTCAACCTCACCCTAACACTAACCTTAACCCTAACCCTCACACTAACCCTAACCCTCACCCTAACCCTAACACTACCCCTCACTCTAACCCTCACCCTAACCCTAACCCTAACCCTTACCTAACCCAAACCCTCACCCTCACCCCCACCCTCACCATCACCCTTACCCTCACCCACAACCTAACCCTCACCCTAATCCTAACCGTAAACCTCACCCTAACACTAACCCTCACCCTCACTCTCACCCTCAGCCTAAACCTAAACCTAACCCTAATCCTAAGCCTAGCCCTAATCCTCACCCTCACCCTCACCCTCAGCCTCACCCTAACTCTAACCTTAACCATCACCCTCAGCCTCACCTTAAACTTAACCCTAGTCTTCACCCTAAATCTCTCCCTAAACCTAACTCTAACCTTAACTCTCACCCTCACCCTCAACTTAACCCTAACCCTAACACTCACTCTAACCCTAAACATCAACCTAGCCCTAACCATCACCCTAACCCTAAACCTAACCCTCACATTAACCCTCACCCTCAAGCCAATCCTCACCCTAATCCTAACCCTAAACCTTACCTAACCCAAACTTTCACCCTCAACCTAAAACTCACCCTCCCCAAAACCTAAACCTTACCCTAACCCAAACCCTAACCCTCACCCACCCCCTAACCCTCATCCTCACCCAAACTCTCACACTCACCCTAACCTTCACCCTCACCGTAAACATCACCCTAAGCCTCTCCCTAACCCTAAACCTAAACCTCACCCTCATCCTCAACTTGACCCTCAGCCTAATCCTAACCCTAACCCTAATCCTACCCCTAACCCTCACCCTCACCCTAACCCTAAAGCTAATCCTAACCCTAACCCTCACCCTAAACCTAACATTCCCCCTCCCACTAACCCTCACCATAATCCTAACCCTAACCCTCACCTTAACCGTAACCCTAATCCTATCCCTCACACTTACCCTGACTCTCAGCCTAATCCTAACCATAACCCTAATCCTAACACTAACCCTCACCCTCATCCTAACCCAAAGGCTAACTCTAACCCTAACCCTCACCCTCACCCTAACCCTAAACCTAAACCTAACCCTCACCCTAACACTAATCCTAACCCTAACCCTCATACTAACCCTAACCCTTATACTTACCCTCACCCTAACCCACACCGTCAACCTAAACCTCAACCTAAACCTAACCCTCACGCACACACTAATTCTCACCCTCACCTGAACCCTCACCCTCACCCTAAACCTCACCCTTACCCTAAACATCAACCTAACCCAAGCCCTCACCCTAACCCTTACCTTAACCCTCACCCTAACCCTAACCCTACCCTCACCCTCACCCTCATCCTAATCCTCACCCTATCCCTAATCCTAACCCTTACCTAACCCAAACACTCACCCTCATCATCAACCCTCACCCCGACCCTAGCCCTCACCCTAACCTTTAAACTAACCCTAACCCTCACCCTCACATTCACCCTAAACCTAACCCTCAACTTAACACTAACCCTCACCCTAAACCTAACCCTCACCCACACCCTCATCCTCACCCTAAACCTAACCCTCACCCTAACCCTAAGGCTCACCCTAACCCTAACCCTCACCCCAACCCTAACCCTCACGCTCACTCTAATTGTAACACTAACACTAACCCTATGACCCACCCTCACCTAACCCTCACCCTAATCCTTACCCTCACCCGAAAGCTAGCCCTAAGCCTAATCTTCACGCTCACCATAACACTCACCGTCACCCTAACCCTCACCCTAAGCCTAATTGTCACCCACACACTAACCCTCACCCTCACTCGAACCCTCACCATCACCCTAACCCTCACCCTCACCCTAAACATCAGCCTAACCCTAACCCTCACCCTAACCCTAACACTCAACCTCACCCTCACCCTCACCCTCAGCCTAACCCTAATCCTAACCCTCATCCTAAACCTAACCCTCACCCTCACCCTCACACTAACCCTAACCCAAACCCTAACTCACCCTCACCATCACTCTAACCCTAACCCTCACCCTAACCCTAACCCTAACTCCATCCCTAATACTCAACCTAACCCTAACACTCACACTAACCCTCAACCTCAATTTAATTCTCACCCTAACAATAACCCTAACCCTTAACTAACTGAAACCCTCACCCTCACTCTCACCCTCACTCTAACCCTCACCCTAGCCCTCACCCTCACCCTAACTCTAACTCTAACCCTCACCCTTAATCTCATCCTCACCCTCAGCCTAACCCTATCCCTAACACTAATCCTAACCCTATCCCTCACCCTCACCTTCACCCTAAACCTAACCCTAACATTAACATTAAACCTCATCCTCACCCTAACCCTTATCCTAACCCTAACAATAACCCTAACCCTAACCCTAACTCTAATCCAAACAGTAACCCTCAACCTAACCCAAACCCTAACCCTAAAACTCACCCAAACCTTAATCCTAAACCTAACCCTCACCCTCATCATCACCCTCACCCTAACACTCACCCTCACCCTCACCCTCACCCTAACCCTCACACGAACCCTAACCCTCACCCTAACCCTAACCCTAACCCTCACCCTCACCCTAACCTCAGCCTAACCCTAACCCTAAGCCTAACCCTAATCCCATCCCTAATCCTCCCCTGAACCCTAACCCTAAACCTAACCCTCACAGTCACCCTCACCCTCACCCTTACCCTCACCCTAACCCTAACCCTCACCCTCACACTCACCCTAAAATTCACCCTCACCCTAAACATAACCCTCACCCTAAGCCTAACTCCAACCCTCACCCTAACCCTAACCTTCACCCTAACCCTCACCCTAACCCTAATGATAACCCTAACCCTCATCCTCACACTAACTCTCAGCCTAACCCTTATCCTCACACTAACCCTAACCGTCAGCCTGATCCTAACCCTCACGGTCACCCTAACCTTCACCCTCATCCTAACACTAACCCACACCTAACCCTCACCCTCACTCTCAAACGAACCATCAACCTCACCCGAACCCGAACCCGAACCCTAACCTTCACCCTCAGCCTACCCCTCACCCTCACCCTAACCTTAACCAGAACCATAACCCTCACCCTCACCCTTACCCTAACCCTAAACCTCACCCTAACCCTCACCCTCACCATAACCCCAACCCTAAACCAACGCTCACCCTAACCTGAACCCTAATGCTCATCCTAACCCTCACCCTAAACCTAATGTTAACCCAAATCCTCACCCTCACTCTAATCCTCACACTAACCCTTAACCTCACCCTCACCCTAACCCTAACCCTAAGTCTAACCCTCACACTAACCCTGACCCATACCCTCACGACAACCCTACCCCTCACAAACATACTCACCCTAACTCTAACCTTGACCCTAACCTTCACCCTCACTATAACCCTCATGGTCACTCTAACCCTCACCCTAAACATCACCCTAACCCTCAACCTCACCCTAAACCTAACACTCATCCGAACCCTCACCGTAACACTAACGATAACCCAAACCCTCAACCTCACCCTAATCCTCACCCACTCCCTAAGCCTCACTCTAAACAGAAAGTTCACCCTCACCCTATCCCAAACCCTCACCCTAAACAGCACCCTAACCCTAACCCTCACCCTAACCCTAACCCTAACATTCACCCTAACCCTAACCATCAACTTAACTCTCACCCTCACCCTAATCCACACCCTAAACCTAGGCCTAACACTTAAGTAATTGAAACACTCACCTTCACCCTAAAATCACCCTCACTCTAGCACTCAACCTAACCTTAACCCTTACCCTAACACTAACACTAACACTAACCATCACCCTCACCCCCACGCTAATCCTAACTATAAGCTTCACCCTAACCCTCATCCTAAGCGTATACCTAACACTAACCCTAAACCTCACCGTAACCCCCACCCTAACCCTAACCATCACCCTAACCCTAACCCTCACTCTAACCCTAACCCTCACCCTAAGCCTCACCCTCACCCTCATCCTAACTCTCAACCTCACCCTCACCCTAACCCTCAACCTAACCCTCAACCTCACCCTCACCCTACCCCTCACCCTAACCCTTATCGTCACAGGAACCCGAAACCTAACCCTCACCCTAAACCTAACCCTAACACTCACCCTCACTCTCACCCTCACTCTAAGCCTAACCCTAACCCTAAACCTCACCCTCACCCTAACTCTAACCCTAATCCTAATCTTAACACTAACCCTAACCCTAACCCTAACCCTCACAGCATGGTTATATCACAGGCAACAGCAGTCTGCATCCTAGCAGGGCTTGAAGCTACTTACATTGTCCACAGTAACAAGTCCGAATTTTTTCCTTGCAATTCAGGGTGGGAAGACCAGAGTAGGGATGCTCAGGATGTAAACGACAAGATAGAGCACTGAGAATGTGGGGAACTTAAAACAAAATTGTTTTATGGCGCCAAGGTTCTGAATGCTCTATACCTTCGAAAAAGAAAAGAGCAGCCCCTGAAGAGAAAAAGACAACATCGTTCGGTTTCTAGCAGCCCCGTTTGCATCCTGGCATGGTTCAAAGCCCCTCGTGGTGTCACCATCCGCAGGTCAATCTTTTTCCTTGCAATTTTGGGAGAGCTGTGGGAGCACAGGATGCAAACAACAAGAGAGAGTTCTCACAATTTGGGGACCATAAAGAAAATTGTTTTAAGTTCTCCAAGTTCTGAGTGCTCTCAACTTTTCCCAAAAGCGAGACAAGCCACTTAGGCGAAATGGACAGCATTGGTCGGTCCCAGGCAACTGTGCTCTGAATCGTAGCAAGGCTTAATGACCCTGGCATTATCCACAGAAAACAGTCCAAACTCTGTTCTTCCAATTCTGGGATAAGTGACCAGTGTTAGGGAGCCCAGGTACAAACGATAAAATAGAGTACTCAGAATAAGGGGACCCTAGAACAGTCTTAATGCCCCCAGGGAGGAGGGCTCTACCGCTTCCCCAAGGAAAAGACATCCCTCCAAAGAGAAATTCACAGCTCCCATCTTTCCCCAGAAGCTCTGCTCTGTATCCTAGCAATATTGAAAGTGCTTCATTCTGTCTACAATAACAAGTGAATTTTTTTTTCCTTTTAATTCTGAGAGAGGTCAAAAGTTTTTAGGAATCCAGGATGCAAAGAACCAGATAGAGCACTCAGAACCTCAGCGATTTAAAACATTATTGTTTTACGGTGACTAGGTTCTAAATGCTCTACACATTCGCAAAGGAAAGACAGGGCACTAAGGAGAGGTAGACATCACCGATCTATCCCAGGCATCTTCGGTCTGCATCCTAGCAGAGCTTAAACCTCCTCACACTGTCCCCATTAACCTGTCCCAATTTTTTCCTTACAATTCTGGGATTGCTGAGCAGTGTTAAGGAGGTCAGGATGAAAACAACAAGATAGAGCCCTGAGAACTTGGGTACGTTAAAACTGAACTGTTTTTGCGCCTCAGTTGTGAATACTCTCCACCTTCCATAAAGAAGAGACAAGCCACCAAAGAGAAATAGACAGGATATTTCGGTCTCTAGTAGCTCCTATATGCATCCTGGCATGGTTCACAGGCCCTCTCGGTATCACCAGCCATAGGTCACAAGTTTTCTTTGAAATATTGGGAGAGCTGAGGAGGTTTTGGGAGCACAGGATGCAAATAACAAGAAAGAGCACTCACAACTTCCCCAAAGCTGAGAAAAGCCGCTAAATAGAAATAGACTGCATTTTTCTCACCCAGGCAACTCTGGTCTGCATCCATCAGGGCTTAATGCCCCTCACACTGTCCACAGAGCCCAGTCCAATATGTTTCATCCAATTCTGGGAGAGCTGACCTGTGTTAGCGAGCTCAGGAAGCAAACGACAACATAGAACACTGAGAAATTAGTGACCTTAATACTTTTAAGGTCCCCAAGTGAGGAGGCTCTACTCCTTCCCCTATGGAGAGACAAGCCTGCAAAGATATAGGGACAGCACCGACCTTTCCTACTAAGCCCTAATCTACATCCTAGCAAGACTGAAAGTTCCATATACTGTCAACAATAACAGGTCCAATTATATTCCTTGCAATTCTGGGAGAGCTGAAAAGTGTTTGGAAGCACAGGATGCAAACGACAAGATAGAGCAACAGAGAAATTTGGCGCCTTAAAACAAAATTGTTTTTCAGGGCTCAAATTCTCAATGATCTACACCTTCCCCAAAGGAGAGACAAGTCTCTAAATAGAAATATACCGCATTTTTCTAACCCAGGTTACTCCGGTCTGTATCCTAGCATGGCAGAAAGCCCCTTATACAGTCCATCCACAGTATCCAGTCCAATATTTTCTTCCAATTCTGGGATAGCTGACCAGTGTTAGCTAGTTCAGCATGCAAACGAAAGTTTGAGTAAAGCAGAGAAAGTCAGATAATGTGATGCTAATGAAATGAACCCTAAGATATGTATTCAAAGTGAGGTTTGAGTTCCGGGAAGATGGCGGAGGAGAAGCTGGAATCTGAACAAGCTCTCGCATAGAAAGCAGTTTTAGAGTTCCAGTGAACAGTCCTAAGCCAGAGAATCACACCAAGTGTGCCATCACAGGACAGAGAGTTAGACAAGAGAGGGGAAGCCAAGGAAACACATCAGCTGCCGCTGCGGCGGCAGGGTCGCGACGGCGACCACCGCCGCGGGGTCATACCTGAGACACAGAGAGTCCGGGATGAAGGAGCCAGATGCAGCGGACGAGCGGATTCTACTCAACACCAACAAGAACCGACAAGGAGCGGACATCTTCATCCTGCTGTTTGCAGACCAGAGACGACCCAGGATCCAAGACTCGGTGTGACTACAAGCCCGACGTCCTCACTCCTTCTCAGGGAGCAGAGGAGGGAAGGCCACCCCTCCCCCGCCAGCACTGGTGATCACCATCTTGAATACTGACAAAGCTCGGAGGAGCTGCTAGCTCCAGCTCAGGCCTTGGAATAAAACGAGTCATTTAGCAGGTCACAAGAACTTAACGGCGAAGTGACCTGCCAGACTCAGCTCCATCCAGGGAAAAGTCACCCAGCTCAGGCGCCAGCCATTGGAGTGCCTTGCCTCACTGGGTAACCAGAGCCAGAGGCTGCCCCTACCTCTAGCAGCCACCACAATCAATTGAAAAACAGAAACCCTGAGAATGGCTCCAGGCTGGGCGCTGTGAGCTTTATCACAAAATAGCCCCAGGGAAAAGCTACTGTTCGTTGAAAGGCCTCAACTCTACCCAGAACCTAGCCTCATCACCACATCCCCCTCTTTTGTGACTCTCAAAGCAGATCACCCTCCCAGAAAACTAACCTGGGAGGGGGATCTCAAAATCTTGGGTAAAGCAGAGCATTTTTCTGCCTCTTACAACCAACCGACTTAAGAAACCAATCAAGCCACAGGACCTCAAGCTGACCAGAGACTCCAACAAAAGACTGGTTACAGACAAAAGGGAGATACAGGATTCTTCCCACTCCTCCCCCCCAAAAAAAAAAAATCAAAAGAATTTTTTTTCTTTTTTTTTTCTTCTTCTTTTCTTTTTTTTTCTTGTTTTTTGTTTTTTGTTACCATATATATATATATATATATATATATATATATATATATATATATATAAATTTTTTCCCTTCTAAAACTTTTATTAATCTTTAATTTTTGCCTCTTCTGAAAAAATAATTGTTTTCCAGTAACTTTTTTTTTTCTCATCTTATAATTTTTATTTTAGGAAATGTGAACGAGCGTTTTCCTTTCATTTCTTGTCTTCTTTCTCTTTTTCTTTCTTTCTTAATTATCTTTTTGTTTTTTGTCTAGCTCTACTGAACTTCTGATCTTTTCTTCTCCCTTTCCCATCCTTAAAGTTTTTCACATCTCCTCTATGTCCCTCCCCTTCTCTGAACATATTCACATTCCTCTATAAATAGACGGTCTTTTAACCTCTATAATAACATTAATTTTTACGTTTCTATTTTCTTTTATGGTCTCTCTTCATTCCCCTTTCCGTCTCTTCTTTTTCTCTCTCTCTCTACTTGCATCCTACCCAACCCATGTCCTGCATTGTGATTAGGACATAGTTAACTCTCCCTGTGCCTCCCCACACCAATCTATTCCTATCTTTTACCCACATCTCTCCCTAATCCTAATAATTTCTGGTTTTCCAAATTCTTTTCTGCGGTTCGAAGTACTTTAACATATAGTTGTTTGATGTTGAATAGATGTATCTGTTGAACTAGATTGTATCTGTAGACTATTGACTGTATAAAAGCAAACTTTGGTTGATGGTTGCCTTAAGATAGTGTTCTAGCACAAAACTGGTGCAATCTTCATCTCAAATGGGCCGAGTAAGCCGGAAAAACACAAGAAAAATGGCAAATTCGGGTATCTCAATTCCCAATCTTGATAATCAGGGATTAGAACAGATAGAGAATAATCCAGAGGAGAGTTCCCAAATAGCTCTACAAACACTAATAGCAAACATGATAAATGAGAAGTTTGACAATGTACAAAGGACTCTGTATGAGCGTGATAGGGAGAGAGAGGAGGCATCCCAGAAGTTTATACAGGAATATCATAAGCATGAGGAAGCTACTCAAAAACTGATACAGGATTTGCTTGAACAACTTGAGAATACTCAAAGAGAAAGGGAGGAATGGCGTGAGCAGGCAGAGAACACTCAAAGAGAACTGCAGGAATCCCACGAACGGGAAGAAAGAGAACTGCAGGAATCCCACAGACGGGAGGAAGCTAATCAAAGAGTAATTCAGGAATTGAGAGACCAGGTAGAGAATACACAAAGATCACTAAAGGCATTCATGGAATCCATTAACAAAGAGCTGAAGGAAGTCAGGGAGACCACAAAGGGAATGCTGAATGGAACCCAACAGAAGGAATGGCAGTCCAAAGAAACCATAACCAATCAACTAAGTGATTTGAGAACAAACACTGAACACCAAATTAAGGAAGTAAAGAAATTCATACAAGACCTAAAACAGAGCTGCAACAAAGAACTTGAAGCCATCAAAGCTGACCAATTAGAAGGAAAAGAGATAAAAAACAAAGTAGAAAGTCTTGACAGCAGGTTAGATCATGCAGAATATCGAATCTCAGGGATTGAAGACAGCCTAGATATTATAGAGAAAGAACATACAACCATCCAAGACAAGTCCAAGAAATATGATAGGTCTATCCAAAACCTGGAAGACACCATCAGAAGGCCCAATCTAAGGATAATGGGTGTAGAGGAGCACCTAGAAACAGAAGTTAATGGTCTAGGAAATTTGTTTAACAGGATCCTAGCAGAGAACTTCCCAAACATACCAAAAGATAGGCCTACTCAGATACAAGAAGCTTTTAGAACCCCAAATAGACCAGACCAGAATAGGACATCCCACCGTCACATTATAATCCACACAGGATCAACCCAGACCAAGGAAAAGATCCTTAAAGCGGTCAAGGAGAAAGGGGTAATTACCTATAAAGGGAAACCAATTAGAATTACCTCAGATTTCTCAGCAGAGACAATTAAAGCAAGAAGAGCCTGGAATGATGTATGCCATACCCTAAAAACAAACAACTATCAACCAAGAATACTGTACCCAGCTAAACTCTCCTTCATAACTGAAGGCCAAGTAAAAACCTTCCATAGCAAAGAAAAATTGAAACAATACATCTCCACCAAACAGCCCTACAGAAGATTCTTAAAGATGTCCTACACATAGAAAACCAACAAGACCGCAACAAAGGCCAAGAAACTGCACCCAAACTGAGAATCCAAGAACCTTAGGAAGAACCCAGTTTTCGCAGCCCCCAAGAAGGTGGATAACATGGCAGGAACTCCCAAATACCTCTCAGTCCTATCTCTTAAAGTTAACGGACTGAACTCTCCAATTAAGCGACATAGACTGTCTAGTTGGATTAAAAAACAAGACCCTTCTATCTGCTGCCTGCAGGAGTCACATCTTGCCCGTAAAAACAAACACATTTTCACTGTTAAAGATTGGAACAAAATCTACCAAGCAAACGGCCCTCATAAACAGGCGGGAATTGCAATCCTAATATCAGATAAAATAGACTTCAAATTAAAATTCGTGAGAAGAGATAAAGAAGGTCGCTACATACTAATGAAGGGATCTCTTTTTCAGGAGGATATTACAATTCTAAATATCTATTCGCCAAACAATGGAGCACCCAAATTTATCAAAGAAACACTACTTTCCCTCAAATCCCATATAGATCCAAAGACATTAATTGTTAGGGATTTTAACACACCACTCTCCCCACTAGATAGATCAACTCGGCAAAAACTCAACAGAGAAACCGCAGATCTAAACAGCTGCATAGATCAACTAGACTTAACAGACATTTACCGAACATTTCACCCAGCAGCATCAGAATACACGTTCTTCTCAGCAGCACATGGAACGTTTTCTAAAATAGACCACATTTTAGGCCACAAAGCAAACTTGTCTGAATTCAGAAACATTGAAGTTATACCTTGCATTCTCTCTGACCACAAGGGAATAAAATTAGAACTCAACACCAAAAGCCACCAAAGAAAGTCCGGTATCACATGGAGGTTGAACAACACACTGCTGAAACATGAGTGGGTCATGGAAGAGATTAGAAAGGAAATTCAAATGTTCATGCTATTCAACAAAAATGAACACACAAATTACCAGCTCCTCTGGGACACAGCAAAAGCAGTACTCAGAGGCAAGTTTATAGCTTTGAGCTCCTACATCAACAAATTGGAGAGATCTGAAACTAACAATTTAATGACACATCTAAACCTCCTTGAAAAAGAGCAGCAAGATAAACCCCAATCCAGTAGACGGAAAGAAATAATCAAAATTAAATCAGAATTAAATGAATTAGAATCCAAAAACCTATAGAAAGAATCAACAAAACAAAGAGTTGGTTCTTCGAAAAACTTAACAAAATTGACAGACCCTTAGCAAACCTTATCAGAAAAAGGAGAGAACACACCCAAATTAATAAACTCAGAGATGAGAATGGAAACATCACCACGGAAACAACCAAGATTCAAAACACTATAAGGTCATACTTCTCAAAACTTTATGCTAATAAGTTTGAGAACTTGACAGAAATGGACCTTTTCCTAGCAAATATTGACATGCCAAAACTAAACCAAGATGAGTTAAACCAGCTTAACAGGCTCATATCAAGCATTGAAATAGAAACAGCAATAAGAGACCTCCCAGTAAGAAAAGTCCAGGACCAGATGGTTTTACAGCGGAATTTTACAAGGCCTTCAAAGCAGAGCTCACAGCAATACTCCTCCAACTCTTCAATGAAATTGAAAGAGAAAGCTCACTACCGAACACATTCTATGAAGCCATCATAACCCTCATCCCAAAACCAGGCAGGGACTCATCAAAGAAAGAGAACTAGAGACCCATTTCTTTGATGAACATTGATGCAAAACTTCTCAACAAAATTTTGGCCAATCGACTTCAACAATTCATCCAAAAAATCATACACCATGATCAAACAGGATTCATTTCAGGGATGCAAAGCTGGTTCAATATACGCAAATCAATTAATATTATTCATCACATCAACAGGAGCAAGAATAAGAATCACATGGTTATCTCAATAGATGCAGAAAAACATTTGATAAGATCCAACACCCCTTTAGGATGAAGGTTCTGGAAAAATTAGGGATCCATGGATCATTCCTCAATACAATAAAGGCTGTATATGACAAACCTACAGCCAGCATTATATTCAATGGTGAAAAACTAAAGCCATTTCCTCTTAACTCAGGAACAAGACAAGGATGCCCACTCTCTCCACTTATCTTCAATCTAGTATTAGAATGCCTAGCTACAGCAATAAGACAAGATGCCAGACATAAAGGGGATTCAAATAGGGAAAGAAGAAATAAAACTCTCCCTCTTTGCAGATGACATGATCTTGTATTTAAAGAATCCCATAGACTCCACTCCCAAATTACTCAAGCTGATTCAAAACTTTGGCAAAGTAGCAGGGTATAAAATTAACCCCCCCCCAAATCAATGGCTTTTCTGTATGCCAACAATGAGAAAAGTGTGGCTGAAATTAGGAAAGCAACTCCATTTGTAATAGCCCCACAAAAAATAAAATACCTAGGAATTAACTTAACCAAAGAAGTGAAGGACCTCTATGATGAAAACTTTAAAATCTTGAAAAAGGAAATCAACACAGAACTTAAAAAATGGCAAAACCTCCCATGCTCCTGGATTGGAAAGATTAACATCGTGAAAATGGCAATACTTCCCAAGGCTATTTACAAATTCAACGCGATACCTATCAAAATTCCACCCTCATTCTTCAAGGAAATAGAAGAGGGAATCCAAAAATTCATATGGAACAATAAAAGACCCCGAATAGCAAAAACGCTCCTCAACGGAAAGAACACTGCTGGAGGAATATCAATACCAAATTTCAAACTCTACTATAAAGCCATAGTAATCAAAACAGCTTGGTATTGGCATAAGAACAGACCTCAGGACCAATGGAATAGAATTGAAAACCCAGAAATGAACCTACAGACCTATAGCCATCTAATCTTCGATAAGGAAGCTAAAACAATAGAATGGAAGAAAGACAGCCTCTTTAGTAAATGGTGCTGGCAAAATTGGTTAACTACATGTAGAAAACTAAAGCTAGATCCTTATATATCACCCTGCACCAGAATCAACTCCAAATGGATCAAAGACCTTGAACTCAAAGCAGACACTCTGAAAACATTACAGGATGGAATAGGAGAAACCCTAGGTCTCCTTGGCTCAGGCCGAAATTTTCTGAATAGAGACCCGGAAGCACAACAAATCAAAGAAAGGTTGGACAAATGGGATTGCATAAGGTTGCAGAGCTTCTGCAGGGCAAATGACATAGCTAGCAAGATCAATAGAAAGCCCACCGATTGGGAGAAGATCTTTACTAGCCATACAATGGACAAGGGTCTCATATCTAAAATATACTTGGAACTCAAAAAATTAAACCACCCAACAACAAATCCTCAAAGAAACAACTGCCCAATATATAAGTGGGCGAAAGACTTAAAGAGAAGCTTCTCTGAAGAAGAAAGAAGGATGGCCAATAGACACATGAAGAAATGTTCAACATCCCTAGCCATAAAAGAAATGCAAATCAAAACAACATTGAGATATCACCTCACTCCAGTTAGAACAGCAAAAATCAAGAACTCTAACAACAACAGATGCTGGAGGGGATGTGGACAGAAAGGCACCTTACTTCATTGTTGGTGGGAATGTAAACTTGTTCAACCACTTTGGAAAGCAGTATGGAGGTTCCTCAAAAGACTTCACATAGATCTCCCCTATGATCCAGCAATCCCACTTTTGGGCATTTACCCAAATGTTTACAAACAAGACCACACTAAAGGTACCAGCACAACTATGTTTATTGCAGCATTATTTGCCATAGCTAAGACATGGAACCAACCCAGATGCCCCTCAGTAGATGAATGGATCAAGAAAATGTGGTATATATACACAATGGAATTCTATGCCTCCATCAGAAAGAATGACATTTCCCCATTTGTTAGGAAATGGAAAGGTTTGGAAAAAATTATATTAAGTGAAGTAAGCCAGGCCCAAAGAAGCATAGGTCCCATGGTTTCCCTTATTTGCAATATCTAGTATAGGTATGAGTCAAGCGGAAAAGGTCAGATAATGTGATGTTAGGAAAATGAACCCTTAAATATGTGTATTTTAATGTTTTCGTTTCTTTCATGCATGTGTTTCTAACGCATTTATAAGATTATTTCTTTGTTGCTTTGTATGTCCCTCCCCCACAGTGTAACCCCCGCTTTCACTATATTTGATGTCAGTATAACATGTGGAGGAGATGGGGACAAACAAGTCGTTTAAGGATTCAGGTGGACCTGTTGCAACAATGAGAAGTACAAAATGTCATGTCAAAACCAACTTTACAATGTCGGTGTGGGGGGGGAGGGGGGTATAATTGGGTGGGGGGAGGGGGGAGGCTGGGAAGGGAGGTGAAGGGTAAACAAAGGAGGAGGCTGCAATGCTTGGTAAGAAATGTATGCATTATCCTGCCCATGTAATTGTAGCCCCTCTGTACAGTATGTTCTCAAATAAAATAAAATAAAATTTAAAAAAAGGAATGTATGCATTATCCTGCCCATGTAATTTTAGCCCCTCTGTACAGTATGTTCTCAAATAAAATAAAATAAAAATTTAAAAAAAAAGGATACAAGTGAACCCACTGCAAAAATGCGATGTACAAGTTGTTATGTCCAAAACGAAATTTACAACTTTGGTTTTTGGGTGGTGCGGGGTATTGGAGCGGGGAGGACTGATGGGGAGGGCAGGAGGAGTATGGGAAAAAATGGGAAAGGGAAACAAAGGAGGACGTAACAATACTTTATAAAAAATGTACTCATTATTTGCACATGTAATTTTAACCCCTCTGTATATTGTTTTCACAAAAAATAAATGAACAAATAAATAAATATATACATTTAAAAGCAAGAAAAGGTAGAGCACTCAGAACTTGGGCACCTTAAAACAGTTTGAAGGCCCCCAAGAAATGAGATTTTACAAGCCTCCATAGAGAAATTGACAGCACCAATCTTCCCAAGAAGCTCTGGTCTGCATCCTAGCAAGACAGAAAGTGTCTCATCCTGTCTACAATCACAGGTTCCGTTTTTTTCCTTACCACTGGGAGGGCTGAAAAGTTTTTGAGATATCAGGATGTAAACGACAAGATAGAGCACTCAGACCTTCGGTGAGGTAAACAATATTGTAAGTTGCCCAAGTTCTGAAGGCTCTACAATTCCTCAAAGAGATACAAGCCACTAAAGAGAAATAGACAGCAAGGTTCTATCACAGGCAACAGCGGTCTGCATCCTAGCAGGGCTTGAAGACACTTACACTGGCCACAGTAAGATGTCCGAATTTTTTCCTTGTAATTCAGGGTGGGCTGACCAGAATTAGGATGCTCAGGATGAAAATGACAAGATAGAGCACTGAGAATGTGGGGAAATTAAAACAAAATTGTTTTATGGCACCAAGGCTCTGAATTCTCTATACCTTCGAAAAAGAATAGACCAGCCCCTGAAGAGAAATAGACTACATCGTTCGGTTTCTCGCAGCCTCTGTGTGTATCCTGGCATGGTTCAAAGCCCCTCTTGGTGTCACCATCCGCAGGTCAATCTTTTTTCCTTGCAATTTTGGCATAGATGTGGATGGTTTGGGAACACAGGATGCAAACAACAAGAGGGAGTTCTCAGAATTTGTGACCATAAAGAAAATTGTTTTAATGTCTCCAAGATCTGAGTGCTCTCAACTTTTCCCAAAAGCGAGACAAGGAAAGTAGGAGAAATAGAAAGCATTGTTCTGTCCCAGGCAACTTTGCGGGGCTTAATGACCCTTAGCAGGGCTTAATGACCCTTGCACTATCCACAGTAAACAGTCCAAACTTTGTTCTTCCAATTCTGGGAGAAGTGACCAGTGTTAGGGAGCCCAGGTAAAAACAATAAGATAGAGTGCTCAGAATATGGGGACCCTAGAACAGTCTTAAGGCCCACAAAGAACGAGGGCTCTACAGCTTCCCCAAGGAAGAGACACGCCTCCAAAGAGAAATTCACAGCACCCATCTTTCCCCAGAAACTCTGCTCTGCATACTAGCAATATTGAAAGTGCCTCATTCTGTCTACAATAACAAGTGAAATTTTTTTTCATTTTAATTCTGAGAGAGGTCAAATGTATTTAGGAAGTCAGGATGCAAAGAACCAGATAGAGCACTCAGAACCTCGGCGATTTAAATCATTATTGTTTTACGGTGACCAGGTTTTAAATGCTCTACACATTCCCCAAAGGAAAGACAGGGCGCTAAGAAGAATTTGACAGTATCGGTCTATCCCAGGCATCTTTTGTCTGCATCCAATCACGGCTTAAAACTCCTCACACTGTCCCCATTAACCTGTCCCAATTTTTTCCTTGCAATTCTAGGATTGCTGAGCAGTGTTAAGGAGTTCAGGAAGAAAATGACAAGGTAGAGCCCTGAGAACTTGGGTACCGTAAAACAGAACTATTTTATGGCCCCTCAGTTGTGAATACTCTCCACCTTCCAAAATGAATAGACATGCTACCAAAGAGAAATAGACAGGATATTTCGGTCTCTAGTAGCTCCTGTGTGCATCCTGGCATGGTTCACAGCCGCTCTCGGTATCAACAGCCATAGGTGAAAAGTTTCTTTGAAATATTGGGAGAGCTGAGGAGGTTTTGGGAGCACAGGATACAAATAACAAGAAAGAGCACTCACAACTTCCCCAAAGCTGAGAAAAGCCGCTAAATAGAAATAGACTGCATTTTTCTCACCCAGGCAATTCTGGTCTGCATCAATCAGGGCTTAATGCCCCTTACACTGTCCACAAAGCCCAGTCCAATTTGTTTCATCCAATTCTGGGAGAGCTGACTTGTGTTAGCGAGCTCAGGAAGCAAACGACAAGATAGAGCACTCAGAAATTGGTAACCTTAGAACAGTTTTAAGGTCCCAAAGTGAGGAGGCTCTACTCCTTCCCCAATGCAGAGACAAGCCTCCAAAAATATATGGACAGCACCGACCTTTCCCACTAAGCCCTAATCTACATCCTAGCAAGACTGAAATTACAGGTCCAATTATATTCCTTGTAATTCTGGGAGAGCTGAAATGTGTTTGGAAGCACAGGATGCAAACGACAAGATAGAGCAACACATAAATTCGGCGCCTTAAAACAAAATTGTTTTTCAGGGCTCAAATTCGCAATGATCTACATCTTCCCCAAAGGAGAGACAAGCCTCTAAATAGAAATACACCACATCATTCTAACCCAGGTTACTCCGTTCTGCATCCTAACATGGCTGAAAGCCCCTATACTGTCCCTTCACAGTAACCAGATCAATTTTTTTCTTCCAATTCTGGAATAGCTGACCAGTGTTAGCGAGTTCACCATGCAAACGAAAGTTTGAGTAAAGCAGAGAAAGTCAGATAATGTGATGTTAATGAAATGAACCCTAAGATACGTATTCAAATGATTTTTATTTGCTTTCAAGTGATTGTTTATGACACATTCATAAGATCATTTCTTTTTTACTTTGTAAGTCCCTCCCCCATTGTATAACCACTGCTTTCACTGTATTTCATGTCGGTATAATTTGTAGAGGGGAAGGGGAAGAACAATTCGTTTAAATATGAATACAGGTGGACCAATTGCAAAAATGCGATGTACAAGTCGTTATGTCTAAAACAAACTTTACAACATTGGTTTGTGATTGGTGGGGGCTATGGGAGCGGGGAGGACTGTGTGGGAGGGCAGGAGGAGGATGGGAAAAGATGGGAAGGGGAAAGAAAAAAGGACGTTACAATACTTCATACAAAATATACTCAATGTCTTGCACAGGTAATTGTAACCCCTCTGTACATTGTTTTCACAAAAAAATAAATGAACCAATAAATAAATAAATTAATTAAAACAAGAAAAAATGGAGCACTCAGAACTTAAGGACCTTTAAACAGTTTGAAGGCCCACAAGCAATGAGGTTTTACAAGCCTCCATAGAGAAATTGACAGCACCAATCTTCCCAAGAAGCTCTGGTCTGCATCCTAGCAAGACAGAAAGTGTCTCATCCTGTCTACAATCACAGGTTCCGTTTTTTTCCTTACCACTGGGAGGGCTGAAAAGTTTTTGAGATATCAGGATGTAAACGACAAGATAGAGCACTCAGACCTTCGGTGAGGTAAACAATATTGTAAGTTGCCCAAGTTCTGAAGGCTCTACAATTCCTCAAAGGAGATACAAGCCACTAAAGAGAAATAGACAGCATGGTTCTATCACAGGCAACAGCGGTCTGCATCCTAGCAGGGCTTGAAGACACTTACACTGTCCACTGTAAGAAGTCCGAGTTTTTTCCTTGCAATTCAGGGTGGTCTGAACAGAATTAGGATGCTCAGGATGAAAATGACAAGATAGAGCACTGAGAATGTGGGGAAATTAAAACAAAATTGTTTTATGGCGCCAAGGCTCTGAATTCTCTATACCTTCGAAAAAGTAAAGACCAGCCCCCGAAGAGAAATAGACAACATCGTTCGGTTCTAGCAGCCCCTGTGTGCATCCTGAAATGGTTCAACGCCCATCTTGGTGTCACCATCCGCAGGTCAAGCTTTTTTCCTTGCAATTTTGGCAGAGATGTAGATGGTTTGGGAGCACAGGATGCAAACAACAAGAGAGAGTTCTCAGAATTTGGGAGCATAAAGAAATTTGTTTTAATGTCTCCAAGATCTGAGTGCTCTCAACTTTTCCCAAAAGCGAGACGAGGAACTTAGGAGAAATAGAAAGCATTGTTCTGTCCCAGGCAACTGTGCTGGGCTTAATGACCCTTGCACTATCCATAGTAAACAGTCCAAACTTTGTTCTTCCAATTCTGGGAGAAGTGACCAATGTTAGGTAGCCCAGGTAAAAACGATAAGATAGAGTACTGAGAATATGGGGACTCTAGAACAGTCTTAAGGCCCACAAAGAACGAGGGCTCTACAGCTTCCCCAAGGAAGAGACACGCCTCCAAAGAGAAATTCACAGCACCCATCTTTCCCCAGAAACTCTGCTCTGCATACTAGCAATATTGAAAGTGCCTCATTTTGTCTACAATAACAAGTGAAATTTTTTTTCATTTTAATTCTGAGAGAGGTCAAATGTATTTAGGAACTCAGGATGCAAAGAAGAAGATAGAGCACTCAGAACCTCGGCGATTTAAAACATTATTGTTTTACGGTGACCAGGTTTTAAATGCTCTACACATTCCCCAAAGGAAAGACAGGGCACTAAGAAGAATTTGACAGCATCGGTGTATCCCAGGCATCTTCTGTCTGCATCCTAGCACGGCTTAAACCTCCTCACACTGTCCTCATTAACCTGTCTCAATTTTTTCCTTGCAATTCTGGGATTGCTGAGCAGTCTTAGGGAGCTCAGGATGAAAAAGATACGATAGAGCCTTGCAAAGTTGGGTACCTTAAAAGAGATGTGTTTTTTGGCGCCTCAGTTGTGAATATTCTCCACTTTCCAAAATGAAGAGACAAGTCACCAAAGAGAAATAGACAGAATATTTCGTTCTCTAGTAGCTCCTATGTGCATCATGGTATGATTCACAGCCCCTCTAGGTATCACCAGCCATAGGTCTAAAATTTTCTTTGAAATATTGGGAGAGCTGAGGAGGTTTTGGGAGCACAGGATGCACATAATAAGAAAGAGCACTCACAAATTCCCCAAAGCTGAGAAAAGCCGCTAAATAGAAATAGACTGCATTTTTCTCTCCCAGGCAACTCTGGTCTGCATCCATCAGAGCTTAATGCCCCTCACACTGTCCACAGAGCCCAGTCCAATTTGTTTCATCTAATTCTGGGAGGACTGACCTGTGTTAGTGTGCACAGGATGCAAACGACAAGATAGAGCATTCAGAAATTGGTTACCTTAGAACAGTTCTAAGGTCCCAAAGTGAGGAGGCTCTACTCCTTCCCCAATGCAGAGACAAGCCTCCAAAGATATATGGAGAGCATCGACCTTTCCCACTAAGCCCTAATCTACATTCTAGCAAGACTGAAAGTTCCATATACTGTCAACAATAACAGTTCCAATTATATTTCTTGCAATTCTGGGAGAGCTGAAAAGTGGTTGGAAGCACAGGATGCAAACGACAAGATAGAGCAACACATAAATTCGGCGCCTTAAAACACAATTGTGTTTCAGGGCTCAAATTCTCAATGATCTAAACCTTCCCTTGAGGATAGCCAAGCCTCTAAATAGAAATAGACCACATCTTTCTAACCCAGGTTACTCCGGTCTGCATACTGGCATGGCTGAAAGCCCCTTATACTATACATCCAGACTAACCAGTCCAATTTTTTTCTTCAAATTCTGGGAGAGCTGACCAGTGTTAGCGAGTTCACCATGCAAACCAAAGTTTGAGTAAAATAGAGAAAGTCAGGTAAGGTGATGTTAATGAAATGAACCCTAAGATATGTATTCTAATGGTTTTTATTTTCTTTCAAGCGATTGTTTATGACATATTCATAAGATCATTTCTTTTTTACTTTGTAAGTCCCTTCCCCTTTGTATAACCACTGCTTTCACTGTATTTAATGTCGGTATAATTTGTGGAAGGGAGGGGGAACAATTCGTTTAAATAGGGATACAGGTGGACCCATTGCAAAAATGCGATGTACAAGTCGTTATGTCCAAAATGAAATTTACAACTTTGGTGTTTGATTAGTGGGGAGTATGGGAGCGAGGAAGACTGTGTGGGAGGGCAGGAGGAGGACGGGAAAAGATGGGAAGGGGAAACAAAGGAGGACGTTACAATACTTTATAAAAAATGTACTCATTATCTTGCACATGTAATTGTAACCCCTCTGTACATTGTTTTCACAAAAACATAAATGAACAAATAAATAAATAAATTTAAGAACAAGAAAAGATCGAGCACTCAGAACTTGGGAACCTTGAAACAGTTTGAAGGACCCCAAGCAATGAGGGTTCACTCATTGCTCAAAGAAGGGACACGCCTCCTTAGAGAAATTGACAGCACCAATCTTCCTAAGAAACTCTGGTCTGCATCCTAGCAGGACAGAAAGTGTCTCATCCTGTCTACAATCACAGGTTCTGTTTTTTCCTTACCACTGGGAGGGCTGAAAAGCTTATGAGATCTCAGGATGTAAACCACAAGATAGAGCACTCAGACCTTCGGTGAGGTAAACAACATTGTATGCTGCCCAAGTTCTGAAGAGTCTACATTCCTGAAAGGAGAGACAAGCCACTAAAGAGAAATAGACAGCATGTTCTATCACAGGCAACAGCGGTCTGCATCCTGGCAGGGTTACAAGCTCCTTACACTGTCCATAGTAACGAGTCCTAATTTTTTCCTTGCAATTCAGGGTGGGCTGACCAGAGTCAGGATGCTCAGGATGTAAAGGACAAGATAGAGCACTGAGAATGTCGGGAACTTAAAACAAAATTGTTTTATGGCGCCAAGGTTCTGAATGCTCTATGCCTTCGAAAAAGAAAAGACCAACCTCCGAAGAGAAATAGACAACATTGTTCGGTTTCTAGCAGCCCCTGTGTGCATCTTGGCATGGTTCAAAGCCCCTCTTGGTGATACCATCAGCAGGTCAATCTTTTTTCCTTCCTTGGGCGAGCTGTGGAGGGTTTGGGAGCACAGGATGCAAACAACAAGAGAGAGTTCTCACAATTTGGGGACCATAAAGAAAATTGTTTTAAGATCTCCAAGTTCTGAGTGCTCTCAACTTTTCCCAAAAGCGAGACAAGGAACTTAGGAGAAATAGAAAGCATTGTTCTGTCCCAGGCAACTGTGCTCTGAATCTTAGCAGACCTTAATGACCCTTGCACTATCCACAGTATACAGTCCAAACTTTCTTCTTCCAATTCTGGGATAAGTGACCAGTGTTAGGGAGCCAAGGTACAAACGATAAGATAGAGTACTCAGAATATGGGGCCCCTAGAACAGTATAAAGGCCCCCAGGGAAGTAGGGCTCTACACCTTCTCCAAGGAAGAGACACGCCTCCAAAGAGAAATTCACAGCACCCATCTTTCCCAAGAAGCTCTGCTCTGTAACCTAGCAATATTGAAATTGCCTCATTCTGTCTAAAATTACAGGTGAATTTTTTTTCTTTTAATTCTGAGAGAGTTCAAAAGTGTTTAGGAACTCTGGATGCAAAGAACAAGATAGAACACTCAGAACCTCGGCGATTTAAATCATTATTGTTTTACGGTGACCAGGTTCTAAATGCTCTACACATTCCCCAAGTGAAAGACAGGGCACTAGGGAGAATTAGACAGCATCGCTCTATCCCAGGCATCTTCGGACTGCATCCTAGCAGGGATTAAACGTCCTCACACTGTCCCCATTAACCAGTCCAAATTTTTTCCTTGCAATTCTGGGATTGCTGAGCTGTGTTAGGGAGCTCAGGATGAAAACAACAAGATAGAGCCCTGAGAACTTGGGTACGTTAAAACAGAACTGTTTTTGGCGCCTCAGTTGTGAATAGTCTCCACCTTCCATAATGAAGAGACAAGCCACCCAAGAGAAATAGACAGCATATTTCGGTCTCTAGTAGTTCCTATGTGCATCCTGGCATGGTTCACAGCCCCTCTCGGTATCACCAGCCCTAGGTCAAAATTTTCTTTGAAATATTGGGAGAGCTGAGGAGGTTTTGGGAGCACAGGATGCAAATAACAAGAAAGAGCACTCACAACTTCCCCCAAAGGAGAGAAAAGTCGCTAAATAGAAATAGACTGCATTTTTCTCGCCCAGGCAACTCTGGTCTGCATCCATCAGGGCTTAATGCCCCTCACACTGCCCACAGAGCCCAGTCCAATTTGTTTCATACAATCCTGGGAGAGATGACCTGTGTTAGCGAGCTGAGGATGCAAAAGACAAGATAGAACACTCAGAAATTGGTGACCTTAAAACAGTTTTAAGGTCCCAAAGTGTCCAAATTTGTTCTTCTAATTCTGGGAGAAGTGACCAGTGTTAGGGAGCCCAGGTACAAAAGATAAGCTAAAGTACTCGGAATATGGGGACCCTACAGAGTAAGCCGGAAAAACACAAGCTAAATGGCAAATAGGGGTATCTCAATTCCCAATTCTGATAATCAGGGGACAGAACAGATAATGAATAATTCAGAAGAGAATTCCCAAATATCTCTACAAACACTGCTGGCAAACATGATAAATCAAAAGATTGAAAGCATACAAAGGACTCTGTATGAGCGTGATAGGGAGAGAGAGCAGGCAATCCAAAAGTTTATACAGGAATATCATAAGCGTGAGGAAGCTACTCAAAAACTGATACAGGATTTGCGTGAGCAGCTTGAGAATACTCAAAGAGAAAGGCAGGAATGGCGTGAACAGGCTGAGAACACTCAAAGAGAACTACAGGAATCCCCTGAACGGGAGGAAGCTAATCAAAGAGTAATACAGGAATTGAGAGAGCAGGAAGAGAATACACAAAGATCACTAAAGACATTCATGGAATCCATTAACAAAGAGCTGAAGGAAGTCAGGGAGACCATAAAGGGAATGCTGAATGGAACCCAACAGAAGGAATGGGAGTCCAAGGAAACCATGACCAATCAACTAAGTGATCTGAGAATAAACACTGAACATCAAATGAAGGAAGTAAAGTTCATACAAGATCTAAAACAAAGCTTCAACAAAGAATTTGAAGGCATCAAAGCTGACCAATTAGAAGGAAAAGAGATAAAAAAACAAAGTAGAAAGTCTTGACAGCAGGTTAGACCATGCAGAAGATCAAATCTCAGGGATTGAAGACAGCCTAGATATTATAGAGAAAGAACATACAACCATCCAAGACAAGTCCAAGAAATATGATAGATCTATCCAACACTTGGAAGAAACCATCAGAAGGTCTAATCTAAGGATAATGGGTGTAGAGGAGCACCTAGAAACAGAAGTTAATGGTCTAGGAAATTTGTTTAACAGGACCCTAGCAGAGAACTTCCCAAACATGCAAAAAGATAGGCCTATTCAGATACAAGAAGCTTTTAGAACTCCAAACAGACCAGACCAGAATAGGACATCCCACCATCAATTTATAATCCACACAGGATCAACTCAGACAAAGGAAAAGATCCTTAAAGCGGTCAAGGAGTAAAGATTAATCACCTATAAAGGGAAACCAGTTAGAATCACCTCAGATTTCTCAGCAGAGACAATCAAAGCAAGAAGAGCCTGGAACGATGTGTGCCATGCCCTAAAAACAAACAACTATCAACCAAGAATACTGTACCCAGCTAAACTCTCCTTCATAACTGAAGGCCAAATAAAAACCTTCCCTAGCAAAGAAAAATTGAAACAATACATCTCCACCAAACCAGCCCTACAAAAGATTCTTAAAGATGTCCTACACATAGAAAACCAACAAGACCACAAAAAAGGTCAAGAAGCTGCACCCAAACTGAGAATCAAAAAACCATAGGAAGAACACAGTTTTCGCAGCCCCCAAGAAGGTGGATAACATGGCAGGAACTCCCAAATACCTCTCAGTCCTATCTCTTAACGTTAACAGACTGAACTCTCCAATTAAGCGACATAGACAGTCTAGTTGGATTAAAAAACAAGACCCTTCTATCTGCTGCCTGCAGGAGTCACATCTTGCCCGTAAAAACAAACACATTTTCACTGTTAAAGGTTGGAACAAAATCTACCAAGCAAACGGCCCTCATAAACAGGCGGGAGTTGCAATCCTAATATCAGATAAAACAGACTTCAAATTAAAATTCATGAGAAGAGATAAAGAAGTTCGCTACATACTAATGAAGGGATCTCTTTTTCAGGAGGATATTACAATTCTAAATATCTATTCGCCAAACAATGGAGCACCCAAATTTATCCAAGAAACACTACTTTCCTCAAATCCCATATAAATCCAAAGACATTAATTGTTGGGGATTATAACACACCACTCTCCCACTAGATAGATCAACTCAGCAAAAACTCAACAGAGAAACCGCAGATCGAAACAGCTGCATAGATCAACTAGATTTAACAGACATCTACCGAACATTTCACCCAGCAGCATCAGAATACACGTTTTTCTCAGCAGCACATGGAACATTTTCTAAAATAGACCACATTTTAGGCCACAAAGCAAACGTGTCTAAATTCAGAAACATTGAAGTTATACCTTGCATTCTCTCTGACCACAAGGGAATAAAATTAGAACTCAACACCAAAAGCCACCAAAGAAAGTCCGGTATCACATGGAGGCTGAACAACACACTGCTGAATCACGAGTGGGTCATGGAAGAGATTAGAAAGGAAATTCAAATGTTCATGCTATTCAACAAAAATGAACACACAAATTACCAGCTCCTCTGGGACACAGCAAAAGCAGTACTCAGAGGCAAGTTTATAGCTCTGAGCTCCTACATCAACAAATTGGGGAGATCTGAAACCAACAATTTAATGACACATCTAAACCTCCTTGAAAAAGAGCAGCAAGATAAACCCCAATCCAGTAGAGGGAACGAAATAATTAAAATTAAATCAGAATTAAATGAATTAGAATGCAAAAAACTATAGAAAGAATCAACAAAACAAAGAGTTGGTTCTTCGAAAAAATTAACAAAATTGACAGTCCCTTAGCAAATGTAATCAGAAAAAGAAGAGAACACACCCAAATAAATAAACTCAGAGATGAGTATGGAAACATCACCACGGAAACAACCAAGATTCAAAACATTATAAGGGAATACTTCTCAAAACTTTATGCTAATAAGTTTGAGAACTTGACAGAAATGGACCTTTTCCTAGCAAATATTGACATGCCAAAACTAAACCAGATGAGTTAAACCAGCTTAACAGGCCCATATCAAGCATTGAAATAGAAACAGCAATAAGAGGCCTTCCAGCTAAGTAAAGTCCAGGACCAGATGGTTTTACAACAGAATTCTACAAGGCCTTCAAAATAGAGCTCACACCAATACTCCTCCAACTCTTCTATGAAATTGAAAGAGAAAGTTCACTACCGAACACATTCTATGAAGCCATCATAACCCTCATCCCAAAACCAGGCAGGGACTCATCAAAGAAAGAGAACTAGAGACCCATTTCTTTGATGAACATTGATGCAAAACTTCTCAACAAAATTTTGGCCAATCGACTTCAACAATTCATCCAAAAAATCATACACCACGATCATACAGGATTCATTTCAGGGATGCAAAGCTGGTTCAATATACCCAAATCAATTAATATTATTCATCATATCAAGAGGAGCAAGAATAAGAACCACATGGTTATCTCAATAGATGCAGAAAAAGCATTCGACAAGATCCAACACCCCTTTATGATGAAGGTTTTGGAAAAATTAGGAATCAATGGAACATTCCTCAATACAATAAAGGCTGTATATGACAAACCTACAGCCAGCATTATACTTAATGGTGAAAAACAAAAGCCATTCCCTCTTAACTCAGGAACAAGACAATGATGCCCACTCTCTCCACTTATCTTCAATCTAGTATTAGAATGCCTAGCTACAGCAATAAGACAAGATGCAGACATAAAGGGGATCCAAATAGGGAAAGAAGAAATACAACTCTCCCTCTATGCAGACGACATGATCTTGTATTTAAAGAATCCCAGAGACTCCACTCCCAAATTATTCAAGCTGATTCAAAACTTTGGCAAAGTAGCAGGGTATAAAATTA
Source organism: Dipodomys merriami (assembly GCF_024711535.1). Lineage (NCBI taxonomy): Eukaryota > Metazoa > Chordata > Mammalia > Rodentia > Heteromyidae > Dipodomys > Dipodomys merriami. The sequence continues at coordinate 2,102,051 of NW_027206080.1, read as the reverse complement.
ACCCCCCCCAAATCAATGGCTTTTCTGTATGCCAACAATGAGAAAAGTGTGGCTGAAATTAGGAAAGCAACTCCATTTGTAATAGCCCCACAAAAAATAAAATACCTAGAAATTAACTTAACCAAAGAAGTGAAGGACCTCTATGATGAAAACTTTAAAATCTTGAAAAAGGAAATCAACACAGAACTTAAAAAATGGCAAAACCTCCCATGCTCCTGGATTGGAAAGATTAACATCGTGAAAATGGCAATACTTCCCAAGGCTATCTACAAATTCAACGCGATACCTATCAAAATTCCACCCTCATTCTTCAAGGAAATAGAAGAGGGAATCCAAAAATTCATATGGAACAATAAAAGACCCCGAATAGTAAAAACGCTCCTCAACGGAAAGAACACTGCTGGAGGAATATCAATACCAAATTTCAAACTCTACCATAAAGCCATAGTAATCAAAACAGCTTGGTATTGGCATAAGAACAGACCTCAGGACCAATGGAATAGAATTGAAAACCCAGAAATGAACCTACAGACCTATAGCCATCTAATCTTCGATAAGGAAGCTAAAACAATAGAATGGAAGAAAGACAGCCTAATACTCACCCTCACCCTAAACATCACCCTAAACCTAACCCTCACCCTACCCCTAACACTAACCCTCACCCTAAACCTAACCCTCACCTTTACCCTAACCCTCACTCTCACCCTAACCCTAACAATAACCCTAACCCTAACACTCACCCTCACCCTCAACCTCACCCTAAACCTAACGCTAACCCTAACCCTCACCCTCACACTATCCATCACCCTAACAAGTACCCTCACCCTAATCTTAACCCTAACCCGAACCCACTCACTAAACCTAACCCTCACACTAACCCTAACCAGACCCCTCAGCCTAAACCTCACCCTAACCCTAACCCTAACCCTAATCCTCATCCTAACCCTAACCCTAACCCTCACCCTCACCCTAACCTTCACCGTCACCCAAACCCTCACCCTAAACCTAAACCGCACCCACACCCTAACCCTCACCTTCACCCTAACCCTCACCCTCACTCTAAACATCACCATATGCCTAACCCTCACCCTAACCCTAAACTTAACCCTCACACTAATCCTAACGTTCACTCTAAACCTCACCATCACCCTATTCCTCACCCTAAATCTAACCATCACCCACACCGTAACCCTCACCTTCACCCTAACCCTCACCCTCACCCTAAACATCACCCTATGCCTAACCCTCAACCTAACCCTAACCCTAACCCTCACACTAATACTAACCTCCATTCTACACCTCACCGTCACCCTAAGCCTCACCCTAACTCTAACCATTACCCTAACCCTCACCCACACCCCAAACCTCTCCGTGACCATAATCCTAAACCTAAACATAACCCTTACCCACAAACTAACTCTCACTCTCACCCTCACCCTAAAACTCACCCTAATCCTCACCCTTTCCTTCCACAACACCCTAAACCTAACCCTCAACCTAATGCTAAGCCTAAACCTCACCCTAAACTAAACCTCAACCTTAACCTCACCCTCACCCTCACCCTAACCCTGACCATCACCCTAATCCTAACTCTAACCCTAACCCTCAACCTCACCCTAACCCTCACCCTAACCCTTACCCTCACCTTAATGCTAACCCTAACCCTAACCCTCAACCTCACCCTAACCATCACCCTAACCCTAACTCTAACCGCAACCCTGACACTAACCCAAAACCTCACCCTAACCCTAACCTTAACCCTCACCCTAACCCTCACCCTACCATTCACCCTAACCCTAACCCTAACACTCACCCTCACCCAAAACCTCACCCTAACCCTTACCCTCACCCTAACCATAACCCACACCTTCACGCTCACCCTCAGCCTTTCCCTAACCCTAATCCTAACTCCAACCCTCACTCTCACCCTAACCCTAACCGTATCCCTAAACCTAACCCTAAACCTAAACCTCACCCTCATCCTAATGCTAACCCTAACCCTCTCTCTCACCATAACCCTCACGCTCACCCTCACCCTAATCCTAACCCTCACACAAAACCTAACCCTCACCATAACCCTAACCCTACACCTCACCCAAACACTAACCCTAACTCAACCCTCAAACTAAACCTAACCCTAACCCTAAACCTCACCCTAATCTCACCCTAATCCTAAACCTAACCCTAACTCCCACCCTTATCTGAACCTTCACCCTAACCCTTACTCTCACCCTCACCCTAAACCTGACACTTAACCAAACCCTCACCCTAACCATAACCCTCATCCTCACCCTAACACTAACACTAACCCTCACTCTAACACGAACCCTTACCCTCACCCTAACCCTCACCCTCATCCTAAACATCACCCTACCACTAACCCTCACAGTAACCCTAAGTCTAACTCTCACCATAACCCTAACCCACACCCTAACCCTAACCCTAACCCTACCCATCACCCTAACACTAACCCTAAGCCAAACCCTAACCGGAAACCTAACCCTAACCCCCACCCTAAAAGTAACCCTCACCCTCACCTTCACCCACACCCTCAGCCTTACCCTAACACTAAGGCTAAACCTAACCCTCACCCTAACCGTAATGCTCACCCTAAACCTGACACTCACCCTAATCCTAACCCTAACCCTAACCCTAACCCTCACCCTAAACCTCACCCTAACCATTACCCTCATCTTAACCCTAACCCTAACCTTAACTCTAATTCTCACACTAATCCTAACCCTCACCCTAACACTCACGATCACCCTAACCCTAACCATAACATTAACCCTAACTCTCACATTAACTTTAACCCTCACCCTAACCCTAACCCTTATCCTCAGCCAAACCCTCACCCTCAACCTAACCCTAACCCTAACCCTAAACCTCATCCTAAACCTAACCCTCACCCTAACCCTAAACCTCACCCTCACCCTCACCCTCACCCTCACATGCACCCTCAGCCTAACTCTCATCCTCACCGTAGCCCTAACTCTAAACCTCACCATCACCCTAACCCTCACCCTAACCCTTACATTCAACCTCACCCTAACCCTCACACTAACCCTCACCCTCACCCTCACCCTCACCCTTAACCTCAACCTAACACTAACTCTAACCCTAACAATAACCCTAACCCTAAACCTAACCCTAAACCTAACCCTCATCTTCACCCTAACCCGAACCCTAACACTAAACCTAACCCTCACCCTCACCCTAACCCTCACCCTAACCCTCAACCTAACAATAACCATAACCCTAACCCTAATCCTAAACCTAAACCTAACCCTCATCCTCACCCTAACTCTAACCCTAACTCTAAACCTAAACCTCACCCTAACCCTTAACCTCACCCTCACTCTAACTCTCACCCTAAACCTAAGCCTCACTCTAACCCTAAACCTAACTCTCACCCTCACCCTTAGCTCACACTCAGCCTAACCCTAACCCTAATACTAATCCTCAACCTAATCGTCACCCAGACCCTCACCCTCACCCTAAACCTCACCCTCACCCTCACCCTAATCCTAAACATAATCCTAACCGTTACCCACACCCTAAATCTCACCTAACTCTAACCCTCACCCTAAAACTCACCCTAACCCTAATGCTAACCCTCACCCTCACCCTCACCCTAACCCTCACCCTACCCTTCAACCTAACCCTAACCCTAACCCTAACCGTCATCCTAACCCTAACCCTAACCCTCACCCTAACTTTAACCCACACCCTCACCCTCAAGCGAATCCTAACTCTAACTCCCACACTAACCCTAACCCTAACCCTCAACCCTAATCCTAACCCTAACCCTAAACATAAACCTCAGCCTCACCCTAACCCTCACCCTAAAACTCATGGTAACCCTAAACCTCAATCTCACCCTAACCCTCACTCTAACCCTAACCCTAACCCTAACTCTAACCCACATCCTCACCCTAACCCTCACCCTAAGTCTAAGCCTAAGCCTAACCCTCACCCTAACCCTCACCCTAACCCTAAACCTAACCCTAACTCTAACCCTCACCCTAAACCTAACCCTCACACTAACCCTAAACCTCAGCCTAACCCTCACCCTCACCCTAACCCTAAACCTAACCCTAACCCTCTCCCTCACCCTAACACTCATCGTCAGCCTAACCCTCACCCTAACCCTAACCCTCACCCACACCCTAACCCTCATGCTCAACCGAACCGTCTCCCTCCCCCTAATACTCAGCCTCACCCTAAACATCACCCTAAACCTAACCCTCAGCCTAATCCTGATCCTACCCCTCACCCTAGAGCTCACGCTATCCCTATCCCTAACCCTAACCTTAATCCTCACACTCACCCTCACCCTCATGCTAAACCTAATCCTAACCCTAAACCTCAATCTCACCCTAACCCTCACCTTTACCCTAACACTCACACTAACCCTAACCCACACCCTCACCCTAACCCTCACCCTAACCCTAACCCTAAACCTATCCCTCACCCTAACACTAACTCTCACCCTAACCCTAAACCTCAGCCTAACCCTCACCCTCACCCTAACCCTAAACCTAACCCCAGCCCTCACCCTCACCCTAACCCTCACTGTCACCCTAACCCTCACCCTAACCCTAATCCTCACCCATACCCTAACCGTCATGTTCAACCAAACCGTCACACTCACCCTCACCCTAATACTCAGCCTCATCCTAAACATCACCCTAACCCTAATCCTCAGCCTAACACTAACCCTACCCCTCACCCTAACCCGCATCCTATCCCTAACCCTAACCATAAACCTAACCCTAACCCTCACCCTCACGCTAAACCTAAACCTAACCCTCACCCCCACCTTAACCCTAACCCTAACCCTCACCCTAAGCCTTACCCTAACTCTAACCCTAAACCTAAACCTCACCCTCACCCTCACCCTAATCCTAACACTAACTCTAACCCTTATCCTAAACCTAACCCTCTCCCTCACCCTCACCATAACCTTAAGCCTAAACCGAAACCTAACCCTCACCCTCACTCTCACCCTAACCCTAACCCTCAGCCTAACACTAACCCTACCCCTCACCCTAATCCGCATCCTATCCCTAACCCTAACCATAAACCTAACCCTAACCCTCACCCTCACGCTAAACCTAAACCTAACCCTCACCCCCACCTTAACCCTAACCCTAACCATCACCTTAACCCTAACCCTCACCCTAACCCTCACCCTCACCCTTACCCTTACCCTAAGCCTAACCCTAACTCTAACCCTTATCCTAAACCTAACCCTCTCCCTCACCCTCACCATAACCTTAAGCCTAAACCGAAACCTAACCCTCACCCTCACTCTCACCCTAACCCTAAAACTAAACCTAACCCTCAACCTCACCCTAACCCTAACCCTCACCCTAACCCTCACCCTAAATCTCACCCTCACCCTACCCCAAACCTTAACCCTTATCCTCAACCTAATCCTAAACCCAACCATAACTCTAACACTAACCATCACCCTCACCCTCACCCTCACCCTCAGACTAACCCAAACCCTAACACTAATCCTAACCCTAACCCTCACCCTCACCCTTACCCTAAACCTATCCCTAACCCTCAACCTAACCTTAAACCTCACCCTCACCCAAACCCTCACCCTAACCCTAACCCTAACCCTCCCCCTCACCCTAACCCTTACCCTAACCCTCAAACTAACCCTAACCCTAACCCTAATCCTAACCCTCACCCTAACAATAACCCCAACCCTAACCCTCACACTAACCCTAATCCTCACCCTTACCCTAAACATACCCCTCACCCTAACCCTCACCCTAAACCTAACCTTCACCCTAACTCTAACCCTAAGCCTAACCTGCAACCTAACCCTCACAATCACCCTTATCCTCACCCTAAACCTAACCCTCACACACAACGTAACTCTCACCCTGACCTGAACCCGAACCCACACCCTAACCCTCACCCTAACCCTAAACATCACCCTAACACTAACCCTAATCCTAACCCTAACCCTAACCATCATCTTAACCCCAAAACTCACCCTAACCCTAACGCTCACCCTCAACCTAGCCGTCACCTAACCCGAACACTAACCTTAACCCTCACCCTCAACCTAGCTCTCACCCTAACCCTAACCCTAACCCTAACCCTCACTCTCACCCTCACCCTTAGCCTAACATAACCCTAACCCTAATCCTAAAACTAACGCTAAAACTAACCCTAACCCACACTATAACCCTTACCCTCACACTAACCCTAACCCTAACCCTACTCCTCACCCTAACCCTAACCGTAACCCTCACACTAACCCTAACCCTCACCCAAACCTAAACCTCAACCTAACCCTAAAAATAACCCTAAACCTCACCCTCACCCTAAACCTCACCGTCATCCTAACCCTCACCCTAAACCTAACACTTACCCACACCCTAACCCTCACCCTAAATCGAACCCTCACCCTAACCCTAATACTCACCCTCACCCTAAACATCACCCTAACCCTAACCTTCAGTCTAACCCTAAACCTACCCCTCACCCGAATCCTCATCCTAACCCTAACCATAACCCTCACCCTAACCCTAACACACACCCTTACCCTCAACTTCAACCTAACCCTAACCCTAACCCTCACCCTCATCCTAACCCTTACCCTCACCATAACCCTAAGCCTCACCTTTAACCTAGCCCTCACCCTAACCCTAACCCTCACCCTGAACCTAGCCCTCACCCTAAACCCTAACCCTAACCCTAACCCTAACCCTCAATCTCACCCTCACCCTTAGCCTAACACTAACCCTAACCCTAATCCTAAACCTAACCCTAAACCTAAACTTAAACCTCACTCTAACCCTTAACCTCATCCTAACCCTAAACCTAACCCTACAACTCACCCTAAACCTTACCCTCACCCTAACCCTAACCCTAACCCTCAAACTAACCCTAACCCTCACCCTAACCCTAACCATCACCCTAACCCTAATCCTGATCCTAAACCTCACCCTCACCCTAAACCTCACTGTCACCCTAACCCTCACCCGAAACCTAACCCAAACCCTCACACTAACCCTAACCCACACCCTCACCCTCAACCTAATCCTAATCCTACGCCTAACCCTAGCCTTCACCCTCACCCTAACACTCACCCTAACCCATACCCTCACACTAACCCTAACCCTAACCCTAACCGTAAGCCTCACCCTAACTCTCACCCTCACCATAAGCCTAACCCTCAACCTAACCCTAACCCTAATCCTAACCCTATCCCTAACCCTCACCCTCACCCTAACCCTAACCCTGACCCTAAAACTTACTCTCACCCTAACCCTCAACCTCACCCTAAACCAACCCTATCCCTAATCCTCACCCTCACCCTCACCCTAAACCTAACCCTATTCCTAACACTCACCCTCACCCCAACCCTTACCCTCACCCTAAATCTAACCCTCATCCTAACCTTAACCCTAACCCTCACACTAACCCTAAACCTCACCCTAAACCACCACCTAACCCTAATTCTAACCCTAACACTAACCCTCACCCTAATACTCACCCTCACCCTAAAAATCACCCTAACCCTAAACTGCAGCCTAACACTAAACCTACCCCTCACCCAATTCCTCACCCTAACCCTATCCATAAACCTCACCCTAACCATAATGCACACCCTCACCCTCAACCTAATCCCAACCCTAAACCTCAGCCTAACTCTAACTGTCACCCTAACCCTAACCCTAACCCTAACCACCACCCTAACCCTCACCCTAATCCTAACCATAACCCTAACCATAACCCTCACCTAACACTCATGGCAACCCTAAATCTCACTCTCACCCTAACCCTTACCCTAACCATAACCCTCACCCTAACCCTAACCCACACCCTCATCCTAACCCTCACCCTAAATCTAAGCCTAACCCTAACCCTCAAACTAATCCTCATCCTCACCCTAACCCAATCCCTCACCCTAACCCTAACCCATACACTAACACTAAACCTCAGCCTAACCCTCACCCTAACCCTTACCCTCACCACACACTAACCCTCACGCTCAACCGAACCCTCTTCCTCCCACTAATACTCAGCCTCACCCTAAACATCACCTTAACCCTCACCCTCACCCTGACCCTAACCCTACCCCTCACCCTATGCCTCACCCTAACTGTAACCCTAAACCTAAACCTCAACCTCACCCTCACCCTAAGCCTTATCCTAAACCTAACCCTCTCCCTCACCCTCACCCTAAACTTAAGCCTAAGCCTAACCCTAACCATCACCCTCACTCTCACCCTCACCCTAAACTAACCCTAACCCTACCTGTCACCCTCACCCTAACCCTAACCCTAACCCTCACCCTCACCCTAACCTCACCCTAATTCTTATCCTCACCCTAACCTTAACCCTAACCCTAAGCCTAAGCTAAACGTAACCTCACTCTAACCCTAACATTAACCCTAACCCTAACCATCACCCTCACCCTCCACCTCACCCTCAGCCTAACCCGAACCCTAACACTAATCCTAACCCTAACCCTCACCCTCACCCTCACCCTAAACCTAACCCTAAACCTCACCCTAAACTTAACCCGCACCCTCCCCCTAACCCTCACCCTAACCGTAACTCTAACCCTCACCCTCACCCTAACCCTCACCCTAAATCTTAACTTCACCCTAACCCTAAACCTAACCCCAACCCTCACACTAACCCTAACCCTAAACCTAAACCTAACCCTAAACCTCACCCTCACCCAAAACCTCACACTCACCCTTATCCTCACCCTAACCCTAACCCTCACCCTAACCCTAAGCCTTAACCCTAACCCTCACACAAACCCTAACCCTAACCCTAACGCTAACCCTCACCCTAACCCTAAACCTAACCCTAAACCTCACCCTCACCCTAAACCTCACCGTCACTCTAACCCTCACCCTAAACCTAACACTTACCCACACCCTAACACTCACCCTCAATCGAACCCTCACCCTCACCCTAATACTCACCCTCACCCTAAACATCACCCTAACCCTAAACTTCAGCCTAACCCTAAACCTACCCCTCAGCCTAATCCTCACCCAACCCTAACCATAACCCTCACCCTAACCCTAACACACACCCTCACCCTCAACCTAATCCTAAGCCTAAGCCTAACCCTCACCCTCACCCTAACCCTCACCCTAACCGTTACCGTCACCCTAACCCTAAACCTCACCTTTAATCTAGCCCTCAAAATAACCCTAACCCTAACCCTAACCCTCACCCTCAACCTAGCCCCCACCCTAAGTCTAACCCTAACCCTAAACCAAAACCGAACACTCACCCTAACCCTAAACCTAACCCTCCCCCTCACACAACCCTCACCCTAACGCTTACCCTCAACCTAACCCTAACCCTAACCCTAACCCTCACACTAAACCAAACCCTCACCCTAACCCTAACCCTCACCCTAACCCTAACCGAACCCCTCAAGATAACCATCACCCTAACCCAAACCCTAGCCCTCACCCTAACCCTAACCCTAAACCTCACCCTCACCCTAACCCTCAACGTAACCCTAACCCTCACTCTAAACCTAACCCTCACCCACAACATAACCCTCACCCTCAAATGAACCCTCACCCGCACCCTAATACTCACCCTCACCCTAAACATCAACCTAAACCAAACCCTCACCCTAACCCTAACCCTAACCCTCACATAACCGTAACCCTCACTTTCACCCTAAAACATACCCTCACCGTAACCCTAACAGTAATCCTAACCCTCAACCTAACCCTCACCCTCAACCTCACCCTAACCCTAACGCTAACCCTAACCCTCACCCTCACAATATCCATCACCCTAACACTTACCCTCACCCTAATCCTAACCCTAACCCTAACCCACACACTAAACCTAACCCTCACACTAACCCTAACCCTATCCCTCACCCTACCCCTCACCCTACCCCTCACCCTAACCCTAACACTAATCCTCACCCTAACCCTAACACTAACCCTAACCCTCACCCTCACCCTAACCCTCACCGTCACCCTAACCCTCACCCTAAACCTAACCCTAACCCAAACCCTAACCCTCACTTTCACCCTAAACCTCACCCGCACCCCAAACCTCTCCGTGACCATAACCCTAACCCTAAACCTTACCCTTACCCACAGAGTAAACCTCACTCTCACCCTCACCCTAAACCTCACCCTAATCCTCACCCTCACCCTATGCAACACCCTAAACCTAACCCTCACCATAATGCTAAGCCTAAACCTCACCCTTACCCTCACCCTCACCCTCAGCCTAACCCTAACCCTAACCCTAATCCTAACCCTAACCCTCACACTCATTATAACACTAAACCTAACCCTAACCCTCACTCCAACCCTAACCATATCCCTCACCATCACCATCACCCTCAGCCTAAGGCTAACACTAACCCTAATCGTAACCCTAACCCTAACCCTCACCCTCACCATAAAACTAATCCTAACCTTCACCTTCACCCTAACCCTAACCCTAACCCTAACCCTCACTCAAATCCGAACCCTTACCCTCACCCTAACCCTCACCCTCAAACTAAACCTCACCCTAAACCTCAACCTAAAACTAACCCTAACCCTAACAATAACCCTAACCCTAACCTTAAAACTAACCCTATCACTCATGCTCACCCTAACCTTAACTCTAACCCTAATCCTAACCCTAACCCTAACCCTCACCCTTAGCCTAACCCTAACCCTAACCCTAACCCCCACCCTAACCCCAACCCTCAACCTAACCCTGACCCTCACACTAATCTTAACCCTAACTTTAACCTAACCCTCACTCTCACCCTAACCCTCACCCTAACCCTTACACTCAACTTATCCCTAACCCTAACCCCAACCCTTACTCTCACACTAAACCTAACCCTCACCCTAACTCTAACCCTAAACCTCACGCTCACCCTAACCCTAACCCTAAACCTAACCCTAACCCTAACTCTCACACTTATCCTAACCCTCACCCTAACTCTAAGCCTAACACTCACCCTCACACTCACCCTCAGCCTAACCCTCACCCTAACCCTAACCATAACCCTCACCATCACCCTAACCCTCACCCTAACCCGTACCCTCTCTCTAACCCTAACCCAAACGCTAAACCTAAGCCTCACTCTAAACCTAACCCTAAATCTCAACCTCACCCTTATCTCACACTCATCCTAACCCAAACCCTAATTCTAATCCTCACTCTAATCCTCACCTTCACCCAAACCCTCATGCTAATCCTCACCCTCACCCTCACCCTCACCCTCACCCTAAACCTAACCCTGACCTAACCCTAACCCTCACCTAACCCTAACCCTTACCCTCAACTTAACCCTCACCCTAACCCTAATGCTAACCCTAACCCTCACCTTCACCCTAACTCTCACCCTAACACTTAACCTCACCCGAACCCTAACCCTAAACCTAATACTCACCCTCACCCTAACCATCACCTTAACCCTAACCCTAACCGTAACCCTGACCCTAACCCAAATCCTCACCCTCACCCTAACCCTAACCCTCATCCTAACCCTCACCCTACCCTTCACATTTACCCTAACCCTAACTCTAACCCTAACCTTCACCCTAAGACTCACCCTAACCCTTACACTCACACTAACCATTACCCACACCCTCACCCTCACCCTCACCCTCAGCCTAACCCTAACTCTAACCCTAATCCTAACCCCAACCCTCACCCTCACCCTAAGCCTAACCCTAACCCTAAACCTAACCCTCACCCTAAACCTCACCCTAACCCTCACCCTAACCCTAACCCTCATTCTCACCCTAAACCTCACCCTCACCCTAACCCAAAACCAAACCCTCACACAAAACCTAACCCTCACCCTAACCCTAACCCTACCCTCACCCTAACACTAACACTAACCCTTACCCTCAAACTAAACCTAACCCTAACCATAACCCTCACCCTAACCCTAACCCTCACTCTAACCCTTATTCTCACCCTAAACCTAAACCTCACACTTACCCTAACCCTCACCCTAACCCTGAACCTAACCCTCACCCTCACCTTCACTCTCAGTCTAACCCTCACCCTAAGCCTAAATTTAACTTTAATCATCTCCCTCACCCTAACCCTAAACCTAAACCTTACCCTAACCCTCACGCTAACCTTAAACCTAAACTTCACTCTAACCCTCACACTACCCTTCAACCTAACGCTAACCCTAACCCTAACACTAACCCTCACCCTCACCCTAAGCCTCACACTAAGCCTAAATCTAACCCTAACCCTAACCCTCAACCTAACACTAACCCTAACCCTAGCAATAAACCTAACCCTACCTCTCACCCTAATCCTAACCCTAACCCTAACCGGAAACCCAAACCTAACCTTCACCCTAAACTTAACCCACACCCTCACCTTCACCCACACCCTCAGCCTAACCTTAACCCTAACCCTAACCCTAACCCTCAACCTAACCCTAACCCTAACCCTCATCCTTACCTTAAACCTCACCCTCACCCTATCCCTCACCATAACCCTAAATGTAACGCTAACCCTAATCCTCCCCCTAACCCTAAACCTAACCCTAAGCCTCACCCTAATCCTCACCCTAACCCTAACCCTAATGCTCACCCTAACCCTTACCTCACCCTAACCCTAACCCTAACCCTTAACCTAAAACTAACCCTCACCCTAACCCTAACCCTAACCATAACACTCAACCTAAACCTAACCCTCACCCTAACCCTAACCTTAACCCTAACCCTAACCCTCACTCTCAGCCTAACCCTCAACCTAACCCTTAACCTCTACCTCACCCTAACCCTTACCCTAACCCTAACCCTCAAACTAACCCTAACCCTCATCATAACCCTAACCCTACCCCTAACCCTCACCTTCATCCTAACCCTAAACCTAAAACTGACCCTAACCATAAACCTCACCATAACCCTAACCCTAACCCTCTGCCTCACCCTAAATCTCATCCTAACCCTTACATTCAACCTAACCTCAACCCTAAACTTAACCCTAACTCTCACACTAACCCTAACCCTCACCCTAACCCTAACCCTAACCCTACCCATCACCTTAACCCTAATCCTAAACCTAAACTTAACCCTAAACCTCACCCTAACCCTAACCCTAACTCTAAACCTCACCCTAAACCTAACCCTAACCCTCACCCTCACCCTCAATCTCAGCTTCACCCTAACCCTAAGCCTGCTCCTAACCCTAGCTGTCACCTTCAGCCTCACCCTATCTCTAAGCCTAACCCTAACCCTCCTCCTCACCCTAACCCTAAACCTCACACTAACCCTGACCCTAACTGTAAACCTCACCTTAACCCTAACACTCACCCTAACCCTAACCTGAACACTAACCCTAACCCTCACCCTACCCCTCAGTCTAACCCTAACCCTAACCGGAAACCTCACCGTCACCCTAACCCTCAATCTAACCCTTACACTCAACCTAACCCTAACCCTAACCCTCACATTAACCCTATCCCTCACCATAACCCTAACCCTACACCTCACCCTAACCTTCAACCTATCCCAAACAGTAAACCTAAACATAACCTTATCCCTAAAACTAAAACCTCACCCTAACCCCTACCCTCACCCTCACCCACACTCTCAGCCTCACCCTAACCCTAACCCTAATCCTAACCCTATCCCGCACCCTCACCCAAACTCTAACCATAACCCTAACCCTTACCCTCACCTTAACCCTAATCCTAAGACTAACCCTCACCCTAAACCTAACCCTCACCCTGAACCTAAACCTCACCCTAACCCTTAGTCTGACCCTAACCCAAAACCTCACACTAACCCTAACCCTCACCCTAACCCTAACCCTCACCTTAACCCTCACCCTAACCCTCAACATAACACTAACCCTCAATGTCATCCTAATCCACACCCTAACACTAAGCCTCACCCACACCCTAACCCTCACCCTCACCATCACCGTCACCATAAACATCACCCTCAGCCTATCCCTCACCCTAATGCTAAAACCAACCCCCACCCTCACCCTAACCCTCACACTCCCTCATCCTAACTCTAAACTTAACCCTAACCCTCACCATAAACCTAACTCTAACCCTAACCCATAAGCCTTAACTAACCATAAGCCTTAACTAACCGAAACCCTCACCATCAACCTCACCCTCACCCTCACATTAACCCTGACCATCACCCTAGCTCTCACTCTCACCCTCAGCCTAACCTAACCCTCACCCTAATCCTAATACTAACCCTAAACCTCACCCTCACCCTAACCCTAACCCTAACCCTCACCTTATCTTAACCATCACACTAACCCTAACCCACACACTAAGCCTCACCCTAATCCTAACCCTAACCCTAACACTAACCCTCACCCTCACCCTCACCTTCACCCTAAACCTTAGCCTCACCCTAAGCCTAACACTAAACCTAACCCTCACACTAACCCTGAATTTCACTCTAACCCTAACCCTAACTCAAACCCTCACCTTCATCCTCACCCTCACACTCAGACTAACTGTAACCCTAACCCTAATCCTAAACCAAACCCTCACCTTCATCCTCAACCTGAACCTAAACCTAACCCTAAATCTAACCCTCACCCAAACCCTAACCCTAAATGAAACCCTAACCCTCACCCTAACCCTAACCTAACCCTCACCCTCACCCTAAACCTAACACTAACCCTAACCCTAACCCTCACACTAATCCTAAACTTCACCCTAACCCGAAACCTAACCCTCAATCTGAGTCTAACCCTAACCGTAACTCTAACCCTATCCCAAACCCAAACGCTAACCGAAAACCTAACCATAACCCTCACCCTCACCCTAACACTAATCCTAACCTCACCCACACCCTCACCCTCACCCTCAGCATAACTCTAACCCTAATCCTAAACCTAATCTCACCCTCACCCTGAACCTAAACCTAACCCTCACCCTAACACTAATCCTCAACCTCACCCTAAACCTCACCCTCACCCTAAGCCTAACCCTCACCCTCACCCTAAGCCTAACCCTAACACTCACCCTAATCCTCAACCTAACCCTAATGCTAACCCTAACCCTCAACCTCACCCTAAGCCTCACCCTAACCCTTTCCTTCACGATAAGCCTTACCCTAACCCTAAACTTAACCCTCACCCTCACCCTGACCCTTATCCTCCCCCTCAGCCTAAAACTAACGCTAACACTAACCAAAACCCTCACCCTAGACCTCAACCTAACCCTAACCTAACCCTAACCCTCACCCTAACTGTTACCCTTACCTTAACCATTACCTTAACCCTAACCCTAACCCTCACCATAACCCTCACCCTCAAACTAACCCTAACCCTAAACCTCACACTAACCCTAACCCTAACCCTAACCCTCACGCTCACCCAAACCCTCACCCTAACCCTTAACCTCACCCTAACCCTAACCCTTACCCTAACCCTCACACTAAGCCTAACCCTCATCCTAAACCTAACCGTAAACCTTACCCTGACCCTCATTCTACCCCTAACCCTAACCCTCAACCTAACCCTTACCCTAACACTCACCCAAACCCTTACCCTCACCCTCACCCTAACCCTCACCCTAAACCTAACCCTCACCCTCGGCCTAAACCTCACACTAACCCTAACCCTAATATTAACCCTAACACTCACCCTAACCATCACCCTAAACCTAACCCTCACTAACACCCTAACACTCACCCTCACCCTCACCCTGAAACTTCCCCTAACCCTAAACCTAAACCTAACCCTCACCCTCACCCTAACCCTCACCCTAACCCTAACCATCACACGAACCCTCACCCTCACCCTAAACCTCTCTCTCACTCTAACCCTCAACCTAACCCTAACTCTTACCTTAAAACTAACTCTAACCCTAACCCTCACCCTAACCCTTACCCTAACCCTAACACTAACCCTAACCTTCACCCTCACCCTAAACCTCACCCTAACCCTTAACCTCACCCTAAACCTAATTCTAACCCTAACCCTAATCCTCACAATAAACCTACCCCTAACCATAACCCTCACCATAACCCTCACCCCAACTCTATCTCTAACCCTAACCTTCATGCAAACGCTAACCCTAACCCTAACCCTCACCCTCAGCCTAACGGTCTCCATCACCCTAACCCTCAACCTAACCCTACCCCTCACAAACACCCTAACCCTCACCCTCAACCGAACCCTCTCCCAAACCACCACCCTCACCCTAAACATCACCCTAACTGTAACCCTCACCGTAAACCTAAACCCCACCCTAACCCTAACCTTAACCTTCACCCTCACCCTAACTGTAACGCTAACCCTAACCCTCACCATCACCCTAACCCTCACCCTAACCCTTATCCTCACATTAACCCTAACCTTAACCCAAACCCTCACACTAACCCTACCCCTCACCCTAACCCTAGACCTAATCCTAACCCTAACCATCACCCTCACCCTCCCCCTAACTCTAACCCTAACCCTAACCCTAACCCTCACCTTCACCTTCAACCTATCCATAACCCTCACCCTCACCCTCACCCTAACTCTCACCATAACCCTTACCCTCACCTTCACCCTCACCCTCACCCTAACCCTAACCCTAACACTCACACTTACATAACCCTAACTCTAACCCTAACCCTACCCCTCAGCCTAACACTCATCCTACCTCTAACCCTAACCCTAATGCTCACCCTATCACTAACAATAATGCTAACCCTCACCCTCAACCTAACTCTCATGCTAACACTAACCCTAACCCTGACCCTCACCCTTACCCTAACCCTCACTCTCACCCTATCCCTCACCATCGCCCTAACTTTAACTGTAACCCTAATCCTTCCCATAGCCCTCCCCCTAACCCTAACCCAAAGCCTCACCCTAATACTCACCCTAACACTAACCCTAACGCTCAGCCTAACCCTTACCTCACCCTAACCCTCACCCTAACCCTTACCCTAAAATTAACCCTAACCCTTACCCTAACCCTAACCCTCACACTAACCCTAACCCTCATCATAACCCTCCCCCTACCCCTCACCCTCACCCTCATCCTAACCTTTAAACTAAAACTAACCCTAACAATAAACCTCACCATAACCCTAACCCTCACACTAATACTCAACCTAACCCTTACATTCAAACTAACATCAACCTTAAACATCACCCTAACACTAACCCTAACCCTAAACCACACAGTAAACCTAACCCTAACCCTCACCCTCACACTCACTCTCAGCCTCACCCAAACCATAACCCTAATCCTAACTCTAGCCCTCATCCTCACCCTTACCCTAACTCAAACCCTAACCTTAATCCTAACCCTCACGCTCACCCTAACCCTAAAGCTCACACTAACTCTAAACCTCACCCTAACCTTAACCGTAAACCTCACCCTAACCCTAACACTAAACCTAATCTTATTCCTCACCCTAACACTCACAGTAACCCTAAGCCGAACACTAACCCTAACCCTCACCCTACATCTCACTCTAACACTAACCTGAACCCGAAACCTCACCGTCACCCTAACCCTCAATCTAAACCTTACCCTCAACTTAACCCTAACCCTAACCCTCACATTAACGCTAACCCTCACAATAACCCTAACCCTACAACTCACCCTAAACCTTATCCTATCCCAAACCCTAAACCTAACCCTCAACCTAACCCTAACCCTAGCCCTAAAACTAAACCTCACCCTAAACCCTACCCTCACCCTCACCCTCACTCTCAGCTTCACCCTAACCCTAAACCTAATCCTAACCCTAGCCCTCACCCTCACCCAAACTCTCACCTTAACCCTAATCCTTCGCTCACCCTAACCCTAACCCTAACACTAAGCCTCACCCTAAACCTAACCCTCACCCTCAACCTAAAACTCAACCTAACCCTTAGTCTCACCCTAACCCTAAACCCAACCCTAACCCTCACACTAACCCTAACCCTGACCCTAACCCTAACCCTCACCTTAACCCTCACCCTAACCCTCAACATAACACTAACCCTCAATGTCATCCTAATCCACACCCTAAACCTAAGACGCACGCACACACTAACCCTAACCCTCACCCTCACCGTCACCCTCACCATAAACCTCAGCCTCACCCTAACCATTACCCTAATGCTAAAACCAACCCTCACCCTCAACCTCACCCTCACCCTCACACTAAAACTGACCCTCACCCTAGTCCTCACCCTCACCCTCAGCCTAACCTAACCCGAACCCTAATCCTAAACCTAACCCTCACCCTCACCCTCACCCTAACCTTAACCCTCACCTTATCTTAACCATCACCCTAACCCTAACCCTCACCCTCAACCTCACCTTCACCCTAACCCTTAGCCTCACCCTAAACCTAACACTAAACCTAACCCTCACACTAACCCTGAACTTCACCCTAACCCTAACCGTAAACTTAACTCTAACCCTCACCTTCACCCTCACCCTCACCCTCAGACTAACTCTAACCCTCACCCTAATCCTAAACCTAACTCTCAACTTCATTCTCAATCTGAACCTAACCCTAACCCTAAATCTAATCCTCACCCAAACCCTAACCCTAACCGAAACCCTAACCCTAACCTAACCCTCACCCTCACCCTAAATCTAACACTAACCCTAACCCTCACACTAATCCAAACCCTCACCCTAACCCTAACCCTCACCCTAACTCTAACCCTAAACCTAACCCTCACCCACACCCTCACCCTCACCTTCAGCCTAACTCTATCCCTAACCCTAACCCTAATCCTAAACCTAACCCTCACCCTGAACCCCAACCTAAAACTAACCCTCAACCTAACCCTAACCCTCACTTTCACCCTAACCCTCACCCTAACTCTAACCCTAACCCTCACCCTAACCCTCACCCTAACACTCACCCTAATCCTAACCGTAACCCTAACCCTCCAACTAACTCTAACCCTAACCCTACACTAACCCTACACCTAACACTAACAAAAACCTTCACCTACACTTCACCCTCATCCTAACCCTAACCTTATCCCTATCCCTAACACTCACCCTACCAATCACCCTATCCCTACCCTAACCGTAACACTCACCCTCACGCGAACCCTCACTGCAAAGGTAACCCTCATCCTAAAACTCACCCTAACCCTTACCCTAATCCTAATCCTAACCCTAACCCTAACCTTCCACTAACCCTAACCCTCACCCTCACCCTAACCCTAACCCTAACCCTCACACTAACCCTAACCCTAACCCTCACTTTAACCCTCACCTTAACCCTCAACCTCACCCTAAACCTCACAGTCACCCTAACCCTCACCCTAACCCTAAGCCTCACCCACATCCTAACCCTAACCGTTAATCGAACCCTCACCCTCACCCTAAACATCACCCTCACCCTAACCCTCACCCTAACCCTAAACCTAACCCTCACCCTAAACCTAACCCTCACCCTCACCCTAAGCCTAATCCTAACCCTAATTCTAATCCTAACCCTAACCCTCACCATCACCCTCACCCTAACCCTAAGCCTAACCCTTACCCTAAACCTAACCTTGACCCTCACCCTCACCCTCACCCTCACCCTCACCCTAAACCCAAGTTTGACCCTCACCCTAACCCTAAACCTAACCCTCACACTAACCCTAACCCTAAACCTCACACTAACCCTAACACTTACACTAACCCTCACCCTCACCCTAAACCTCAACCTAACCCTTACTCTCAACCCAACCCTAACCCTAACCCTAAACCTAATCCTCACACTAAACCAAACCCTCACCCTAACTCTAACCCTACCCCTCTCCCTAAACCTCATCCTAACCCTCACCCTAACCGTAACACTCAACCTAACCCTAAACCAAACCCTAACCCTAAACCTCACCCTAACACTAACCGTCACCGTCACCCTCACTCTCAGCCTCACCCTAACTCTAACCCTAACCCTAACCCTACCCCTAACCCTATCCCTCACCCTAACCCTAACCCTAACACTAACCCTCACCCTAAACTTAACCCTTACGCTAACGATAACCCTAACCCTCATCCTCACCCAAATCCGAACCCTAAACCTTATTCTCATCCTAAAACTAACCCTAACCCTAACCCTCACACTAACCCTAGCCCTTACCCTAACCCTAACCCTCACCTTTAACTCTCACCCTAACCCTCACCCTCACCCTAACCCTCACCCTCACCCTAATCCTAACCCTCGCATGAACCCTCACCCTCACCCTAAACATCACCCTCACCCTAACCCTCACCCTAACCCTAACGCTAACCCTAACCTTCACCCTCAACTTAAGCCTCACCCTAACCCTTACCCTCACCCTAACCCTAACAATAACCCTAACCCTATTCCTCACAATAACCCTCACCCTAAACACAACCCTCACCTTTACCCTATCCCTAAACCTAAACGTCACCCTAAAGATAACCCTAACCCTCACCCTCACCCTAACGGTCTCCGTCATCATAACCTTCACCCTAACCCTACCCCTCACCCACATGCTAACCCTCACCCTCACCCACACCCTCATCCTAACCTTCACACTCACCCTAACACTAAACCTAACCCTTAACCTCAACCTAACCCTAACCCTTACCCTAACCCTAACCCTCACACTAACCCTAACCCTCATCCTAAACTTAACCCTACCCTTCACCCTCACCCTCATCCTAACCCTAAACCTAAACCTAACCCTCACCCTCACGATCACCCTACCCCTACCCCTAACCCTAAACCTAACCTTGGCCCTCACCCTCACCCTAACCCTAACACTAACCCTCACCTTAACCCTCACCCTAAGCCTCACACTCACCCTAAACCGCACAGTCACCCTAACCCTCACCCTAACCTAAGCCTCACCCACACCATAACACTAACCCTCACACGAACCCTCACCCTCAACCTAAACATCACCCTCACCCTAACCCTAAACCTAACGCTCACCCTCACCCTCACCCTCACCCTAACCCTAACGCTAAACCTAACCATAATCTTCACCCTAAAACGCACTCTAACCCTAACCATTACACTAACCCTAACCCTCACCCTACTCCTCACCCTAACCCTAACACTCACCCTAACCCTCAACCTAACCCTAACCCTAACCCTCAACCTCACCCTAACCTTCACCCTAAACCTTACTCTCACCCTATCTCTAAACCTAAACTTAACCCTCACACGAACCCTAACCATCACACGAACCCTAACCCTCACCCTAAACCTCTACCTCACTCTAACCCTCACCCTCACCCTAACCCTTCCCTTAAACCTAACTCTAAACCTAACCCTCACCCTAACCCTTACCCTAACCCTAACGCTAACCCTAACCTTCAACTTCACCCTAAACCTCAGCCTAACCCTTAACCTCACCCTAAACCTAACTCTAACCCTAACCCTAATCCTCACAATAACCCTACCCCTAACCATAACCTCACCCTAACCCTCACCCAAACTCTATCTCTAAACCTTACCTTCACGCAAACGCTAACCCTAAACCTAACCCTCACCTTCACCCTAACCCTACCCCTCACCAACAACCTAAACCTCACCCTCAACCTCACCCTCACCCTATCCCGCACCCTCACCCGAAATATCATCCTAACTCTAACCCTCACCGTAAACCTAAACCCCACCCTAACCCTAACCCTTACCCTAACACTCACCCTAACCCTAACCCTAACAATGACCGAAACCCTCACCCTAACCCTCACCCTAACTGTAATGCTAACCCTAACCCTCACCATCACCCTAATCCTCACCCTCACTCTTATCCTCACACTAACCCTAACCTTAACCCAAACCCTCACACTAACCCTAACCCTCACCATAATCCTAAACCTACCCCTCACCCTAACCCTAGACCTAATCCTAACCCTAACTGTCACCCTCACCCTAACCCTAACCCTAACCCTAACCCTAACCCTAACCCTAACCCTCACACTAACATAACCCACACTCTAATCCTAACCCTACCCCCATCCTAACACTCACCCTACCAGTAACCCTAACCCTAATCCTCACCCTATCACTAACCCTAATGTTGACCCTCACCCTCAACCTAGCTCTCATGCTAACACTAACCCTAACCCTAACCCTCACGCTTACCTTAACACTCACCCTCACCCTATCCCTCACCGTAACCCTAATGTTAACTGTAACCATAATTCTCCCCCTAACCATCCCCCTAACCTTAACCCTAAGCCTTAACCTAATCCTCACCCTAACCCTAACCCTAACACTCATCCTAACCCTTACCTCACCCTAACCCTCACCCTAACCGTTACCCTAAAACTAACCCTCACCCTAACCCTCACCCTAACCCTAACACTCAACCTGACACTAACCCTCACCCTAACCCTAACCCTCACCCTCAGCCTAACCCTCAACCTAACCCTTAACCTCAACCTCACCTTAACCCTTTCCCTAACTCTAACCCTCACACT
The DNA here is from genome assembly GCF_024711535.1 of Dipodomys merriami. Lineage (NCBI taxonomy): Eukaryota > Metazoa > Chordata > Mammalia > Rodentia > Heteromyidae > Dipodomys > Dipodomys merriami. Next base: position 2,079,661 of record NW_027206080.1, on the reverse strand, counting down.
AACCCTAACCCTCATTCTAACCCTAACCCTACCCCTCACCCTCACCCTCATCCTAACGCTAAACCTAAAATTCACCCTGACCATAAACCTCATCATAACCCTAAACCTAACCCTCACCCTCACCCTAAAACTCAACCTAACCCTTACATTCAACCTAACCTCAACCCTAAACTTAAACCTAACTCTCACACTAACACTAACCCTCCCCCTAACATTAACCCTAACAGTAACCCTCACCTTAACCCAAATCCTAAACCTAAACATAACCCTAAACCTCACCCTAACCCTAACCCTAACCCTAACCCTAAACTTCACCCTAAACCTAAACCTAACCCTCACCCTCACCGTCACTCTCAGCCTCACCCTAACCCTAACCCTAATCCTAACCCTAGCACTCACCCTCACCCTCACCCTAACTCTAACCCTAACCCTAACAATAACCCTCACCCTCATCCTAACCGAAACCTCACAATAACCCTAAACCTCACCCTAACCCTAACTGTAAACCTCACCCTAACCCTAACCTTAACCCTAACCCTAATGCTATGCCTAACCTTAATCCTCACCAAAACACTCACCCTAACCCTAACCCGAACCCTCACCATCACACTAACCCTCATTCTAAACCTTACCCTCAACCTAAGCCTAACACTAACCCTCACATTAACCCTAACCCTCACCATAAACCTCACCCTACACCTCACCCTAACCCTCATCCTAATGCAAACTCTAAACCTAACCCTCAATCTAACCCTAACCCTTACCCTAACTGCAAACCTCACCCTAACCCCTACCCTCACCCTCACCCTCACTCTCAGCCTCACCCTCACCCTAACTCTAATCCTAAACCTAGCCCTCACCCTCACCCTAACTCTAACCCTAACCCTAACCCTTACCCTCACCCTAACCCTAACCCTAACACTAACCCTCACCCTAAACCTAAACCCTAAACCCTCACGCAAACGCTAACCCTAACCCTCATCCTCAACCTAAACCTCACCCTAACCCTTATTCTCACCCTAACCCTAAATCTAACCCTAACCCTCACACTAACCCTAACACTAACCCTCACCCTCACCCTCACCTTCACCCTAACCCTTACCCTCACCCTAAACCTAACACTAAACCTAACCCTCACACCAACCCTGAACTTCACCCTAACCCTAACCCTAACCCTAACCCTAGCTCTAACCCTGAACTTCACCCTTACAATCACCCTTAGAATAACTCTAACACTAACCCTAATCCTGAACCTAACCCTCACCTTCATCCGCAACCTGAACTTAACCTTAACCCAAAATCTAACCCTCACCAAAACCCTAACCCTAACTGAAACCCTGACCTGAACCCGCACCGCAACCCTAACCTAACCCTCACACTCAACCTAAACATAACACTAAACATAACCCTAACCCTCACACTAATCCTAACTCTCACACTAACCCTAACCCTCAATCTAACTCTAACCCTAACCCTAAATCTAACCCTCGCCCAAACCCAAACCCTAACCAAAACCCTAACCCTAACCCTCATCCTAACCCTAACCCTAACCCTAACCCTCAACCACACCCTCACCCTCACCATCAGCCTAACTCTAAACCTAACCCTAATCCTAAACCTAACCCTAACCCTCAACCTAACACTAACCCTAACCCTAGACTAACCCTACACCTAACCCTAACAAAAACCTTAACCTACACTTCACCCTCACCCTAACCCTAACCCTATCCCTATCCCTAACACTCACAATACACATCACCATAACACTAACCCTAACCGTAACACTCACCCTCATGCGAACCCTCACTCCAAAGGTAACCGTCACCCTAAACCTCACCCTATACCTTACCCTCACCCTAATCCTAACTCTAACCCTAAACCTCCACTAATCCTAACCCTCACCCTAACCCTAAACCTACACTTCTCCCTATCACTCACCCTAACCCTAACCCTAACCCTCACACTCACCCTCACCCTAACCCTAAACCTAACCCTCACCCTAAACCTAACCCTCACCCTCACCCTCACCCTAAGCCTAATTGTAACCCTAACCCTAATCCTAAACCTAACCCTCCCCCTCCCCCTCACCCTAAACCTCACCCTAACCCTTACCCTAAACCTAACCTGGACCCTCACCCTCACCCTAACCCTAAGCATCACTCGAACCCTTACCCTCACCTTAACCCTCACCCTAATCCTCACCCTAACCCTAACCCTCACCGTCACCCTAACCCTCACCCTAAGCCTAAGCCAAACCCACACCCTAACCTTAACCCTAACCCTCACCCTCACCATAAACATCACCCTCACCCTAACCCTAAACCCAAACCTCACCCTCACCCTAACCCTCACCCTCCCTCACCCTAACTCTAACCCTCACCCTAACCCTTACCATAAACCTAAGTCTAACCCTAACCCTCACGCTAACACTCAACCTAACCCTGACGCTAACCCTAACCTTCACCCTCACCCTAAACCTCACTCTAACCCTTACCCTCACCCTGACACTAACCTTAACCCAAACCCTAAACCTCACACTAACCCTAACCCTCACCCTCACCCTAACCATCACCCTAACCCTAACCCTCACACTAACCCTAACCCTAATGCTCACCCTAACCCTAACATTCACCCTCACCCTCATCCTAACCCTAACTCTAACCCTAAACCTAACGCTCGCCCTCAAACTCAAGCTAACTGTAACCCTAAACCTAACCCTCACTCTCACCCACATCCTAAACCTAACCCCAACCCTAACCCTCACCCTAACACTCACCATCACCATAATCCTCACCCTAGCCCTAAACCTCAACCTAACTCTAAACCTAGCCCTCAACTTAAACCTCACCCTAAGCCTAACCCTAACCCTGACCCTATTACTAAACCTAATACTCTGCCTCACATTCACTCTAACTGTATCCCTCACCCCAACCCTCACCCTATCCCTAACGCTAACCCTAACCCTCACCATCACAATAACCCTCACCCTAAACCTTATCCTCACATTAAGCATAACCCTAACCCTAACCCTAACCCTAACCCTCACCCTCACCCTAACCCTACCCCTCACCTTATACCTCACCCTAATCCTTATCCTAACCCTAAACCTAATACTCACCCTAATCATAACCCTAATCCTAACCCTCACCCTCACCCTAACCCTCACCCTAAACTTAACCCTACAGCTCACCGTAACACTCAAGCTAATCCTAAAACTAACCCTAACCCTAAACCTCACTCTAACCTTAACCCTCACTCTAACATACCCCTCACCCTCACCCTCACTCTATCCCTCAGCCTAACCCTAACCCTAAACCTAATCCTCACCCTATAACTAACCCAAACCCTAACCCTCACCCTCTCCCTGGCTCTCACGCTAACACTAAACCTAAGCCTAAACCTCACCCTAACCCTAAACCTCACCCTATCCCTAACCCTTACCCTCACCCTATCCCTCAGCTTAACCCTAACTTTAACCCTAACCCTAATCCTCACCCTAAACCTCTTACCCTAACCCTTACCCTAACCCTAACCCTCACTCTAAACCTAACCATAACACTAACCCTAACCCTAACCCTCACCCTTACACTCACCCTAACCCTAACCCTCACACTAACACTAACCCTCACCCTAACCCTACTCCTAACGCTCACCCTCACACTCACCTTCAGCCTATCCCTAACCCTAACCCTAATCCTAACCCTAACCCTCCCACTCCCCCTCACCGTAACCCTAATCCTAACCCTCACCCTAACCCTAACCCTCACCTTAACCCTAAACCTAAACTTCACCCTCACCCTCACCCTAACCCAAACCCTCACCCTTACCCTAACCCTAACCCTAACACTAACACTAACCCTAAACCTAACCCTCACGCTAACCCTAAGGCTTACACTAATCCTCACCCTCACCCTAAACCTCACCATAACCTTTATCCTCACCCTAACTCTAAGTTTAACCCTAACCCTAAGCCGCACACCAAACCTAACCCTCACCCTAATCCTAACCCTACCCCTCACGCTAACTCTCACCCTCACCCTAAACCTAACACTCACTCTAACCCTAACACTAAGCCTCACCCTCACTCTAACCCTCACCTTCACCCTAAACCTTAAACTCACCCTAACCCTCACCCACAACCTAACACACACCTGAACCCGAAGCCTCACGCTTACCCTAACCCTCACCCTCACCCTGAACATCACCCTAGCCCTAAAATTAAAGCTAACTCTCAGCCTAACCCTAAACTTCACCTTAAACCTAACTCTAAACCGTACCCTCACCCTAACCCTAACCCTCACCTTAACCATAATCCTAACCTTCAAACTAACCCTAACCCTAAACTTAACCCAAATCCTAACCCTCACCCTAACCCTCAACCTCACCATAACCCTAAACCTTACCTAACCCTATCCCTCACCCTCAACCTAACTGTCAACCTAACGCGCACCCTCACCCTAGCCCTCACCCTAACTCTAACCTTAACTCTTACCTAACCTTATCCCTATCCCTCACCCTCACCCTCAACCTAACCCTCACCTCACCCTATTCTGAACCCTAAACCTCACCCTCACCCTCACCCTAACCCTAACCCTAAACCTCACCCTAACCCTAAACCTAATCCTAACACTCAACCTAACCCTAAGCTTCACCCTAAAACTCACTCTCACCCTAAAAATCACCCTAACCCTTACTCTCACCATCACCCTAAACCTCACCCTCACCTCACCCTAAACCTAACACTAGCCCTAACCCTAAACGTCACTCTCACCCACACCCTAAACCTAACCCTAACCCTTACCCTTACCATCACCCACACCCTAAACCTAACCCTTACCCTTACCCTCATCCTCATCCTAATCCTCACCCGAATCCTAACCCTAACCCTTACCCTTACCTAAAGGAAACCCTCACCCTCACCCTCACCCTAACCCTCACCCTCACACTAGCCCTCACCCTAACCCTAATGCTCACCCTCACCCTCATCTTCAGCCTAACCCTAACCCTAAACCTAACTCTAACACTCACTCTAACCCTAACACTAAACCTAACTCTAAACCTCACCCTAAACCTAACCCTCATAATAACCCTAACCTTAACCCTCACCCTAAACCTAACCCCAACCCTAACTGTCACCCTCCCCCTAACCCTAACCCTAACAATAAACCTAAACCTAACCCTTAAGCTCACCCTAACCCTAACCCTAACCCTCACCCTCAACCTAACCCTAACCCTCACCCTAACTATAACCCTCACATTAACCCTAACCCTAACCTACAGCCTCACCCTAAACCTAACCCTCACCCTCACCCTAACCCTAACCCTCACCCTCACCCTCACCCTAACCCTAAACCTCACATCACCCTAATCCTAACACTAATCCTCACCCTCACCCGAACCCTAACCCTACCCCTAAACCTAACCCTAACCCTAACCCTCACCCTCAGCCTAACCCTCACACTAACACTAACCATCACCCTAATCCTAACCCTAACCCTCACCCTCACACTCATCTTCAGCCTAACCCTAAACCTAAACCTAATGCAAACTCTAAACCTAACCCTCAATCTAACCCTAACCCTAACCCTAACTGCAAACCTCACCCTAACCCCTACCCTCACCCTCACCTCACTCTCAGCCTCACCCTCACCCTAACTCTAATCCTAAACCTAGCCCTCACCCTCACCCTAACTCTAACCCTAACCCTAACCCTTACCCTCACCCTAACCCTAACCCTAACACTAACCCTCACCCTAAACCTAGACCCTAAACCCTCACGCAAACGCTAACCCTAACCCTCATCCTCAACCTAAACCTCACCCTAACCCTTATTCTCACCCTAACCCTAAATCTAACCCTAACCCTTACACTAACCCTAACACTAACCCTCACCCTCACCTTCACCCTAAACCTTACCCTCACCCTAAACCTAACACTAAACCTCACCCTAAACCTCACCCTCACCCTAATCATCACCCTAAACCTTACTCTCACCCTAACCCCAAAGCTAACCCTAAACCTCACCCTCACCCTCACCCTAGCCCTAAAACTCGCCCTAACCCTAAACCTCACCGTCACCGTCACCCTAAACCTAACCCTAACCCTAACCCTAACCCTAACCCTTACCCTCACCCTAATCCTAATCCTTACCCTAACCCTAACCCTAACCCTTACCTAAACGAAACCCTCACTCTCAACCTCACCCTAACCCTCACCCTCATACTAGACCTCACCCTCACCCTTATCCTCACATTCACCCTGACCCTCACCCTCAGCCTAACCCTCCCCATAACCCAAACTCTCACCCTAACCCTAACCCTAAACCTCAAGCTAACCCTAAACCTAACCCTAACCCTCACCCTAACCCTAAACCTCAACCTAAACCTCACCCTCACACTACCATCACCCTAACCCTTACTCTCACTGTAACCCTAAACCTAACCCTAAACCTCACCCTCACCCTCACCCTAACACTCGCCCTAACCCTAAACCTCATCCTCACCCTCACTCTAAACCTAACCCTAACCCTAACCCTTAACCTCACCCTCACCCTAACTGTAACCCTAGCCCTAACCCTAACCCTAAACTTCACCTCACCATAACCCTAACCCTCACCCTAACACTCGCCCTAACCCTAAACTTCACCGTCACCCTCACCCTAAACCTAAACCTAAACCTAACCTTATCCCTAACCCTCACCCTAACACTCGCCCTAACCCTAAACCTCACCCTAAACCTAAACCTAAACCTAAACTTATCCCTTACCCTAACCCTAACCCTCACCCTAATCTTTACCCTAATCCTAACCTAACCCTCACCCTAAGAGTTACCCTCACCCTACCCCTAACCCTAAACCTAACCCTCAACCTAACCCTAACCCTAAACCTAACACTCAGCCTAACCCTAACCCTCACCTTTACCCTAACCCTAACACTCACCCTAACAATAACCTTAACCCTCACCCTAAACCTCAACCTCACCCTAACCCTAACACTCACCCTAACCCTAACCCTGACCCTCACTCTAACCCTCACCTTCACCCTAAACCTCACCCTAACCCTATCCCTCACCCAACACTCTAACCTTCACTCAAACACAAAACCTCACGCTCACACTGAACATCACCCTAACACTAACCCTAACCCAAATCCTCACTCTAAACCTCACCCTAACCCTCACCCTAAACTTAAAGCTAACCCTAAACTTAACCCTAACCCTCACTCTCACCCTTACCATAATCCTGTCCTAACCCTCACCCTCACCCTTAGTCTCACCCTAACCCTAACCCTCACACTAACCTTAACCCTAACCCTCACCCTAACCCTCACCCTAATCCTAATCCTAATCCTAACCCTTACCTTTACCCTCAACATAACCCTAACACTCAACGTAATCCTAAACCTAACCCTCACCCACACTTTAACCCACAACATCACTGAAAACCTCACCCCAACCCTTACCCTAACCCGCACCATAACCCTCACTCGAAACCGAACCCTCACCATCACCCTCAACCTCACCCTGAACCTAGACTTCACCCTAACTCTAACCCTAACAATAAGCCTAACCCTAACCCTAAACCTAACCTTCACCCTAACCCTAACCCTCAGCCTAACCCTCACCCTAACCCTAACGCTAACCCTAACCCTCCCACTTAATCTCACCCTAACCCTAACGCTAACCTTAACCCTCAGCCTCAGCCTAACCCTCACCCGCACCCTAATCCTCACCCTAACCCTAACGTTAACCCTCACCCTCAGCCTAACCCTCAGCCCAACTCTTTTCCTCACCCTAACACTAACATTAACCCTAACCTTCACCCAAACCGTAACCTTCACCCTAAACCTAACCATCACCCACACCCTAACCCTCACGCTCACCCTCACCCTCACCCTAAACCTAAACCTAACCCTAACCCTAACCCAAACTACGCTCGCCCTCAATCTAAACCTAACCGTAACCCTCACAGTAACCCTAACCCTCAACCTAACGCGAACCCTAACCCTAACCCGAACCCTAAACATTATCCTCACCCTAACCTTCACCCTCACCCTCACCCTAAACCTAACCCTAACCCTAACCCTGACCCTCACCCTCACACTAAACCTCACCCTCACTCTAATCATCACCCTAACCCTAACCCTCAACCTAATCCTCACCCTAACCCTAAACCTCAACCTAAACCTCACCCTCATCCTAATCCTCACCCTAACCCTAAACCTCAACCTAAACCTCACCCTCATCCTAATTCTCACCCTAACCCTAACCCTAAACCTTACCTAACCGAAAACCTCACCCTCACCCTCATCTTAACCCTAATCCTCATCCTCACCCTAGCCCTCACCCTAAACCTAACCCTAAACCTCACCGTCACCCTCACCCTCAGCCTAACCCTAACCCTAACACTAACACTAACCCAAACCTTAACCATAAACCTAACTCAAACCCTCACCCTAATCCTAACCATAACCCTAACCCTAACTCACACCCTAACCCAAACCCTAATCCTAACACTCATCCTAACCCTAACCCTCAACCTAAACCTCACACAAACCATAACCCTCACCCTAACTCTTACTCTCACCCTAACACTAAGCCTAACATTAAACCAAAGCCTCACCCTCACCCTAAGCCTAATTCTAACCCGAACCCTAAACCTAACCCTAAACCTAAACCTAACCCTAACCCTAAACCTAACCCTAACACTCATCCTCAGGCTAACCCTAAACCTAACAGTAACCCTAGCCCTCACCCTCATGCTAACCCGCACACTAACCCTAACACTCACCCTAACTCTGCCCTGAAACCTCACCCTCACCCTCAGCCTAACCTTAAGCCTAGCCCTACCCCTAACCCTCACCCTCACCCTAACCCTAACACTAACCCTCAGCCTGACCCTCAGGCTCACACTAACTATAAGTCTAACCCTCACCCTCACCCTCAACCTAACCCTAACCCTCACACTCAACCAAGCCCTCACCTTAATACTCATGCTAACCCTAACCCTCACTCTCATCCTAACCCTCAGCCTAACCCTTACTTTCACCCTAACCCTAACCCTAAGCCAAACCCTAACCCTCACACTAACCCTAACCCTCAGTCTAAACCTAACCCTCACCCTCATACTAACCCTAACCCTAACCCTAACCCTCACCCTCACGTCAACCTCACCCTCATCCTCACCCTAACTCTAACCCTAAACTTTAAGCTAACACTAACCCTAACCCTAATGCTAACCCTAACCCTAATGCTAACCCTAACCCTCACCCTCACCCTAACCCTACCCCTCAGCCTAACCCTCACCCTCACCCTAACCCTAATCCTCACCCTTTCCCTCACCCTAACCAGAACACTCACCCTCACACTAACCCTCAACCTAACCCTAACACTAACCCTAAAACTCACCCTAAAACTAATGCTAACCCTAACCCTCACCATCACCCTAACTGTCACCCTAACCCTTAGCCTCACCCTAACCCTAAACCTCACCCTCACCCTCACCTTCACCCTAACCCCAACCCTAACAATAACCCTAACCCTAACCCTAACTCTAATATTAACCCTCATCTAACTCTAACCCTAAATCTAACCCTGACTCTAACCGTAACCTTAACCCTCACCCTCACCCTCATCCTAAACCTCACCTTAACCCTAACCCTTACCCTAACCCTAACCCACACCCTAAAACTAAACCTAACCCTAAACCTCACCCACAACTTAACGCTCACACTAACCCTAATCCTAAACCTAACCCTCACCAAAACGCTAACCTTAACCCTCATCCTAAACCTCACACTAACCCTAAGCTTAACCCTAACCCCAACCCTCAACCTAACCCTCATCCTAACCCTCACCCTCACCCTAAACCTCAACCTAGCCCTTAATCTCAACTTAACCCTAAACCTAACCCTAACCCTAATCCTCACACTAACCCTAACCCTAAAAATAACCCTCACCTTACCCCTCACCCTAACCCTAACCTAACCCTAACCCTCACCCTAACACTAACCCTAACCCAAACCCAAATCCTCACCCTCACCCTAACCCTCACCATCAGACTAACACTCACCCTAACCCTAACCCTCACCCACACCCAAATCCTCACCCACACCCTAACCCACACCCACACCTGAACCATCACCGTCACCCTAACCCTCACGGTCACCCTAAACATCACCCTAACACTAACCCTCACCCTAATACTCACCCTCACCCTAAACCTCATCCTAATCCTAACCCTTACCCTAACAATAACCCTAGCCGTATCCCTAAACCTAACCCTAACCCTCAATCTAACCCTAATCCTCACCTTAACCCTAAACCTAACCCTATACCTAACCCTCACCCTCACACTGACCCTAACCCTAACCCTAAAGGCAACAATAACCCTAACCCTAATCCTAAACCTAACCCTCACCCTAACCCAAAACCTAACCCTCACAATAACCCTAATCCTCAACCTAACACTAACCCTACCCCTCACCCTAACCCTCACCCTAACCCTCTCACTAACCCTAATGCTAACCTTAACCCTCACTCTAAACCTAACCCTCAACCTAACCCTAGCCCTCACCCTAACTCTAACCCTAACCCTCACCCTAATCTTCACTCTCATCCTAAACATCACTGTAACCCTAATCCTCACCCTAACCCTACACCTCAGCCTCACCCTCATCCTAACCCTAAACCTAACCCTCTCCCTCACCCTAACACTAACCCTAATCCTCACCCTCACACTAACCCTAACACTAATCTTTACAGTAACCCTCACACTCACACTCACCCTAACCCTAACGCTAACCCCAACCCTCACCCTCACCCTCACCCTAACACTAACCCTCACTCTAACCCTTACCCTCAGCCAAACCCTAACCCTAACCCAAATACTCACACTAACCCTAACTCTCACCCTGACCCTAATCCTCAGGATCACCCTAACATTCACCCTAAACCTAACCCTCACCCTCACCCTCACCCGAAACCTCACCCTAACACTCACCCTCACCCTCAACCTAACCCTAAACCTCACCCTCACCATAACCCTCACTGTAACACCCTCACGCTCAGCCTAACCCTAACCGAAACCCTCACACTAACCCTAACCCCCACCCAAACCCGAACCCTAACCATAACACTCACCCTAACCCTAACCCTAACCCTCACCGTCACACCAACCCTAAACCTAGGCCTAACCCTAACCCTAACCCTTACCCTGACGTCACCCTAATCCTAACACTAACCCTCTCCCTCATGCTCACCCCAATCCTAACCCTAACCCTCACCTCACCATAACAAGAACTCTCACAATAAGCCTAACCCTCACCTGAACCTGAACCCTAACTCTAACTTTAACCCTCACCCTCACCCTCAGCCTAACCCTAACCCTAAACTTCACCCTCACCCTAACGCTAACTCTAACCCTAACCCTAACCCTATCTGTCACCCTCACACTCAACCTAACATAAACCATATCCATAAACCTCACCCTAACCCTAACCCTCACCCGAACCCTCACTCTAACCCTCACCCTCACCCTCAACCTAACCCTAAACCTCAACTTCACCCTAAACCTCACCCTAACCCTTAACCTCACCCTAACCCTAACCCTAATCCTAACCCTGACCCTCACTCTAACCCTCTCCCTCACCCTAAACCTAACCCTCAACCTAACCTACAGCCTTAACCTCACGCTCACCCTAACCCTCACCCTCACCCTAACCCTCACCCTTACCATTACTCTTACCCTAACTGTAACCTTAATCCTTACTCTAACCCTCACACTAACATTATCCCTCAACCTAAACCTAACACTAACCATAACACTAACCTTAACCCTCACCCTCACCTTCACCCTCAAAACAACCCTAACCATAACCCTAATCCTAACCCTAACCCACACCCTCAACCTAAACCTAACCATAATCATAACCCTCACCCTCACGCGAGCCATCACCTGAACCCTAATCCTAACCCTAACCCTCACCCTCACCCTCACCCTAACTCTAACACTAACCCTAACCCTCATGCTCACCATAAACCTAACCCTAACCCTGACCCTCACCCTCACCCTAACCCTAACCCTACCCCTAACCCTCACCCTAACCCTCACCCTAACCCTACCGCTAACTCTAACACTCACACTCACCCTAAACCTCACCCTAAACTTTACCCTAACACAAACACTAATCCTTACACTAACCCTAAACTTAAAACTAACCCTCAGCCTAACCCTCAACCTAACCCTAACCCTAACCCTAAACCTCCCCCTAACTCTAACTCTCACCCTAACCCTAACCCTAAACCTCACCCTCACCCTAACCCTCACCCTAACCCTAACCCTCATTCTAACACTAACCCTAACCCTAACCATGACCTTAAACCTAACCCTCACCCTAGCCCTAACGCGAACCCTAACCCTCACCCTCAGCCTAACCCTCAGCCTAACCCTCACTCTCACTCTCACCCTCATCCTTACCCTAAGCTTAACCCTTACCATCCCTCTCCCTCACCCTCAACCTCACCCTAACCCTCACTCTAAGCCTAACCCTCACCCTAACCCTTTTCCTCAACCTAAACCTAACCCTAAGCATAACCCTAACCCTCACACAAACCGTAACCCTCACCCTAACCCTAACCCTCACCTACATCCTAACTGTAACCCTCACCTACACCCTCACCCTCACGCTAACCCTAACCCTAAACCTTACCCTAACACTTACCTTAACCCTAACCGTAACCCTAACAATAACCCTAACCCTAAACCTAACCCTAACCCTCACCCTAAACCTAACCCTAACCCTCACCCTAAACCTAACCCTAACCCTAACCCTAACCCTTAATCTCACCCTAACCCTAACCCTAACCCGCACCCTCAACCTAACTCTAACCCTAACCCTAACTCTTACCCTAAACCTAACCCTCAACTTAACCCCAACTCTAACCCTCACCCTGAAGCTAACCCTATCCCTAAACCTCACCCTCACCCTTAGCCTAACCCTAACCCTAACCCTAATCCTAACCCTAACCCTCACCTTCACGCTAGCCATCACCCTAACCCTAATACTAACCCTAACCCTCATCCAAATCCTAACTAGAACCGTTATCCTAAACCTCACCCTAACCGTCCCCCTAACTCTCTCACCCTAACCTTAACCCTAATTCTAACCCTCATCCTAACACTAACCCTCACCCTAAACCTCACCCACACCATAATCCTCACCCTAACACTTACTCTCATCTTAACCCTAACCCTAACACTAAACCAAACACTCACCCTCACCCTCACCCTAACCCTAATGCTAACCCTAAACTTAACCCTCACCCGCCCTCTACCCTAACCCTGACCCTCACCCTCACCCTAACCCTAAAACTCAACCATACCCTCACCCTAACCCTAAGCCTAACACTAAACCAATCACCCTCACCCTCACCCTAACCTTCACACTCACGCTCAACCTCAACCTAAGCCTAACCCTAAACCTAACCCTCACCTTCAACCTCACCCTAACTCTAAACCTAACCCTAAACCTAACCCTCACCCTCAACCTCACCCTAACCTTAACCCTATCCCTAAACCTCACCCTAAACCTAAACCTAAACCTAACCCTCACCCTAACTCTAAACCTAACCCAAACCCTCACCTCAACCTAACCCTCATCGTCACCCTAACCCTCACCCTATCCCCAACCCTCACCCTCACCCTAACCCTCACCCAAACCCTTACCCTCACCCTGACCCTAAACCTAACCCTCACCCAAACCCTTGCCCTCACCCTAACCCTCAACATAACCTAACTGTTATATTAACCCTAACCCTCATCCTAATCCTGTCCCTACCCCTCAGCCTAACCCTTATCCTAACCCTAACCCTAACCCTAACCCTCACCCTAACCCTAACCATAACCATAACCCTAATTCTCACAATAAACCGAACCCTCACCCTAACCCTAACCCTACTCTTCAGCCTAAAGTTCACCCTAACCCTAACCCTAACCCTATTCCTTACTCTATCCCTCACCCTAACATTCACCCTCACCTTAGCCCTCACCCTAACCCTAACTCTAACCCTAAACCGCACCCCAAAACTAATGCTAACCCTAACCCTCACCCTCGCCCTAACCCTCACACTTACCCTTAACCTTAAGCTAAACCTATACCTCACCCTCACCCTAAACCTAACTCTAACCCTTACCCTCACCCTAACTCTCACCCTAACCCTAACACTAACCCTCACCATCACCCTTACCCTAAACCTAAGCATAACCCTAACCCTAACCCTTACCCTGACCTCACCCTAATCCTAACCCTAACCCTCTCCCTCAACCTCACCCTAATCCTAAACCTAACCCTAACCCTAACCCTATCCCTAACCCTCAACTCACCCTAACTCTAACCCTCACCCTAACCCTCACCCTCACCCTAAACCTAAACCTAACCCTAACCCTCACCCTCACCCTAACCCTTACAATAATCCTTACCCTCACCCTCAACCTAACCCTAACCATAACCCTCACACTAACCCTAAGCCCCATCTTAACCCGAACCCTAACCATAACACTCACCCTAACCCTAACCCTCACCCTCACCCTTACCCTAAACCTATGCCTAACCCGAACCCTAACCCTAACCCTAACCCTCACCCTCACCGGAAACCTAACCCTAACCCTAACCCTCCCCCTCCCCCTCCTCATCACCCTAACCCTAACCCTATCCCTAACCCTCACCCAAACCCTAACCCTCACCCTCACCCTAAACCTAACCCTAAAAATAACCCCAACCGTAACCCTAACACTAAACCTAATCCTAAACCTCACACTAACCCTAATCCTAACATTAACACTAAACCTCACCCTAACCCTAACGCAAACCCTTATCCTAACCCTACCCCAAAACCTAACCCTAACGCTCACCCTCACCCTAGCCTTCACCCTCAATCTAACCCTAACCTTAACACTAAACCTCACCCTCATCCTAACCTTAATGATAACCCTAACCCTCACCCTCAGCCTAACCTTCACCCTAACCCTTACCCTCACACAAAACCTGACCCTCACCCTCACCCTAACCCTCACCCTAATCCTAACCCTCACCCTCACGTTAACCCGATCACTCCTCCTAAACCTAAACCTCACCCTCACCCTCACCCTAACTCTAACCCTCCCCGTCACCCTTAACCTCACCATCAGCCTAACCCTAACCCTTACCCTAATGCTAACCCTAACCCTCACCCTCATCCTAAATCTAACCATAACCCTAACCCTAACCCTTACCCTCACCCTCACTGTAACCCTAATACTTACCCTAAGCCTCACCCTAAACATCACCTTCACCATAATCCGCAAACTAACCATAACCCTAACCCTTACCTAACCGAAACCCTCACCCTCACACTCACCCTCAATCTAACCCTCACCCTCACACTAGCGCTCACCCTAACTCTCACCCTAACCTCTCACCCTCACTCTCACGTTCAGCCTAACCCTAACCCTAACCCTAACTCTAACCCTCACCCTAACACTAACCCTAAACTTAACAATAACCCTAAACCTCACCCTCACCCTCACCCCCAGTCTAACTCTAACCCTAAACATTATCATAATCCTAACCCTCACCCTCACCCTCTCCCTCAACCTAAACCTAACCCTAACCCTCACCCTCACCCTCACCCTCACCCTAACCCTAACCCTAAAAATAACCCTCACCGTAACCCTAACCCTAAGCCTAAACCTCACCCTAACCCTAACACAAACCCTTAACCTCACCCTATCCCTAAACCTAATCCTAATGCTCACCCTCACCGTAGCCCTCACCCTCACCCTAACCCTAACCCTAACCCTGAACCTCACCTTCACCCTAACCTTAATGCTAACCCTAACTCTCACCCTCAGGCTAACCCTCACCCTAACCCTTACCCTCACACAAAACTTAACCCTCACCCTCACCCTAACCCTCACCCTCACCCTAACCCTCACCCTAACCCTAAACCTCACCCTCACCCTAACCCTAACCCTAACCCTAACCCTCAAGCTCACCCTCTCCCACACCCTAACCCTAACCCTAACCCTCACCCTAACCCTCACACTTAAACCAAACCTCAGCCTAAACCTAACCCTCACCCTCATCCTAACCCTAATCTTAACCCTAACCCTCAACCTCACCCTCACCCTCACCCTAACTCTAAACCTAACCCTCATGCTAACCCTGACCCTAACCCTAATGCTAACGCTAACCCTCACCCTCACCCTAACGCTCACCCTAACCTTAACCCTCACCCTAACCCTAACCCTAAAGCTAACCCTCACACTAAACCTAAACCTCACCCTAAACCTAAATCTATCCCTCAGCCTAACCCTCACCTATTCCTAAACCTAATACTCACCATATCCCTCACCCTAACCCTAACACTCACCCTCACCCTAGCCCTCACCCTAACCCTCACCCTAACCTTAAACCTCACCCTAATCCTAACCCTCACCCTAACCCTAAACCTAACCCTCACCCTAGCCCTCACTCTAAACCTAACACTAACCCTAACCCTCACCCTAGCGCTAACCCTAACTCAAACCCTAACCCTCACCATCATCTTAACACTCACCTAACCCTAACCCTCACCCACACCCTAACCCTCACCCTCACCAAAACACTCACCCTCACCATAACCCGCACCCTAACACTTTGGTCAACCTAACCCTAACCCTAAGACTCACACAAACGCTAACCATCACCCGAACCCGAACCCTATCCCACACCCTAACCCTCACCCACACCCGAACCATCACCCTCAACCTAACCCTCATCATCACCCTAAACATCACCCTAACCCTAACCCTCACCCTAATGCTAATCCTAACCCAAACTCAAACCCTCACACTCACCCTAACCCTCACCGTGAACCTAACTCGCCCTAACCCTAACTATCACCCATAACCTAACCGTCACCCTCACCAAAACCCTCACCCTAACCCTCACCCTCACCCTAAATATCACCCTAACCCTAACGCTTAACCTAACCCTAACCGTAACCCTCACCCTAACCCTAAACCTAACATTAACCCTAAACTTAACAATAACCCTAACCCTAACCCTCATCCTAACCCTAACCCTCACCCTAACCCATTTCCTCAACCTAACCCTAAGTCTCACTTTAACAATCACACAAACCCTAACTGTCACCGTAACCCTCACACAAACCCTCACCCTCACCCTCACGCTAAAAATCACCCTCACCCCAAACCTCACCCTAACCCTAACCCTTACCTAACTGAAACACTCCCCCTCCCCCTGCCCCTCCCCCTAAACCTCACTCTAACCCTTACTGACACCCTAACCCTAACCCTAATCCTAACCCTCACACTAACCTTAACCCTCACCCACACCCTAACCCTAACCCTAACCCTAAACCTAAACCTAACCCTAACTCTCACCCTAAAGCTCACCCTCAACCTCAACCTCACCCGAAGCCTAACCGTAACCCTAAACCTAAACCTAAACCTCACCCTGACCCTCACCCTAACCCTAACCCTAACCCTCACACTAACCCTAACCCTATCCCTAACACTCACTTTAACCCTAACACTCATCCTAACCCTCATCATAACCCTAACGCTAACGCCAACACTCACCCTCACCCTAACCGTCACCCTAACTCTTTTCCTCACCCTAACCCTAACCCTAACCCTAACCCTCACACAAACCCTAACCCTCATAATAACTCTAAACCTATCCTTGATCCTAACCCTCACTCTACCCTAACTCTAACCCGAACCCTCACCCTAACCCTAACCCTAACATTAACCCTAACTCTCACACTAACCCTAACCCTCACCCTCACCCTAACCCTAACCTTAACCCACACCCTCACCCTCACCTCCCTAACGCTCAGCCTAATCTTGACCCTAACTATTATCTTAACCCTAACCCTCAACCTAACAATCACCCTATACCTAACCCTAACCCTAACACTCACCCACAACCTCACACTCACCCTAACCCTAACCCTAACAATAACCCTAACCCTAACCCTATACCTAACACTTACCCTCACCTTAACCCTAACCCTAGCCCTACTCCCAAACCTAACCCTAATTCTAAACCTCACCCTTAACCTAACCCTTACCCTAACCGTCACCCTCACCCTAGCCCTCACCCTAATACTCATGCTAACCCTTACCCTCACTCTCACACTAACCCTAATCCTAACCCTTAACCTCAACCTAACCCTAATCCTAAACTTAATCCTAACCCTCACACTAAACCTAACCCTCAGCCTAAACCAAACCCTCACTCTCATCCTAACCCTAACCCTAACCCTAACCCTCACCCTCACCCTCACCCTAGCTATAACCCTAATCCTCACGCTAACCCTAAGCCTAACCCTAATGCTAGCCCTAACCCTCACCCTCAACTTAACCCTCACCCTAACCCTAACCGTAACCCTCACACTGAACCTAACCCTCACCCTAACCCTAACCCTACCCCTTAGCCTAAAACACACCCTAAACGTAAACCTGAACCTACCCTCACCCTAACCCTCACACTCACCCTCACCCTAGACCTCACATTAACCCTAACCATAAACCTAAACCTCATGCTCAAACTAATGCTAACCCTCACACTAACCCTCACCCTCACTCTAATCCTATCCCTACCCCTCAGCCTCACCCTCATCCTAACCCAAACCCTAACCCTAACCCTCACCCTCACCCTAACCCTAACCCTCACCCTCACCCCAACCCTAACTCTAACCCTCACCCTAACCCTCACCCTAACCCTAACGCTAACTCTAACACTGACCCTCACCCTAAACCTCACCCTAAACTTTACCTTCACCCAAACCCTAACCCAAACCCTAACTCTAATACTCACGCTAAACCTATCCCTAACCCTAACCCTAACTCTAACCCTAAAGCTCAACCAAACCCTAATCCTAATCCTAAATCTCACACTAACCCTCACCGTCACCCAAAACCTGACCCTATCCCTAAACCTCCACACCCTAACCCTCACCATAACCCTAACGCTAAGACCAACCCTCACCCTCACCCTAACCGTCACCCTAAACCTTTTCCTCACAATACCCTAACCCTAACCCTCACACAAACCCTAATCCTCACCCTAACTCTAAGCCTATCCCTGAACCGAACCCTCACCCTACCCTAACCTTAGCCCTAACCCTCACCCTAAACCTAACCCTGTCACTCGCCCTCACACTCACCCTAACCGGAACCCTAAACTGAACCCTCACCCTCACCCTAACCCTCACACTCACCGTCACCCTCACCTAACCCTCGACCTCACCCTAAGCCTCACCCTAACCCTAAACCTCACCCTTAGCCTAACCATCAACCTAACACTTACCCTCACCCTAACTCTAACCCTAATCCTAACCATAAACCTAACACTAACCCTCACCCTCACCCAAACACTAACCCTCACCCTCACCCTCACCCTAAACGTAAGCCTCACCCTCATCCTAACCCTCATCCTAACCCTTACCCTCACCCTAAACCTAAACCTAATCCTAATCCTAACCCTCACACTAACCCTAACCCTCACCATAACCCTAACCCTAACACTAACCCTAACCCTCACCCTCACCCTCAGACCAACACTAAACCTAATCCTAACCCTAACCCTCACCCTCAACCTCACCCTAAACCTAACCCTAACACTCATCCTCAACCTCACCTCAACCTCATTAATCATAACCCTAACAATAACCCTAACCCTAACCCTAACCTTAACCCACACCCTAACTGTAACCTAACCCTAACCCTAACACTCACCCTAACCCTATCCCTCACCCTCACCCTCAACCTAAGCCTAACCCTAAACCAAACCTAATGATAAACCTAAACCTGACCCTCAACCTCACCCTAACCCTAACCCTCACCCTAAACCTCAACCTAACCCCAACCATAAACCTAACCCTCACCCTCATTCTCACCCTAACCCTCACGGTCACACTAATCCTGAACCTAACCCTAACCCTCACCCACACCCTAACCCTCACCCTCAACCTCACCCTCACCCTAATGCTAACCCTAAACCTAACCCTAACCTCACCCTTACCCTCAGACAAACCCTAAACCTAACCCTAATCCTAACCCTAACCCTAACCCTCACCCTAAACCTAACCCTAAACCTCATCCTCACACTCACCCTAACCCTAACAATAACCTTAACCCTAACCCTCACCCTCACCCTAATCATCACCCTAATTCTAACCCTAACCTCACCCTCAACTTCACCCTAAGCCTAACCCTAAACCTAACCCTTACCCTCAACCTCACTCTCACCCTAACCCTAACCCTAACCCTCACCCTCACCTTTAACCTCACCCTCACACTCACCCTAACTCTAACCCTCATGCTAACAATAGCCCTAACTCTAATGCTAACCCTAACCCTCACCCTCACCCTCACCCTCACCCTCACGCTAACACTACCCCTCAGCCTAAATCTCACCCTAACCCTAACCCTAACACTAATCCTCACCCTGTCCCTCACCCTAACCCTAACACTCATCCTCACCCTAGCCCTCACCCTAACCCTAACCCTAATCCTAAACCTCACCCTAAAACTAAACCTAACCCTCACCCTCACCCTAAACCTCACTCTTACCCTTACCCTCACCCTAACCCTCACCCTAAAGCTAACCCTCACCCTCACCCTAACCCTCATCGTAACCCTAAACCTAACCCTCACCCTAACCTTCACTCCAATCTTAACCCTAAACCTAACACTCAACCTCACCCTAACCCTCAACCAACACCTTACCCTCACCCTCACCCTAACGCTAACCCTAACCCGAACCCCCACACTAACCCCAACACTCACCCTAATCCTATCCCTACACTTCAGCCTCACACTCATCCTAACCCTAACCCTAACCCAACACTCACCCTAACCTTAAACTTAACCCTAACCCTCACCCTCACCCTTAACCTCACCCCCACCCTCACCCTAACTCTAAACCTAATTATCATGCTAACAATAGCCCTAACCCTAATGCTAACCCTCACCTTCACCCTCACCCTCACCCTCAACCTCACCACCACACTCACCCTAAATCTAACCCTAACTATCATGCTAACAATAGACCTAACCCTAATGCTAACCCTAACCCTCACCCTCACCCTCACCCTCAACCTCACCTGCACCCTCACGCTAACACTACCCCTCAGCCTAAACCTCAAGCTAACCCTAACCCTAACACTAATCCTCACCCTGTCCCTCAACCTAACCCTAACCCTAACCATAAACCTCACCCTAAAACTAATGCTAACCCTAAACCTCACCCTCACACTAACCATCACCCTAACACTTACCCTTATGCTAAACCTAACCCTCACCCTCACCCTAAACCTCACTCTAAAAATTCCCCACACCCTAACCCTCACCCTAAAGCTAACCCTCACCATCACCCCAACCCTCATCGTAACCCTAACCCTAACCCTAAACCTAACCCTCACCCTAACCTTCACTCTAATCCTAACCCTAATCCTAACACTCAACCTCACCCTAACCCTCAACCAACCCCTTACCCTCACCCTCACCCTAGCGCTAACCCTAACCCTAATCCTCACACTAACCCCAACACTCACATTAATCCTATCAATACTCCTCAGCCTCACCCTCATCCTAACCCTAACCCTAACCCAACACTCACCCTAACCCTAACCTTAACGCTCACCCTCACCCTCAAACTCACCCTCGGCCTAACCCTAACACTAAACCTAATCCTAACCCTAACCATCACCCTCACCCTCAGTCTAACTCTAACCCTAATCTTAACCCTAACCCTCACCCTCACCCTCACCTTAACCCTAACACTATCCCTAACGTTCACCCTAACCCTAACACTCACCCTAACCCTCACCCTCACCCACACCCTCAGCATAACCCTAACCCTCAACCTCACTCTAACCCTCAACCTAACCCTTTACCTCACCCTAACCCTAACCTTAATCATAACTCTAACCTTCATACTAACCCTAACACTAACACTAAACCTAACCCTCACCCACAACCTAAACCTCACCCTAAGACCAACCCTAACCCTTACCCTAATCCTAACCCTAACCCCAACCCTCACCCTCACCCTCACCCTAAACCTAACCCTAACCCTCACCCTAACCCTAGCCCTCACCCTCACCCTCACCGTAATCCTAAACCTAACCCTAACCCTCACCTTTACCCTAACCCTCATCCTAACTGTTATCCTCAACCTTTCCCTAACCTTTACCCTAAACCTAACCCTCACTCTAAACCTAACCCTTACCCTAAGACTCACCCTAACCCTAAATCTAACTCTAACCCTCACCTTCACCCTAAACTTCACCCTAACCCTTACCCTCACCCTAACCCTAACCCTAACCCTAATCCTAACCCTAAACCTAACCCTCAGCCTAGCCCTCACCCTAACCCTAACCCTAACACTCACTCTAACGCTAAACCTAAAACAAAACCAAACCATCACCCTCACCCTAACCCTCACCATCATCCTAACCCTCACCCTAACCCTAACCCTCTCCCACACCCTAATCCTCACCCTCACCAAAACCCTCACCCTATCCCTAACCCTCACCCTCACCCTAAACATCACCCTAACCATAATCTTAACAGTAACTCTCACCCTAACCCTAAGCCTAACAATAACCCTAAACCTGATAATAACCCTAACCCTAACCCTAACCCTCACCCTAACCCTAAACCTCACCCTAACCCTAAACTTAACCCTAACACTAAACCTAACACTCACCCTCACCCTAACCCTCACCGTAATACTTTTCATCACCCTAAACCTAACCCTAAGTTTAACACTCACACAAAACGCTAACCCTCACTCTAATCCTCACATACACCCTCACCCTCACCCTCATCCTCAGCCTTATCCTCACCCTAAACATCACCCTAAACCAAACACTCAACCTAACCCTAACCCTAACATTCACCCTAACCCTAACCCTCACCCTAACCCTCACCCTCACCCTAAACCTCACTGAAACCCGAACCCTTACCTAACCGAAACCCTCACCCTCACCCTCACCCTAAACCTCACCCTAACTCTTTCCTTCACACTAACCATAACCCTAACCCTCACCCTCACACTTACCTTAAACCTAACCCTAACCATAACACTCAACTTCACCCTCACCCTCACCCTAACCCTAACCCTAACAATAACCCTAATCTTCACCCTAAGCATAACCCTAAACCTCACCCTCACCCTAACCCTAAACCTAACCCTAACAATCACCCTCACCCTAGACTTCACCCTAATACTCACGCCAACCCTAAACCTCACTCTCACACTGAACCTCATTCTAAACCTTACCCTCACCCTAAGCCTAACCCCAAAGCTAACCCTAACCCTCACACTAAATCTAACCCTCAGCCTAAACTTAACCCTAACCCTCATCCTAAAACTAAACCTATCCCTCACACTAACCCTAATCCTCACCCTAATCCTATACCTATCCCTCAGCCTCACCATCATCCTAACCTTAACTCTAACCCTCACCATAATCCTACTTCTAAACCTAACTCTAACCCTCACCCTCACCCTCTCCCTCACCCTAACCCTAACGCTAACACTAACCATAACCCTAACCCTAAACCTAAACCTAAACATCACCCTAACCCTAAGCATAAACCTCACCATCAATCTTACCCTAATCCTAACAATAAAATAACCTTAATCCTAACCCTAACCCTCACCCTAACCCTCACCCTAAACCTAACAATAACCGTACCCCTAACCCTAAACCTAACCCTAACCCTCACGCTAACCCTCACCCTAACTCTAACCCTAAACCTAAACCTCACCCTCACCATAAACCTAAATCTAACCAAAAAACGTCACCCTCACCCTCACCCTCACCCTCAAACTTACCTCACCCCACCCTAGCCCTCCCCGTCACCCTAAACCTCACCCTATCCCTAAGATAAACATACACCTTAACCCTCACCCTCACCCAAACCTCTCCCTCAACCTAACCCTCACCCTCACCCTAAACATCACCCTAACCCTAACCCTAAACCTAACGTTTATCCTCACCCTAAACCTAACCCTTACCCTAACCCTAAAACTCAGTCTAAACCTAACCCTCAGACTAACCCTAACCCTACACCTCACCCTCACCCTCACCCTAACCCTAACCCTTACGCTAACCCTAACCCTCACCCTAAGCCTAACCCTAAACCTAATCCTAATCCTCACCCTCACCCTAACCCTAACCCTCACCATCACACTAGCCCTCACCCTAACACTCACTATAAAAGTAACCCTCACTTTCACCCTGACCCTCACCCTAACCCTAAACCTCACCCTCACCCTAATCGGCACCCTAACACTTACCCTCACCCTAATCCTAAACCTAATACTAACCCTAAGCATTATCGTAACCCAAACCCTCACCCTCACACTTACCCTAAACCTAACTCTAACCCTAACCCTCACCCTCACCTTAACCCTAAGCCTAACAATAACCCTAAATCTATCCCTAACCCTAACCCTAATCCTAACCCTCACCCTCACCATAACCCTAACCCTAACCCTAAGCCTCACCCTCACCCTAGCCCTCACCCTAACACTCACTCTAACCTTAAACCTCATCCTCACACTAAACCTCATCCTAACCCTTAATCGCAACCAAACCCTAATCCTAAACCAAACCCTAACCCTCACACTAAACCTAACCCTCAGCCTAAACCTAACCCTCACCCTCATCCTAAACCTAACGCTAACCCTCACCCTCAACTTCAAACTCACACTCACCCTAACTCTAACCCTAACCCTCATGCTAAACCTAACCCTAATGCTAACCGTAACCCTCACCCTAACCCTAACCCTCACCCTAACCCTAACCCTCACCCTCACCCTAACCCTAACCCTAAACCTAACCCTCACACTAAAACTAACCCATACCCTAACCCTAACCCTACGCCTCAGCTTAACCCTCACCCTAACCCTAACCCTAACCCTAACCCTCACCCTATCCCTCAATCAAAACCTAAGAGTCACCCTCACGCTATCCCCGACCCTAACCCTTACCCTCAACCTAACCCTAAACCTAATACTAACCCTAACCCTTACACTCACCCTAACCCTAACCCTAACTGTCACACTAACCCTAACCCTCAACCTAACCCTTATCCTCACCCGAAACCTCAACCTAACTCTTACCGTCACCCTAACCCTAACCCTAACCCTACCACTCACACTAACCCTAACCCTCACCCTAACCCTAACCCTCACCCTAACCCTCAGCCTAATCTAAACCCTAACCATTATCTTAATGCAAACCCTCACCCTCACACTCACCCTAAACCTAACCCTAACCCTAACACTCACTCACACCCTCACCCTCACCCACACAATAACCCTAACAATAACCCTAAACCTAATCCTAAACCTAACCCTAACCCTCACCCTAACCCTAACCCTAACTCTAATCCTCACCCTAACCCTAACTCTACACCTCACACTCACCCTACCCCTAACCCTAACCCTCACCCACACCCTAGACCTCACCCTAATATTCACGCTAACCCTTACCCTGACACTCACACTAAAACTCATCGTAACCCTTAACCTCACCCTAACCCTAAACCTAAACCTAACCCTAACCCTCACACTAAACCTAACCTTCAGCCTAAACCTAACCCTCGACCTCATCCTAATCCTAACCCTAACCCTAACCCTCACCTTCACCCTCCACTTCACCCTCACCCTCACCCTAACTCTAAACCTAACCCTCACGTTAACCCTAATTCTAAACCTAATGCTAACCCTAACCCTCACCCTCACCCTAACACTCACCCTTAGTTAACGCTCACCCTAACCCTAACCCTAAACATCACACTAAACCTAACATTCACCCTAACTCTAACTCTACTCCTCAGCCTAAAACTCACCCTAAACCTAAACCTAATACTCAACCTATCCCTCACACTAACCCTAGCACTCACCCTCACCCTAGACCTCACATTTACCCTAAACATAACCCTAAACCTCATCCTAAAATTAATGCTACCCTAACCCTCACCCTCACCCTAAACCTCACCCAAATCCTATCGCTAATTCTAGTCCTAACCCTAACCATTATCTTAACCCTAACCCTCACCTTCACACTCACCCTAAACCTAAGCCTAACCCTAACCCTCACCCTCACCCTCACCCTCACCCTAACCCTAACCCTAAAAATAATCGTAACACTAACCCTAAACCTAACCCTAACCCTCAGCCTCACCCGAACACTAACCCTAACCCTAACCTTCATCCTAACCCTCACACTAACCCTAACCCTCACCCTAACCCTAAACCTCACACAAACCCTAACGCTAACGCTAACCCTCACATTAATCTAAAACTCACACTAACCCTATACCTTCCCCTCAGCCTAAACCTCACCCTAACCCTTACCCTAACACTAATCCTTCCCATATCCCTCACCCTAACCCTAACACTCAACCTCACCCTAGCCCTCACCATCACCCTAACCCTAACCCTAAACCTCACCCTAAAACTAATGCTAACCCTAACCCTCACCCTCACCCTAACCTTCATCCTAACCCTTACCCTTATGCTAACACTAACCCTCATCCTCACCCTAGCCCTCAGCCTGACCCTAATCCTAACCATAAATCTCACACAAACCTTTACCCTATCCCTCATCCTAAAACTCACCCCAACCCTAAGCCTAACCCTCACCCTAACCCTCACCCTAACCCTCACCCTAACCCTAACCCTCACCCTAACCCTAACCCTAACCCTCACCCTCACCCTAACCCTAACCCTAACCCTCACCCAAACCCTCACCTTAACCCTAACGCTAACTCTAACACGCACCTTCACCCTAAACCTCACCCTAACCCTTACCCTCACCCTAACCCTAACCCTAACCCTAATCCTAACACTAACCCTAACCCTAAACCTAACCCTCACCCTAACCCTCAGCCTCACCCTAACCCTAACCCTAACCCTCACCCTAACGCTAACCCTAACCCAAACAAAAACCCAAACCCTCACCCTCATGCTAACCCTCACCGTCATCCTAACCCTCACCCTAACCCTAACCCTCACCCACACCCTAACCCTCAACCTCACCAAAAGCCTCACCCTCACCATAAACCTCAACCTCACCCTAAACATCACCCTAAACCTAACGCTTAAACTAACAATAACAGTAACCCTCACCCTAACCCTAAACCTAACAATAACCCTAACCCTAACCATAACACTCACCCTAACCCTAAACCTCACCCTAACCCTTTTCTTCAACCTAACCTTCACCCTAACTTTAACACTCACACAAACCCTAACTCTCACCCTAACCCTCAGACACCGAAAATTCACCCTCACCCTAACCTGCAACCTCACCCTAAACATCACCCTAACCCTAACACTCACCCTAAAACTAACCATAACCCTCGCCCTAATCCTAACCCTCACCCTAAACCTCAACCTCACCCTAAACCTCACCCTTACCTAACTGAAACCCACACCCTCACCCTCACTCTCCCCATAACCCTTAACGTCACCCTAAACCAAACCCTAACCCTAACCTTAACCCTCACACTAACCCTAACACTCACCCTAACCCTAAACCTCACCCTAACCCTTTTCTTCAACCTAACCTTCACCCTAACTTTAACACTCACACAAACCCTAACTCTCACCCTAACCCTCAGACACCGAAAATTCACCCTCACCCTAACCCGCAACCTCACCCTAAACATCACCCTAACCCTAACACTCACCCTAAAACTAACCATTACCCTCGCCCTAATCCTAACCCTCACCCTAAACCTCAACCTCACCCTAAACCTCACCCTTACCTAACTGAAACCCACACCCTCACCCTCACTCTCCCCATAACCCTTAACGTCACCCTAAACCAAACCCTAACCCTAACCCTAACCCTCACACTAACCCTAACCCTCAACCTAACCCTAAACCTAAACCTACCCCTCACCCTCATCCTCACCCTCACCCTAACCCTCAGCCTAATCTTAACCCTAACCATTATCTTAACGTTAACAGTCACCCTAACCCTCACCCAAAACATCACCTTAACCCTAACCCTAACCCTAACCCTAACTCTCACCCTAACCTTCACCCTCACCTTCACCCTCAATCTCACCCGAAGCCTAACCCTAACCTTAATCCTAAACCTTAACCTCACCCTGACCATCACCCTTACCCTAACCCAAACCCTAACCCTAACCCTCAAACTAACCCTCACCCTAACCCTAACCCTCACCCTAACCCTCACCATAACCCTAACGCTAACCCCAACCCTCACCCTCACCCTAACCCTCACCCAAACCCTTTTCCTCACCCTAACCCTTTCACAAACCCTAACCTTCACCCTAACCCTAACCCTATCCCTCACCCTAACTCTCACTCTACCCCTAACCCTCACCCTAACCCTAACCCGGACACTCACCCTAAACCTCACCCTCAGCCGAACTCTCAACCTCACCGTTACCCTCAACCTCACCCTCACCCTCACCCTAACCCAAAACCTTACCCTCACACTAACAGTCTCCCTAACCCATAACCTCACCCTAAATCTAGGCCTAATCCTAACCCTAACCCTCAAACTAACCCTCACCTTCACACTAAACCTAACCCTCACTTCACCCTCACCCTAACCATAACCCTAAGTCTCACCCTCACCCTAACCCTCACGCTAACCCTTTACCTCACCCTAACCCTAACCCTAATCCTAACTCTAACCTTCATACTAACCCTAAACGTAAAGCTAACCCTAATCCTCACACTCAACCTCACCCTAACCCTAACCCTAACAAGAACAGTAACCCTAACCCTAACTTTAACCCTCACCCTAACTCTAACCCTAACCCTAAACCTCACCATAACCCTAACCCTAACACTCACCCTCACCCCAACCCTCATCCTAAACCTTACCCTCAACCTAACCCTAACCCAAACCCTGACCCTAACCCTCACCCTAACCCTAGCCCTCACCCTCACCCTCACCCTAATCATAACCCAAACCCTAACCCTCAACCTCACCCTAACCCTCATCCTAACGCTTATCCTCACTCTAACCCTAAGCCTTACCCTAACCCTAACCCTCACTCTAAACCTAACCCTCAGCCTAAACCTAACCCTACCCCCCAGCCTCACCCTCAACCTAAACCTAACCCTAACCCTCACCCTAAACCTAACCCTAACACTAACCCTCATCCTCAGCCTAGCCCTCACCCTAACCCTAATCCTAACCATAACCCTCACACAAACCTTAACCCTGACCCTCATCCTAAAACTCACCCTAACCCTAAGCCTAACCCTAAACCTAACCCTCACCCTAAACCTCACCCTAAATCTAACTCTCACCCTAACCCTAACCCTCACACTCACCCTCACCCTAGCCCTAACCCTAACCCTAACCCTCACCCGAAACTTCACCTTAACCCTAACGCTAACGCTAACCCGCACCTTCACCCTAAATCTCACCCTAAACCTTACCCTCACACTAACCCTAATCCTAAACCTATCCCTAATCCTAATACTAGCCCTAACCGTAAACCTAACCCTCACCCTAACCCTCACTCTCACCCTATCCCTAACCCTAACCCTTACACTAACGCTAACCCTAACCCAAACCCAAACGCTCACCCTCATGCTAACCCTCACAGTCATCCTAACCCTCACCCTAATCCTAACCCTTACCCACACCCTAACCCTCAACCTCCCCAAAACCCTCACCCTCACCGTACACCTCACCCTCACCCTAAACATCACCCTAACCCTTTTCTTCACCCTAACCTTAACCCTAACTTTAACACTCACACAAACACTAACCCTCACCCTAACCCTCACACACCCGAAAACTCACCCTCACCCTAAACCTCACCCTCACCCTAAACATCACCCTAACCCTAACACTCACCCTAACCCTAACCCCAATACTTGCCCTAATCCTAACCCTCACCCTAAACCTCAACCTCACCCTAAACCTCACCCTTACCGAACCGAAACAGTCACCCTCACCCTCACTCTCCCCATAAACCTCACGCTAACCCTTAACGTCACCCTAAACCAAACCCTAACCCTAAACCTATCCCTCACGCTCATCCTCACCCTCACCCTAACCCTCAGCCTAATCTTAACCCTAACCATTATCTTAACCCTAACCCTCACCCTCACAGTCACCCTATACCTAACCCTAACCCTATCAATAACCCTAACCCTAAACTTAATCCTAATCCTAATCCTAACACTAATGCTAACCCTAACCCAAATCCTCACCCTCACCCTCACCCTAAACATCACCCTAACCCTAACCCTAACCCTAACCCTCACCCACACCCTCACACTCAACCTCACGCGAAGCCTAACCCTAAACCTAATCCTAAACCTAAACCTCACCCTGACCATCACCCTAACCCTAACCCAAACCCTAACCCTCACCATAACCCTAACGCTAACCCCAACCTTCACCCTCACACTAACCCTCACCCAAACCCTTTTCCTCACCCTAACCCTAACACTAACCGTCACACAAACCCTAAGCCTCACCCTAAACCTAACCCTAACTCTCACCCTAACCCTCACCCTCACCCTCACCCTCAACCTCACCCGAAGCCTAACCCTAAACCTAATCCTAAACCTAAACCTCACCCTGACGATCACCCTAACCCTAACCCTAACCCTTACCCTCACCTGAACCCTAAACCTAATCCTAAACCTAACCCTCACCCTAACCCTAACCCTAACCCGAACCGTAACCCTCAAACTCATCCTCACCCTAAACCTAACCCTAACCCTCACCCTCACCCTCAACCTCACCCTCACGCTAACCCTAAAAATAACCCTAACCCTAACCCTAAACTTAACACTCACCGTACCCGTAACCCTAACCGTAACCCTCAGCCTAAACCGAGCCCTCACCCTCACCCTAACACTAATCCTAACCCTAACCCTAACCCTCACCATAACCCTAACCCTGAACCTAACCCTAACCCTAACATTCACCCTCACCCTAACCCTAAACCTAACAAGAACCCTAACCCTAACCCTAAACCTAAACCTAAACCTCACCCTAATCCTAACCCTAACCCTCACCCTCACCCTAACCCTCATCCTAAACCTTATCCTCACCCTAAACCTAACACTTACCCTCACCCTAACCTTCACTCTAAACCTAACCCTAAGTCTAACCCTAATTCTACCCCTCACCGTCACCCTAACCCTAACCCTCACCCTAAACCTAATCCTAACCCTTACCCTAACCCTCACCCTGACCCTCACCCTAACCCTAACCCTAACCCTAAACTTAACCCTCACCCTAACTCTAACCCTAACCCTAACACTAACCCAAACACTCACCCTAACCCTGGCCCTCACACACAACGTCACCTTATTCATAACACTAACCCTCACCCTCACCCTAAAGCTCATCCTAACCCTTATCCTCACCCTAACCCTAACCCTCACCCTCACCCTAATCCTAACTCTAAACCTAACCCTCAGCCTAATCCTAACCCTACCCCTCATCCTCACAGTCACCCAAACCCTAACCCTAACCCTTACCCTAAACCTAACCCTAGCCCTAACTCTCATCTTCACCCTAGCCCTCACCCTAACCCCAATCCTAACCCTAAACCTCACCTTAACCCCACCTCTAACCCTAAACCTAACCCTCAGCCTCACCCTCACCCTACCCCTAACCCTAACCCTAACAATAACCCCAACCCTAAAATTAACCTAAACCTCACCCTAACACTAACCCTCAACCTCACCCTAACCCTAACCCTAAACCTAACAATAACCCTAATCCTAAACCTAAACCAAACCCTAACCCTCTCCCTAACACTAACCCTAATCCTAACCCTTACCC
Organism: Dipodomys merriami; assembly: GCF_024711535.1. Classification (NCBI taxonomy): domain Eukaryota; kingdom Metazoa; phylum Chordata; class Mammalia; order Rodentia; family Heteromyidae; genus Dipodomys; species Dipodomys merriami. The sequence goes on along the minus strand of NW_027206080.1, from coordinate 2,047,786 downwards.
TAACCATTATCTAAACCCTAACCTTTACCCTCACAATCACCCTAATCCTAACCCTCACACAAACCCTCACCCTCAACGTCACCCTCACCTTGAACCTAACCTAACAATAACCATAAACCTAACCCTAAACATAACCCTAATCCTAACCCTAAACCTAACCCCAAACCTAATCCTAAACCTAACCTAACCCTCACCCTCATCCTATCCCTCACCCTAACTCTAAGCCTCACCCAGACCCTAACCCTAACACTAACACTAAACCTAACCCTAACCTTCACACTCACCCTAAATCTAATCCTAACCCAAACCCTCACCCTCACCCTAACCCTAACCCTAACAATAACCCTAACCCTAACCCTAAACCTAACCCTAAGCCTCACCCTCCCCCTTACCCTAACCCTAACCCTAACCCTCACCCTCACCATAACCCTAACCCTAAGTTTAACACACACACAAACACTAACCCTCAACCTAACCCTCACTCTAACCCTCACCCACACCCGAAACCTCAACCTCATCCTCAGCCTCATCCTCACCCTAAACATCACCCTAAACCTAACACTCACCCTAACCCTCACCCTAAACATTCACCCTAACACTAACCCTCACTCTAACCTTCACCCTCACCCTAAACCTCATTGAAACTCTAACCCTTACCTAACAGAAAACCTCACCCTCACCCTCACCCTAAAACAAAACTCTTTGCCTCACCCTAACCCTCACCCACACACTCCCCTTAAACTTAACCCTAACCATAACACTCAACCTCACCCTCACCCTAACCCTAACCCTAACAATATCCCTAATCCTCAACCTAACCCTAACCCTAAACCTCACATTCACCCTAAACCTAACCCTAATCCTAAACCTCACCCTCACCCTCAACCTCACCCTCAGGCTAACCCTAACCCTAACCCTAATCCTAACCCTAACACTCACCCTCAACCTCACCCTAACTCTAAACCTAACCCTAACACTCACCCTCACCCTAACCCTAACCAAAACCCTAACCCTCACCCTAACCCTAACGCTAACTCTAACACTCACCCTCACCCTAAACCTCAACCTAATCTTTACCCTCACCCTAACCCTAACCCTAACCCTAATCCTCACACTAAACCTAACCCTCTCCCATACCCTATCCCTTACCCTAAACAAAACACTTACCCTCACCCTAACCCTCACCCTAACACTTTCACTCACCCTAACCCTAACCCTAACACTCACACAAACCCTAACCCTCACCCTAACCCTAACACCCTTCCACACCCAAATCCTCACCCACACCCAAACCATTACCCTCACCCTAACCCTCACCCTCACCCTAAACATCACCCTCACCCTAACAGTCACCCTAACCCTAAACCTAACCCTAATTCTTACCTAACAGAAACCCTCACCCTAACCCTCACCCTCACCCTAACCCTAACTTTGACCCTTACCTAACCGAAATCCTCACCCTCACCCTCAACCTCATCCTAACCCTTACCCTGACGCTAACCTTAAACCTAAACCACAAACTAACACTAACCCTCACCCTAAACCTTACCCTAACCCTAACCCTCAACCTAATCCTAACCCAATCATAACAATAACCCTAAACCTAACCCTAAACCTAAACCTAACACTCACACTAACCTTCAACCTCACCCTATCCCTACCTCTAACCCTAACCCTAACCCTCAGCCTCACGCTCACCCTCGCCCTAACCCTAACCCTAACAATAAACCTAACCCTAACCCTAAACCTAAATATCACCCTAACCCTAACCCGAAACCTCACTCTCAATCTCACCTTAACCCTAACAATAACAATAACCCTAACCCTAACCCTCACCCTAACCCTCACCCTAACCCTAACAATAACCCTAATCCTAACCTTAAACCTATCCCTAATTCTGACCCTAACCTTAACCCTAATCCTAACCCGTAAAATAACCAATATTTTAAACCTAACCCACACCCTCACAATCACCCTAAAACTAACCCTAACAGTAACCCTCACCTTCAACTTCACCCTCACCCTAAACCTAACCCTAAAAATAACCCTAACCCTAACCCGAAATGTAACCCTAACCCTCACCCTCACCCTAACCCTAACCCTAATCCTAAACCTAACACTAACCCTCAAACTCACCCTATCCCTCACCATAACACTAATCCTCACCCAAACCCTAACCCTAACCCTAACCCTAATCCTCACACTCACCCTAAATCTAACCCTAACCCAAAACCTCACCCTCACCCACAACCTCACCCTCACCCTCACCCTAACCCTAACCCTAACCCTAACCTTAACCCTAAAAATAACCCTAACTCTCACGCTCACCCTAACCCTAACCCTGTACCTAACCCTCACCCTCACCCTAACCCTAATACTAAACCTAACCCTAAACCTCACCCTCACCCTAACCCTCACCCTAACCCTAACCCTCACGCCAACCCTAACCCTAACCCTAACCCTATACCTAACCCTAACCCTCACACTCACCCTAAATCTAACCCTAACCCTAACCCTAACCCTAACCATCACCCTCACCCTAACCCTAACCCTCACCCTCACCATCACCCTAACCCTAACCCTAACCATAATCCTCACCGTCACCCTCACCCTCACCCTAACTCTAACCCTAACCCTCATGCTAACCCTAACCCTAACCCTAATGCTAACCCTAACCCTCACCCTCACTCTCACCCTCAACCTCATCCTCACCCTCACCCTAACACTAACCCTCAGCATAAACTCACCCTATCCCTAAAAATAATCCTCACCCTATCCCTCACCCTAATCCTAACACTCACCCTCATCCTAACCCTCACCCTAACACTTACTCTTACGCTAAACCTAACCCTCACCCTCATATTAAACTTCACTCTAACCCATACCTCACCTTAAACCTCACCCTCCCCCTAACCCTCACCCTCACCCTAACCCTCACCGTAACCCTAACCCTAAACCTAAACCTAACCCTCACCATAACCTTCACTCTAATCCTAACCCTAAACCTAACCCTCACCCTCCCCCTAACCCTCAACCAAACCCTTACCCTCACCCTCACCCTAATGCCAACCCTAACCCTTACCCTCACACTAACCCCAACCCTCACCTTAATCTTATCCCTAACCCTCAGCCTCACCCTCAATCTCACCCTAACCCTAACACTCACCTTAACCATAATACTAACCCTAATACTCACCCTATCCCTAACTCTCACCATCACCCTCAACCTCACCCTCGGCCTAACCCTAACACTAACCATAATCCTAACCTTAACCCTTACCCTCAACCTCACCCTAACTCTAACCCGAACCCTCACCCTCACCCTAACCCTAACCCTTTCCCTAACGCTCACCCTAACCCTATCATTCACCCTAACCCTCACCCTCACCCACACTCTAACCATAACCCTAACCCTCACCCTCACACTAACCCTCACCGTAATCCTAACCCTAACCCTCACCCAAACCCTAACCCTAATCCTAAACCTAAACTTAAACCTCACCCTCACCCTCACCCTAAACCAAACCCTCATCCTCAACCTCACCCTCATCTTCATCCTAACCCTAACCCTAAAAATAACCAAAACCCTAACCCTAACCTTAACATTCAACCTAAATCTAACCCTAACACTAACCCTAACACACACCCTAAACCTAGCCCTCACCCACACCCTCAGCCTAATCGTAAACCTAACCCTAACCCTCACCTTCACCTTAACCCTCATCCTAACCCTTAGCCTCACCCTAACGCTAACCCTTACCCTAAATCTAACCCTCAATCTAAACTGAACCCTCAGCCTATCCCTCACCATAACCCTAAATCTAACTCCAACCCTCACCTTCACCCTAAACCTCACCCTAACCCTTACCCTCACCCTAACCCTAACCCTAACCCTAATCCTCACACTAATCCTAACCCTAAACCTTACCCTCAGCCTAACCCTCACCCTGACCCTAACCCTTACCCTCACTCTAACACTAACCCTAAACCAAACCCAAACCATCACCTTAACCCTAACCGTCACCATCATCCCAACCCTCACCCTAACCCTAACCCTCAGCCATACCCTAATCCTCACCCTCACCAAAATCCTCACCCTCACCCTAACCCTCACCCTCATCTAAACATCACCCTAAACATAACCCTTAACCTAACCCTAACCGTAACTCTCACCCTAATTCTAAGTGTAACAATAACCCTCAACCTAACCCTAACGCTAAACCTAACACTCACCCTCACCCTAACCCTCACCCTAACATTTTTCATCACCCTAAACCTAACAATAAGTTTAAAACTCACACAAACGCTAACCCACACCCTAACCCTCACCAATACCCGAACACTCACCCTAACCCTAACCTTCACCCTCACCCTAAACATCACCATAAACCTAACACTCACCCTAACCCTAACCCTAACATTCACCCTAACCGTAACCCTCACCCTAACCCTCATCCTAACCCTAAACCTCACCGAAACCCTAACCCTTACCTAACCGAAACCCTCACCCTAACCCTAACCCTAAACCTCACCCTCACACTCACCTAAAACCTAAACCTAACCATAACACTCAACCTCACCCTCACCCTCACCCTAACCCTAAACCTAACAATAACCCAAACCCTAACCCTAAACCTAAACCAAACCCTCACCCTCATCCTAACACTAACTCTAACCCTAACCCTCACCCTCACCCTCAACCCAACCCTAACCCTAAACCTTACCCTAACCCTCACACTCACCCTAAATCTAACCCTAACACAAACCCTCACACTCACCCTCACCCTCACTCTAAACCTAACACTAACAATAACCATAACCCTAAACCTAAACCTAACACTCAACCTCACCCTCACTCAAACACTATCACTCACCCTAACAGTCACCGTCACCCACACCCTCACCATAACCCTAAACCTCACGCTCACTCTAACACTCACCCTAACCTTTTACCTCAACCTAACCCTAACCCTAATCCTAACTCTAACCTATATACTAACCCTAACCTAAAGCTAAACCTAACCCTAACACTAACCCTTACCCTCACCCACAACCTCAACCTCACCCTCAGACCAAACCTAACCCTAACCCTAATCCTAACCCTAACCTTAACCCTCACCCTCATCCTAACCCTAACCCTAACAATAACCAAAACCCTAACCCTAACCTTAACCCTCAACCTAACTCTAACCCTAACCCTAAACCTAACACTCACCCTAACCCTAGCAATCACCCTCACCCTCACCCTCACCCTAAGCGTAAACCTAACCCTAACCCTCACCTTCACCTTAACCCTCATCCTAACACTTATCCTCACCCTAACCCTAACCCTTACCCTAAACCTAATCCTCAATATAAACCTAACCCTCAGCCTAACCCTCACCCTAACCCTAAAGCTAACTCCAACCCTCACCTTCACCCTAAACCTCACCCTAACCCTTACCGTCACATGCACCCTAACCCTAACCCTAAACCTAATCCTCACACTAATCCTAACCCTAAACCTTATCCTCAGCCTAACCCTCACCCTAACCCTAAACCTAACCCTCACTCTAACGCTAACCCTAAACCAAACCCAAATCATCACCCTCACCCTAACCCTCACCATCATCATAACTCTCACCCTAACCCTAACCCTCACCCACACCCTAATCCTCATCCTCACCCAAACCCTCACCCTCACACTAACCCTCACCCTCACCCTAAACATCACCCTAACCCTAAACCTAAACCTAACCTTTATCCTCAACCTAACCCTAACCCTTACACTAACCCTAATATTCAGTCTAAACCTAACCCTCAGCCTAACCCTAACCCTACCCCTCACCCTCACCCTCACCCTAACCCTAACCCTAACCCTAATCCTAAACCTCACACTCACTCTAACCCTAACCCTAACCCTCACCATCACACTAGCCCTCACCCTAACACTCACTATAACCCTAACCCTCACTTTCACCCTAACATTCACCCTAACCTTAACCCTTACCCTCACCCTAACACTAAACCTAATCCTAACCCTAACCCTTACACTAACCCTAACCCTCACCCTAACCCTAACCCTAACCCTAACACTCACCCTCACCCTCACCCTAATCCTCAGCCTAATCCTAACCCTAAGCATTATCCTAACCCTAACCTTCACACTCACACTCACCCTAAATCTAACTCTAACCCTAACCCTCACCCTCACCCTAACCCTAACCAAAACCTTAGCCCTCACCTAACCCTCACCATAACCTTAATGCTAACTCTACCACTCACCCTCACCCTAAACCTCACCCTAAACTTTACCCTCACCCCCTCCCTAACCCTAACCCTAAACCTAATCCTCACACTAAACCTACCCTCACCATCACCCTAACCCTCACCCTATCACTTTCACTCACCCTAACCCTAACCCTAACACTCACACAAACCCTAACCCTCACCCTAACCCTAACCCTCTTCCACACACTAACCCTCACCCACACCCGAAACATTACCTTAACCCAAACCCTCAACCTCACCCTAAACATCACCCTAACCCTAACACTCACCCTAACTCTAAACCTAACCCTAATCCTTACCTAAGCAAAACCCTCACCCTAAACCTCACCCCACCCTAACCCTAACCCTAACCCTAAAAATAACCCTAACCCTAAACCTAAACATAAACCTAACCCTCACACTAACCCTAACCCTCACCCTAACTCTAACTCTAACCCTAACCCTCAGCCTCACCCTCACCCTAAACCAAAACCTAACCCTAACAATAATCAAAACCTTAAACCTAAACCTAAACCTCACCCTAACCCTAACCCTAAACCGCACTCTCAATCTCACCCTAACCCTAACAATAACAATAACCCTAACCCTAACCCTAACCCTAAACTTAACCCTAACCTTCAGCCTGACCCTAACCCTTACCCTCACCCTCACCCTCAACCTCACCCTCACCCTCACCCTAACAATACTCCCCAGCCTAAACCTCACCCTAACCCTAACCCTAACACTAATACTCACCCTATCCCTCACCCTAACCCTAACACTCACCTTCACACTAACCCTAACCCTAACACTAATCCTCACCCTATCCCTCACCCTAACCCTCACACTCACCCTAAATCTAACTCTAACCCAAACCCTCATCCTCAACATCAACATTACCCTAACCCTAATCCTAACAATAACCCTAACCTTAACTGTAAACCTAACCCTAACCCTCACCCTAACCCTAACCCTAACCCTAACCCTTACCCTAATCCTAAACCTAACTCTAACCCTCACCCTCACCCTAACCCTCACCCTAACCGTAACTCTCACCCCAACCCAAACCCAACATTAACCTTAACCCTAACCCTCACACTCACCCTAAATCTAACCCTAACCCAAACCCTCACCCTCACCCTAAACCTAACATTAACAATAACCCAACCCTAACCCTAAAGCTAACCCTAACCCTCACCCTCACTCTCACCCTAAACCTCACCCTCACCCTCACCCTAACACTACCCCTCAGCCTAAACCTCACGCTAACGCTAACCCTAACCCTAATCCTCACCCTATTCCTCACCCTAACCCTAACACTCACCCTCATCCTAACCCTCAACCTAACCCTAACTCTAACCCTAAACCTCACCCTAGAACTAATGCTAACCCTAACATTCACCCTCACGCTAAACCTCACCCTAACACTTACCCTTACGCTAAATCTAACCCTTACCCTCACCCTAAACCTCACTCTAACCCATACCCTCACCCTAACCCTCACCCTAAACCTAACCCTCACCCTCACCGTAACCCTCACCGTAACCCTAACCCTAACCCTAAACCTAACCCATCACCCTAATCCTAACCGTAAACCTAACCCTCACCCTCACCTTAACCTTCAACCAAACCCTTACCCTCACCCTCATCCTAATGCTAAACCTAACCCTAACCCTCACACTAACCCCAACCCTCATGCTAATCCTATCACTACCCCTCAGCCTCACCCTCATCCTCACCCTAACCCTAACCCTAACCCTAACCCTAACCATAACCTTAAACCTAACCCTCACCCTAACCCTCACCCTCATCATCACACTCAACCTCACCCTCGGCCTAACCCTAACACTAACCCTAATCCTAACCCTAATCCTCAACCTCACCCTAACCCTAATCCTATCCCTAACACTCACCCTAACCCTATCACTCACCCTAACCCTCACCGTCACCCACACCCTCACCATAACCCTAAGCCTCACCCTCACTCTAACCCTCACCCTAACCCTTTTCGTCACCCTAAATCTAAACCTTATCCTAACTCTAACTTTCATACTAACCCTAACCCTCACCCTAACGCTAACCCTAACCCTAACACTAACCCTAACCCTCACCCACAACCTCAACCTCACCCTCAGACAAACCCTAACCCTAACCCTAATCCTAACCCTAACCTTAACCCTCACCCTCACCCTAAACCTAAACCTAACCCTCACCCTCACCCTAACCCTCACCCACACGCTAATCCCCACCCTCACCAAAACCCTCACCCTCACCCTAACCCTCACCCTCACCCTAAACATCACCCTAACGCTAACCCTTAACCTAACCCTAACCGTAACCCTCACCCTAACCCTAAGAGTAACAATAAACCTCAATCTAACCCTAACGCTAAACCTAACACTCACCCTCACCCTAACACTCACCCTAACACTTTTCATCACCTTAAACCTAACAATAAGTTTAACACTCATACAAACGCTAACCCTCACCCTAACACTCAACCACACCCTCACCCTCACCCTAACCCTCACCCTCACCCTAAACATCACCCTAAACGTAACACTCACCCTAACCCTAAACCTAACCATCACCCTAACCCTAAACCTCACCCTCACCCTAAACCTCATCCTAACCCTTTCCCTCACCCTAAGCCTAAACATAACACTCACCCTCACACTGACCTAAAACCTAACCCTAACCATAACACTCACCCTCACCCTCACCCTCACCCTCACCCTAACCCTAACCCTAACAATAACCCAAACCCTAACCCTAAACATAACCCTAACCCTCACCCTCATCCTAACCCTCAACTTAACCCTAATACTCACCCTAACCCTAACCCTAAACCTCACCTTCACCCGAACCCTAACCCTAACCTGCACCCTCACCCTAGACTTCACCCTAATATCCACGCTAACCCTAACCCTCACTCTCACCCTAACCCTCACCCTCGCACTCAACCTCACCCTCACCCTCACCCTAACTTTAACCGTAACCCTCATACTAACCCTAACCCTAACCCTAATGCTAGCCTAAAACACCCTCACCCTAACCCTCACCCTCAGCTAATCATCACCCTAACCCTAACCCTAAACCTCACATTAAACCCAACCCCCACACAAACCCTAACCCTATCCTTCAGCCTCAAAATCACCCTAAACCTAACCCTAACCCTAATCCTCACCCTATCCCTCACCCTAACGCTAACACTCACCCTCAACTTAGCCCTCACATTAACAATAACCATACTGCTAAACCTCACCCTAAAACTAATGCTAACCCTAAACCTCACCCTCATTCTAACCCTCACACTAACACGTACCCTCATCCTAACACTAACCCTAACCTTAACATTAACCCTAAACCTCACCCTAATCTTATCCCAAACTCTCAGCCTCACCCTCATCCTAACCCTAACCCTAACCCTCACCCTAACCATAACCCTAACTCTAACCCTAACCATCACGCTAAACCTAACCCTCACCCTCACACTCAACCTCACCCTCAGCCTAACCCTAACCATAATCCTAACCCTAAACTTCACCCTCACCCTCACCCTAACTCTAACCATAACTATAACCCTCACCCTCACCCTAACCCTAACCCTAATCCTTACCTAACCCAAAACCTCACCCTCACCCTCACCCTCAAATTTACCCTCACCCTCACCCTAGCCCTCACCATCATCCTAACCCTCACCCTACCCCTAAACCTAACCCACACTCCAACCCTCACCCTCACCCGAAAACTCACCCTCACACTAACCCTCACCCTCACTCTAAACATCACCCTAACCCTAACCCTAAACCTAACCTTTATAGTCACCCTAACCCAAAACCTTACCCTAAGCCTAACCCTCAGTCTAAACATAACCCTCAGCCTAACCCTAACCCTACCCCTCACCCTCACCCTTACCCTAACGCTGACACTTACACTAACCCTAACCATCACCCTAATCCTAACTATAACACTAATCCTAACCCTCAACATAACCCTAACCCTAAACCTAACCCTCACCATCACACTAGACATCACCCTAACAGTCAATATAACCCTAACCCTCACTTTCACCCTAACCCTCACCCTAACCCTAACCCTCACCCTCACCCTAACCCTCACACTAACCCTCACCCTCACCCTAACCCGCACCCTAAACTTTACCCTCACCCTCACCCTAAACCTAATCCTAACCCTAACCCTTACACTAACCCTAAACCTCACCCTAACCCTAACCCTAACCCTAACCCTCACCCTCACCCTCACTCTAATCCTCAGCCTAATCCTAACAATAAATATTATTTATTTATTTATTTTAACCCTAACCCTCACCCTCATCCTAACCCTCAACTTAACCCTAATACTCACCCTAACCCTAACCCTAACCCTAACCCTCACCCTCACCCTAACCCTAACCCTAACAATAACCCTAAAACTACCCCTAAACCTAACCCTAACCCGAAACCTCATCCTATCCCTAACCCTAACAATAACCCTAAAACTAACCCTAACCCTAACCCTAACCCTAAAACTCACCCTAACCCTAATCTTAACCCTCACCCTTACCATAACCCTAAATCTAACCCTAACCCTCACCATCACCCTATCCCTCACCCTAACACTCACTCTAACCCTAACCCTCACTCTCACCCTAACCCTCATCCTAACCCTTACCCTCAACCTAACCCTAATCCTAAACCAAATCTAACCCTCACACTAAACCTAACCCTCAGCCTAAACCTAACCCTCACCCTCATCCTAACCCTAACCCTAACACTCACCCTCACTTTCAAACTCACCCTCACCCTAACTCTAACCCTAACTCTCACGCTAACCGTAAACCTAATGCAAACCCTAACCCTCATCCTAACCTTCACCTTACCCCTAACCCTCACCCTAACCCTAACCCCAAACCTAACCCTCACACTAAACCTAACACTCATCTTATTCCTATCCATACCCCTCAGCCTCACCCTCATCCTAACCCTACCCCTAACCCTCACCCTAACCCTAACCCTCACACCCACCCTAAACCTAACCCTCACCCTCACCCTCAACCTCACCCTCAGCCTAACCTTAACCCTAACTCTAATCCTATCCCTAACCCATACCCTCACCTTCACTCTAACTCTAAACCTAACCCTAACCCTCACCCTTATCCTAACCCTAACCCTAACCTTTACCTAACCCAAACCCTCACCCTCACCCTCAACCTCACCCTCAAACTTACCTTCACCCCCAAACTAGCCCTCACCGGCACCCAAAATCTCACCCTAACCCTAACCCTCACCCACACCCAAACCCTCACCTTCACCCAAAAACTCACCCTCACCCTCACTGTAAACCACCCTAACCCTAACCCTAAACCTAACCCTTATCCTCACCCTAACCCTAACCCTTACCCTAACCCTAACCCTCAGTCTAAACCTAACCCTCATCCTAACCTTAACCCTACCCCTCACCCTCACCCTCACCCTAACCGTAACCCTTATACTAACCCTAACCCTCACCCTAAGCCTAACCCTAACCCTAATCCTAACCCTCACCCTCACCCTAACCCTAAGCCTAACCCTCACCATCACACTAGCCCTCACCCTAACACTCTCTATAACCCTAACCCTCACTTTCACCCTAATCCACACCCTATTCCTAAACCTCACCCTCACTCACACCCTAACCCTCAGCCTAATCTAAACCCTTACAATTATTTTAATCCTCTCACCCTCACACTCACCCTAAACCTAACCCTAACCCTAATCCTCACCTTCACCCTAACCCTAACCCTCAGCCTAAACCTAACCCTCAACCTCATCCTAATCCTAACCCTAACCCTAACCCTCACCCTCACCCTCACCCTAACTCTAACTCTAACCCTCAGCCTAACCCTAATTCTAACCCTAATTCTAACCCTAACCCTCACCCTCACCCTAACACTCACCCTTAGCTAACCCTCACCCTAACCCTAACCCTAACCATCACACTAAACCTAACCCTCACCCTAACCCTAACCCTACCCATCAGCGTAAAACTCACCCTAAACCTAAACCTAAACCTAATACTCAACCTATCCCTCACACTAACCCTAACACTCACCCTCACCCTAGACCTCACATTTACCCTAAACATAACCCTAAAACTCATCCTAAAATTAATGCTAACCTTAACCCTCACACTCACCCTAATCCTCACACAAAAAGCTAACCCTAATCCTAATCCTAACCCTAACCATTATCTTAACCCTAAACCTCACCCTCACACTCACCCTAAACCTACCCCTAACCCTAAACCTCACCCTCACCCTCACCCTCACCCTAACCCTAACCCTAACAATAATCGTAACCCTAAACCTATACCTAACCCCAACCCTCATCCTCACCCTAACCCTAACGCTAACCCTAACCTTCATGTTAACCCTCACCCTAACCCTAACCCTAAACCTCAACCTCAACCTAACCCTCACCCTAACCTTAACCTTCACCCCAACCCTAACTCTAACCCTAACCCTAACCCTCACACTAAACCTAAACCTCACAATAACCCTAACAGTTCCCCTCAGCCTAAAACTCACCCTAACCCTTACTCTAACACTAATCCTTCCCATATCCCTCACCCTAACACTAACACTCAACCTCATCTAGCCCTCACCCTCACCCTAACCCTAACCCTAAACCTCACCCTAAAACTAATGCTAACCCTAACCCTCACCCTAACCTTCTCCCTAACCCTTACTCTTATTCTAAAACTAACCCTCACCCTCACCCTAATCCTTACTCTAACCCTTACCCCACCCTAAGCCTCACCCTAACTGTAACCCTCACCCTCACAATAACCCTCACCATAAACCTAACCCTAACCCTAAAACGAACCCTCACCCTAAACTTCACTCAAATCCTAACCCTAAGCCTAACCATCATCCTCACCCTAACCCTCACCCAAACCTCACCCTCTCACTCACACTAACCCTACACATCACTCTAATCCTATCCCTACACCTTAGCCTCACCCTCATCCTAACCCTAACACTCACCCTAAGCCTAACCCTAACCCTAACCCTCACCCTAACCCTCACCCTCAACCTCACCCTCAGCCTAACCCTAACCCTCACCCTAATCCTAACCCTAACCCTCACCCTCACCCTCACCCTAACTCTAAACCTAACCCTAATCCTAACCCTCACCATCAACCTAACCCTAACCAAATCCCTAATACTCCCCCTAACCTTAACATTCACCCTAACCCTCAACCTCTCCCTCACCATAACCCTAAAACTCACCCTCACTCTAACTCTCACCCTAACCCTTTACCTCACCGTAACCCTAACCCTAATCCAAACTCTAACGTTCATACTAACTCTAACCCTCACCCTCACCCTAACCCAAACCCTAACACTAACCCTAAACCTCACCCACAACCTCACCCTCACCCTCAGACCAACCCTAACCCTAATCCTAACCCTAACCGTCACCCTCACCATCACCCTAAAGCTAACCCTATCTCTCACCCTCACCCTAACCCTAACACTAACAATAACCCTAAGCCTAACCCTAACCTTAACCCTCACCCTAACTCTAACCCTAACCCTAACCCTAACCCTCAGTCTAACACTCAACCTAACTCTAAATCTCACCCTAAACCTCACCCTAACCCTAACCCTAACCCTAATATTCACACTAACCCTAGCCCTAAACCTCACTCTAACCCTCACCCTACCCCTAACCCTAATCCTCACTCTAATGCTAACCCCAATCCAAACCCAAACCCTCACCCTCACCCTAACCCTCACAGTCTTCCTAACCCTCAGCCTAACCCTAACCCTCACACACTCCCTAACCCTCACCCTCACCAAAACCCTCACCCTCACCGTAAACTTCACCCTAAACCTAACCCTTAATCTAAACCTAACCGTAACCCTCACCCTAACCCTAACCCTAGCAATAACCCTAAACCTAACAATAACCCTAAACCTAACCCTAACCCTCACCATACCCTAACCCTCAGCCTAACCCTCAACCTAACCCTAATGCTAAACCTAACACTCATCCTCACCCTAACCCGCATCCTAACACTTTTCCTCACCCTAACCCTAACCCTAACTTTAACACTCACACAAACCCTCACCCTCAACCTAACCCTCACCCAAACCCTTACCATTACACTAAATCTAACCCTAACCCTGAAACTAACCCTAACCCTCTCCCTAATCCTATTCCTAACCCTCAGCTTAGGTCTTATTCTAACCCTAACCCTAACCCGACCCTCACCCTGACCCTCACCCTAACCCTAACTCTCATGCTCACACTCAACCTTACCTTCAGCCTACACCTAACCCTAACCCTAATCCTAACCCTAACCCTCACTCTCACCATCACCCTAACTCTAAACCTAACCATAAACCAAACCCTCACGCTCACCCTCACCCTAACCCTAACATATCCCTAAACCTCACCTTAACCCTAACCCTCACCCTAACCCTAACACTCACCCTCACCATAACCCTCACCCTAACCATCACCCTACACCTAACGCTAACTCTAAACCTCACCCTCACCCTAAACCTCACCCTAAACCTTACCCTCACCCTAAACCTAACCCTAACCCTAACCCTAATCCTCTCACTAACCCTAACCCTAACCCTCATCCTAAACCTCACCCTAACACTAAAGCTAACCCTAAACCTAACCCTCATCAAACCTTCACCCTAACTCTGAATCTCACCCTAACCCTAAACCTAACCGTCATCCTCACCCTAACCCTAAAAAGAACCCTAAACCTAACCCTTACCATAACCCTCACCCTAAATCTAACCGTATCCCTCACCCTAACCCTCACTCTAACCCTAGCCCTCACCCTCACCCTTACCCTAATCCCAATCCTAACCATAACCCTCACCCTCACCCTAACCCTCATCCTAACCCTTATCCTCAACCTAAACCTAACCCTAACCCTCACTCTAAACCTAACCCTCAGCCTAACCCTATCCCTACCCCTGCCCCTCCCCCTCCCCCTAACCCTAAGCCTAACCCTCACCCTTAACCTAACCCTAACACTAACCCTCATCCTCACCCTAGCCCTCACCCTAACCCTAAACCTAACGATAACCCTCACCCAAACCTTAACCCTAACCCTCATCCTAAAACTCACCCTAACCCTAAGCCTAATCCTAAACCTAACCCTCACCCTAACCCTCACCTTAACTCTAAATCTCACCCTAACCCTATCCTTAATCCTCATCCTCACCCTAACCCTAACCCTAACCCTCACCCAAAACCTCACCCTAAACCTAACACTAACTCTAACCCTCAACTTCACCCTAAACTTCACCCTAACCCTTACCCTCACCCTAACCCTAACCTTAACCCTAACCCTAATCCTAATCCTAACACTAACCCTAACCCTAAACCTAACCCTCACCCTAACCCTAACCCTAAACCTAACCGTCACCCTAACGCTAACCCTCACTGTCATCCTAACACTCAACCTAACCCTAACCCTCACCCACCCCCTAACCCTCTTCCTCACCAAAACCCTCACCCTCACCGTAAACCTCACCCTCACCCTAAACATCACCCTAACCGTAACACTTAACACTAACCGTAAACCTCACCCTAACCCTAAACCTAACAATAACCCTAAACCTAACAATAACCCTAACCATAATCATAACACTCACCCTAACACTAACCCTCACCCTAACACTTTTCCTCACCCTAACCGTAACCCTAACTTTAACACTCACACAAACCCTAACCCTCACCCTAACCCTCACACAAACCCGACAACTCACCCACACCCTAACCCTCACCCTCAACCTAAACATCACCCTAAACCTAACACTCACCCTAACCCTAACCCTAACCCTCACCGTAATCCTAACCCTCACTCTAACCCTCAACCTCACCCTAAACCTCACCCTAATCCTAACCCTTACCTAACCGAATCCCTCACCCTCACCTTCACCCTCCCCTTAAACCTCACCCTAACCCTTAACGTCACCCTAACCCTAACCCTCCCCATAAACCTCACCCTAACCCTTAACGTCACCCTAACCTAAACCCTAACCCTAACCCTACACTAACCCTAACCCTCAATCTAACCCTAACCCTAACACTAACCCTCACCCTCACCCTAACCCTCAGCGTAATCTTAATCCTAACCATTATCTTAACCCTAACCCTCACCCTCACAGTCACCCTATACCTAACACTAACCCTAACACTCACCCACAAACTCACCCTCACCCTAACTCTAACCCTAACAAGAACCCTAACACCAATCCTAATCCTAATCCTAATGCTAAACCTAATGTTTACAAACAAGACCACACTAAAGCTACCAGCACAACTATGTTTATTGCAGCATTATTTACCATAGCTAAGATATGGAACCAACCCAGACGCCCCTCAGTAGATGAATGGATCAAGAAAATGTGGTATATATACACAATGGAATTCTATGCCTCCATCAGAAAGAATGACATTGCCCCATTTGTTAGGAAATGGAAAGGTTTGGAAAAAATTATATTAAGTGAAGTAAGCCAGGCCCAAAGAAACATAGGTCCCATGGTTTCCCTTATTTGCAATATCTAGTATAGGTATGAGTCAAGCGGAAAAGGTCAGATAATGTGATGTTAGGAAAATGAACCCTTAAATATGTGTATTTTAATGTTTTCGTTTCTTTCATGCATGTGTTTCTAATGCATTTATAAGATTATTTCTTTGTTGCTTTGTATGTCCCTCCCCGACAGTGTAACCCCCGCTTTCACTATATTTGATGTCAGTATAACATGTGGAGGAGATGGGGACAAACAAGTCGTTTAAGGATTCAGGTGGACCTGTTGCAACAATGAGAAGTACAAAATGTCATGTCAAAACCAGCTTTACAATGTCGTTTTGGGGGGGAGGGTGGTATGATTGGGTGGGGGGAGGGGGGAGGCTGGGAAGGGAGGTGAAGGGTAAACAAAGGAGGAGGCTGCAATGCTTGGTAAGAAATGTATGCATTATCCTGCCCATGTAATTGTAACCCCTCTGTATAGTATGTTATCAAAAAAAAAAAAAACCTAACCCAAATCCTCAGCCTCACCCTAACTCTCACTGTCACCCTAAACCTCACCCTATCCCTAAACTTGACGCACACCCTAAGCCTCACCCTCACCCAAAACCTCACCCTCACCCTAAACCTAACCATAACCCTCACCCAAATACAAACCCTAACCCTAAACCTAAACCTCACACTCACCCTAACCCTAACCCTAACCCTCACCCAAACCCTAAAGCTAACTCTAACCCTCACACTGACCCTAAACCTCACCGGAACACTTACCTTCACCCTCACCGTCACCCTAACCCCAACCCTAACCCTAATCTTCACAATAGCCCTAACCCTAAACTTAACCCTAGTCCTAACTCTCACCTTAATCCTAACCCTCACCGGAACCCTCACCCTCACCCTAACCCTCACTCTCACACTTACCTCAACCTAACCATAACCCTCACCCTAACCCTGACCTGAAACCTCACCCTAATCCTAAACCTCACCCTCAGCCTCACTCTCACCCTAATCCTCACACTTACCCTAACCCTCACCCACACCCGAACCCTCACCCTCTCCCCAACTATCACCCTCACCCTAACCCTCAACCTCACCCTACACATCACCCTAACCCTAACCCTCAACCTAACCCTAACCCTAACCCTCACCATAACCCTCTCCCTTACCCTCACCTCACCCTCAACCGAAGCCTAACCCTAGCCCTAACCCTAATCCTAAACCTAAACCTGACCCTCACGCTCACCCTCACCCTAACCCTAAACCTCACCCTAACCCTTATCATAACCCTAACCCTCACCTTCAGCCTCAACCTAACACTCACCATCACCCTTACCCTCAACCTAACCCTAACCCTCACCCACACCCTCACCCAGACCCTCACCGGACACCACACCCTCACCCTAAACCTCACACTCACCCTTACTTCACCCTAACCCTAACCCTCAACCTCAACCTAATCATCACCCTAATCCTAACCCCAACTCTCACCCTCAACTTCACCCTAACCCTAACCCTATACCTAACCCTCACCCTCAACCTCACCCTCACTGTAACGCTAACCCTAACCCTAACCCTAACCTCAGCCTCATCCTCAGACAAACCCTAACACTAACCCCAATCCTAACACTAACCCTACCCTCACTCTCACCTTAAACCTAAGCATAACCCTCACACTCACCCTCACCCTCACCCTAACCCTAACAATAACCCTAAACCTAACCCTCACCATCACCCTAATCCTCACACTAATCTTAACTCTAACCGTAATTTTAACCCTAAGCTCACCATCAACTTAACCCTATCCTTAACCCTAAACCTAACCCTCACCCTCATACTCACCCTCACCCTAACATTAACCCTAAACCTAACCCTCACCCTAACCCTAATCCTCACCCTAGGCCTCATCCTTTCCGTCACCCTCACCCGAGCCCTATCCCTCACCCTCAAACTAACCCTCACCCAAACCCTGACACTAACCCTAACCCTCACCCTAAATCTAATCCTAAACCGAACACTAACACTTACCCACAACCTCACCCTCACCCTCAGACCAACCCTAACCCTAACCCTAATCCTAACCCTAAAACTCACCCTAACCCTGAACCTTATCCTCACTCTCAATCTCACCCTAAACCTCAACTTCAGCCTAACCCTCAACATAACCCTTAACCTCACCCTAAACCTAAACCTAATCCTAACCCTAACACTTACACTAACCCTAACCCTCACCCTCACCCTCACCCTAACCATAACCCTAACTCTCACCCCCTCACCCTAACCCTCAGCCTAATCCTATCCCTAA
The DNA here is from genome assembly GCF_024711535.1 of Dipodomys merriami. Classification (NCBI taxonomy): domain Eukaryota; kingdom Metazoa; phylum Chordata; class Mammalia; order Rodentia; family Heteromyidae; genus Dipodomys; species Dipodomys merriami. The sequence continues at coordinate 2,028,687 of NW_027206080.1, read as the reverse complement.
ATATTATCTTAACCCTAAGCCTCACGCTCACACTCACCCTAAACCTAACTCTAACCCTAAACCTCACCCTCACCCTCACCCTCACCCTCACCCTAACCCTGACCCTAACCCTAACCCTAACCCTCAACCTAACCCTAACCCTAAACGTAACCCTCACCCTCACCTTCACCCTCAGCCTAACTCTAACCCTAATCTGAATCCTAGCCCTCACCCTCACACTCACCCTAACCATACCCCTAACCGTAAACCGCACCGTCACACTCACCCTCACCCTAACCCTCAACCTCACCCTCACCCTCACACTAACGGTAACCCTAACCCTAACCCTCACCCTAACCCTAACCCTCACCCTAACCCTTACCCAAACCCTCACCCACAAACTATCCCTAACCCTAACCCTATACCTCACCCTAACCCTCACCCTAACCATAATGCTAATCGTAACCCTCACCCTAAACCTCACCCTCTTACCCTCACTGTAAACCTAACGGTAACCCTAACCCTCACCCTAATCCTCACCCTAAATCTAATTCTAACCCTAACCCTCACCCTCACTCTAACCCTCACCCTAAACTTAACCCTAACCATAACCCTCACCCTAACCCTCACCTAAAACTAACCCTAACCCTCATCCTAACCCTTAACCTAACCCTAACCCTATCCATAACCCTCACTCTCACAATATCCCAAACCCTCACCTTAACCCTAACCCTACCCCTCAACCTAATGCTCATCCTAACCCTAACCCTAACCCTAACCCTCACCCTAACCCTAACCCTAAACCTAACCCTCACCTTCACCCTAACCCTCACCCTCATCCTCACCCTCACCATCAGCCTAACCCTAACCCTAATTCTAATCCTAACCCTCACCTGCATCCTAATTCTATCACTACCCCTAACCCTAACCGTAACCCTCTCCCTCATCCTCACCCTAACGCTAACCCTAAACCTCACCCTAACCCTAACATTTACCCAAACCCTCACCCTAACCCTAAGCCTAACCTCACCCTAAGCCTCACCCTAACCCTAACACTCACCCTCACCCTAACCCTAACCCTCAGCCTATTCCTATCCCTAAATATTATCTTAACCCTAAGCCTTACCCTCACAATCACCCTAAACATAACTCTAACCCTAAACCTCACCCTCACCCTAACCCTGACCCTAACCCTAACCCTAACCCTCACCCTAAACCTCCTCACCCTAACCCTAAACCTAACCCTAACCCTCACTCTCACTCTAACCCTCACCCTAACCCTTACCCTCACCCTAACCCTATCTTTAAACAAAACCCTAACCCTCAAACTAAACCCAACACTCAGCCTAAACCTAACCCACACTCTCATCCTAACCCTAAGCCTAAGCCTAATCCTCACCCTCCCCCTAAACCTCACCTTCACCCTCACCATAACTCTAACCCTAATCCTCAAGCTAAACCTAACACTAACTCTAATGCTAACCCTAACCCTCACCCTGACCTTAACCCTCACCCTAATCCTAACACTCACCCTAACCCTAACCCTTACCCTAACCATAAACTTAACCCTCACAATAAACATCAACCTCACCCTAAACCTAAACCTACCTCTCAACCTAACCCTCAACCTAATCCTAACCCTAATCCTCACCATATCCCTCAAACTAACCCTAACACTCATCCTCACCCTAATCCTATCCCTCACCTTAAACCTCACCCTAAACGTAATGCTAACCCTAACACTCATCCTCTCCCTAACCCTCACCCTAACCCTAACCCTAATCCTAACACTAAAACTCACCCTAAACCTCACCCTCACCCTCAATGTCAACCTCACCCTAAACCTCACCCTCACCCTAACCCTCAACATAACCCTTAACCTCATCCAACCGTAAACCTAATCCTAACCCTAACCCTTACACTAACCCTAGCCCTCACCCTGACCCTAACCCTAACCCTAATTCTCACCCTCACCCTAACCCTCAGCCTAATCCTAACCCTAATCATTATCATAAACCTGAGCCTCACCCTCACACTCACCCTAAACCTAACTCTAACCCTAACCCTCTCCGTCACCCTCACCCTAACCTTGACCCTAACCCTAACCCTAACCCTCACCCTAACCCTAAACCTAACCCTTACACTCACCCTAACCCTAACTCTCACCCTCACACTAGCCCTCACCCTAACACTCACTCTAACCCTAACCCTCACTCTTACACTAACCCTCAGCCTAACACTTACCCTCACCCTAACCCTATCTCTAAACCAAACCCTAACCCTCACACTAAACCCAACCTCAGCCTAAACCAAACCCTCACCCTCATCCTAACCCTAAGCCTAAGCCTAACCCTCACCCTCACCCTCACCCTCAACCTCACCCTCACCCTAACTCTAACCCTAACCCTCACGCTAACCCTAACCCTAACCCCAATGCTAACCCTAACCCTCACCCTAACCCACACCCTAACCCTACTCCTAAACCTAACCCTACCCCTACGCCTACCCCTAACCCTAAACCTCCCCCTCCCCCTCCCTCTAACCCCAATCCTAACAATAACCGAAACAGTATACCTAAACCTAACCCTCACCCTAACCATAAACCTAAACCTTACCCTCAATTGCACCCTAAACCTAACAATAACCCTAACCCTAACCCTAACCCTCACCCTAACACCAACCCTAACCCTAACAATAACGCTAACTCTAAACCTAACTGTAACTCTCATCCTCACGCTAACAATAATCCTAACCTTAAAACTAACCCTAACCCTCACCCTAACCCTACCCCTCAACCTCACTCTCACCGGATTCCTAACCTTAACCCTAATCCTCACCCGCACACTCACCCAAAATCTCATCCTAACCCTTATTCTCACCCTAACCCTAACCCTTACCCTAACCCTAACCCTCACTGTAAACCTAACCCTCAACCTAACCCTTACCCTACCCCTCACCCTCACCCTAACCCTAACCCTCACCCAAAACCTAACCCTATACCTAACCCTAACCGTGACCCTGACCCTCACCCTAACGCTAACTCTAACCCTCATCTTCACCCTAAACCTCACCTTAACCCTTAACCTCACCCTAACCCTAACCCTAACCCTAAACCTAATCTTCACACTAACCTTAACCCCAAACCTAACCCTCACCCTAAACCTCACCCTAACCCTAACCCTAAACCTAAACCTCACCCTAACGCTAACCCTAACCCAAACCCAAACCCTCACCCTCACCCTAACCCTCACCATGAACCTATCCCTCACCCTAAGCCTAAACATCACCCACACCCTAACCCTCACCCTCACCAAAACCCTCACCCTCACCCTAACCCTCACCCAAACCCAAAAAAAATCACCCTAACCCTAACGCTTAACCTAACCCAAACCATAACCCTCACCCTAACCCTAAACCTAACAATAACCCTAAACCTAAAAATAACCCTAACCCTAACCCTAAACCTCACCCTAACCCTAAACCTCAGCCTAATCTAAACCCTTACCATTATCTTAACCCTAACCCTCACCCTCACACTCACCCTAAACATAACCCTAACCCTAACACTCACCCACACCCTCACCCTCACCCTCACCCTAACCCTAACAATAATCCTAATCCTAACCCTAAACCTAACCCTAACCCTCACCCTTACCCCTAACCCTAACCCTCACCCTCAACCTAGCTGTCACCCTAAATACTCACTCTAACCCTTACCCTCACTCTCACACTAACCCTCATCCTAACACTTAACCTCACCCTAACCCTAACCCTAAATTTAAACCTAACCCTCACACTGAACCTAAAACTCAGCCCTAACCAAACGCTCACCCACATCTTAAAAACTAACCCTACCCTAACCCTCACCCTCACCCTCAAACTCACCCTCAACCTCACCCTACCTCTAACCCTATTCCTCACGCTAACCCTAACCCTAACCCTAATGCTAACCCTAACCCTCACCCTCACCCTAACCCTCACCCTTAGCTAACCCTCATCCTAACCCTAAGCCTAACCATCACACTAAACCTAACCCTCAGCCTAACCCTAACCCTACCCCTCAGCCTAAAAATCAACTTAAACATAAACCTCGACCTAATCCTCACCCTATCCCTCACCCTAACCCTAACACTCACCCTCACCCTAGACCTCACATTTACCCTAAACATAACCCTAAACCTCACCCTAAAACTAATGCTAATCCTAACCCTCACCCTAACCTTAACCCTCACCCAAACCCTTACACTCACCCTAACCCTAACCCTAACCATCACTCTAAGCCTAACCCTCACTCTAATACTATCCCTAACCCTCACCCTCACCCTAGCCCTCACCCTAATACTCATGCTAACCCTTACCCTCACACTCACACTAAACCTCATCCTAACCTTTAAGCTCACCCTAACCCTCACACTAAACCTAACCCTCAGCCTAAACCTAACCGTCAACCTCATCCTAAACCTAACCCTAACCCTCACCCTCACCCTCAATCTCAGCCTCACCCTAACCCTAACCCTAATTCTAACCCTAAAACTCACCCTCAACTTAACCCTAAACCTAATACTCACCTTAATCCTCATCCTAACCCTTACCCTCACCATAACCCTAACCCTAAACCAAACCCTAACCCTCACACTAAACCCAACCCTCAGCCTAAACCTAACCCTCACCCTCATCCTAACCCTAATCCTAACCCTCACCATCATCCTCATCCTCACCCTCACCCTCACCCTAACTCCAACCCTAACCCTCAGGCTAACCCTAACCCTAATGCTAACCCTAACTCTCAACCTCACCCTAACCCTAACCCTCACCCTAACCCTCACCCTCACCCTAAACCTAACCCTAAACCTAACCCTCACCCTCACAGTAGCCCTCACCTTAACCCTCACACTAAACCTACCCCTCACTCTAATACTATCCCTATCCCTCAGCCTCACCCTTATCCTAACCCTAACACTAACCCTCACCCTAATCCTAACCCTAACCCTCACCCTCACCCTAACCCTAACCCTAACCCTCACACTAACCCTCATCCAAACCCTTACACTCACCATAACCCTAACCCTAAACCAAACCCTCACCCTCACACTAAACCCAACCCTCAGCCTAAACCTAACCCTCACCCTCATCCTATCCCTAACCCTAACCCTCAAAATCAGCCTCAACTTCACCCTCACACTCACCCTAACTCCAACACTAACCCTCACGCTAACCCTAACCCTAAACCTCAACCTCAACCTCACCCTAACCCTCACCCTAACCCTCACCCTCACACTAACCCTAACCCTAAACCTAACCTTCACCCTCACACTAGCCCTCACCGTAACCCTCACACTAACCCTACCCCTCATTCCAATACTATCCCTACCCCTAAACCTCACCCTCATCCTAACCCTAAACCTAACCCTCACCCTAACTCTAACCCTAACCCTGACCTTCACCCTAACCCTAACCCTAACCCTCACACTAACACTCATCCTAACCCTTACTGTCACCATAACCCTAACCCTAAACCAAACCCTAACCCTCACACTAAACCCAACCCTCAGCTTAAACCTAACCCTCACCCTCATCCTAACCCTAACCCTAACCCTCCCCATCAGCCTCAACCTCACCCTCACCCTCAGCCTAACTCCAACCCTAAACCTCACGCTAACCCTAACCCTAATGCTAACCCTAACCCTCAACCTCACCCTAACCCTCACCCTCACCCTAAATCTAACCCTAAACCTAACCCTCACCTTCACACTAGCCCTCACCCTAACCCTCACACTAACCCTACCCCTCATTCTAATACTATCCCTACCCCTCAGCCTCACCCTCATCCTAACCCTAACCCTAACCCTCACCCTAACCCTAACCCTAACACACATACAAACCCTAAACCTCTCCCTAACCCTAACCTTCTCCCACACCGTAACTCTCACGCACAACCGAACCATCACCCTCACCATAACCCTCACCCTCACCCTAAACATCACCCTAACCCTAACACACACCCTAACCCTAAACCTAACCATCACCCTAACAATAACCCTCAACCGAACCTGAACCCTCACCCAAACCCTAACACTAAACCTTACCTAACCGAAACCCTCACCTCATCCTCACCCTAAACCTCAACCTAACCCTTACCCTCACCCTAACCCTAATCCTAAACCTGACACTAACCCTAACCCTCACCCTCAACCTAATCTTAACCCTAACCCTAACAATAACCCTAACCCTAACCCTAAACCTAAACCTAACACTCACACTAACCCTAACCCTCACCCTAACCCTACGCCTAACCCTAACCCTAACCCTAACCCTCATCCTCAACCGAACCCTCACCCTCACCCTAACCCTCAACCTCACCTTAAACATCACCTTAACCCTAAACCTAATCCTAAACCTAAACCTGACCCTCAACCTCACCCTAACCCTAACCCTAAACCTCACCTTAAATCTCACCTAAACCTAACCGTAACGCTTATCCTCACCCTCACCATCACCCTAACCCTCACTGTCACCCTAACCCTCAACCTAACCCTAAACCTCACCCACAGCCTAACCCTCACCCTCACCCATACCCTAAACCTCAATCTCACCCTTACCTCACCCTAACCCTAACCTTCACCCTAAATCTAACCCTAAACCTTACCCGAACCCTAACCCTAATCCTAACCCACAGGCCCACCCTAATTCTCACCCTAATCCTAAACCTAACCCTAATCCTAACCCTAACCCTCATCCTCAACTTCACCCTAACCATAACCTAAACCTAACCCTCATCCTCAACCTCACGCTCACCCTAACGCTAACCCTAACCCTAACCCTAACCTCACCTTCACCCTCAAACAAACCCTAACCCTAATCCTAACCCTAACCCTAAACCTCACCCTCACCTTGGGAGTAACCCTAACCCTCACCTTCACCCTCACCGTAACCCTAACAATACCCCTAAACCTAAGCCTCACCCTCACCCTAATCTTAACCCTAACCCTAATTCTAACCCTAACCTCACCCTCAACTTCACCCTAACCCTAACCCTCAACCTAAGCCTCACCCTCAACCTCACCCTCACCCTAACCCTAACCCTAACCGTCATCCTAACCCTAACCCTTACCCTAGTCCTCACACTTCACCTCACCCTCACCCTAAACCTGTCCTTCAGCCTCAACCTGACCCTCACCCTAACCCTTACCCTCACCCTAACCCTAACCCTATTCCTAACCCTAACCCTCACACTAACCCTAAACCTCACCATAAACCTAATCCTAACCCTAACACTATCCCTTACCCTCAACCTCACCCTCACCCTCAGACAAACCTAACCCTCACACTAAACCTAAACCTCACCCTAATCCTAAACCTATCCCTCAGCCTAACTCTCACCCAAACCCTAACCTTAATCCTCACCATATCCCTAACCCTAACCCTAACACTCACCCTCACCATAACCCTAACTCTATCCTTAAACCTCACCCTAAAAGTAATGCTAACCCTAAACCTCATCCTCACCCTAACCCTCACCCTAACCCTAACCCTAATCCTAACCTTCACCCTAACCCTAAACCTAAACCTAACCCTAGCCCTCACTCTAACACTAACTCTAACCCTAGCCATAAACCTAATGCTAACCCTAACACAAACCCAAACCCTCACCCTAAACCTCACTGTCATCCTAACACTCACTTAACACTAATCTTAACCCACACCCTAACCCTCACATTCATCAAAACACTCACGCTCACCCTAACCCTCACCCTAACACTTTTCCTCATCCTAACCCTAATCCTAACACTCACACAAACCCTAACCCTCACCCTAATCCTAAGCCTCTCCTACACGTTAACCCTCACTCACACCCGAAACATCAGCCTCACTCTAACCCTCACCCTCACCCTAAACATCACCCTAACCCTAACACTCATCCTAACCCTTTACCTAAACGTCACCCTAACACTAACCCTCACCCTAAACCTCACCCTCACCCTAACGATAACCCTAAACTTTACCTAACCAAAACCCTCACCCTCAACCTCACCCTCACCCTAAACCCCACCCTAACCCTTACATTCACCTAACCCTGACCCTAAACCTCACCCTAACCCTAAACTTGACCCTAACCCTAACCCTAACCCTAAATCTAACCCTACCCTCACCCACACCCTAACCCTAATCCTAATCCTCACCCTCACCCTCACCCTCACAAGAACCCTAACACTAACAATAACCCTAAACCTAACTCTAAACCTAACCCTAACCCTCACCCTCACCCTAACCCTAACAATAACCCTAATCCTCACCCTAACCCTCACCCTCAAACTCACCCTCACCCTCACCCTAACTGTAACCCTAACCCTCATGCTAACCCTAAACCTGACCCTAATGCTAACCCTAACCCTCACCCTCACCCTCACCCTTCCCCTCAACCTCAACCTCACCCGCACCCTAACCCTCATGCTAAACTTAACCCTAACCATTATATTAACCCTAACCCTCACACTCACACTCACCTTAAACCTAACCCTAACCCTAACACTCAACCTCACCCATACCCTCACACTAACCCTAACCCTAACAATAACCCTAAACCTAACCCTAAGCCACACCCTAAACCTCACTATCATCCTAACCCTCACCCTAAACCTAACTCCTACACACACCCTAAACCTCACCCTCACCAAAACCCTCACCTCACCCTAACCCTCACCCTCACCTTAATCATTACCCTAACCCTAACACTTAACCTAAACCTAACCGTAACCCTCACCCTAACCCTCACCCCAACCATAACGCTAAACCTAACACTCACCCTCACGCTAACCCTCACCCTAACACTTTACCTCACCCTAACCCTCAAGCTAACTTTAACACTCACAAAAAACTCTAACCCTCCCCCATACCCGAATCCTCACCCTCACCCAAACCCTCACTCTCACCCTAAACATCACCCTAAACCTAACATTCACCCTAACCCTAACCCTAACTTTAACACTCACACAAACCCTAACCCTTACCCTAACCCTCACCTCACCCTAAACCTCACCCTAAACCTTACCCTCACCCTAACCCTAACCTTAAACCTCACACTAACCCTAACCCTCACCCTAAACCTAACCCTAACCCTAAACCTCACCCTCACCCTCACTCTAACCCTAACCGAAACCTAACAATAACCCTAACCCTAAACCTAAAAATAAACCTCATCCTAACCCTAACCCTAACCCTCACCCTCAATCTCACCCTAACACTATCCCTACCCCTAACAATAACCTTAAACCTAACCGTAGCCCTAACCTTAACCCTAAACCTAACCCTAACCCTCACTCTCACCCTAACCCTATAGCTAACCCTAATCCTCACCCTCACCCTTACCCTCACCCTAACTCTAACCCTAACAATATCCCTAACCCTAACCCTAAACCTAACCCTAACCCTCACCTTCACCCTAATCCTAACTCTAATCCTAAACCTAACCCTAACCCTCAACCTCACCCTAACCCTCACCCTAACCCTAAACCTCACCCCAACCCTAACTCTAACCCTAACCTAACTCTAACCCTCAGCCTCACCCTAACCCTAAAGCTAACCCTAATCCTCACCCTCACACTCACCCTCACGATAACCTTAAAACTTACAATAACCCTAACCCTAATCTTAAACCTAACCCTAACCCTCACACTCACCCTCACCCCAACCTTAACCGTAACCCTAACCCTCACCCTCACCCTGAAGCTCACCCTCACCCTCACCCTAACTCTAACTCTAACCCTCATGCTAACTCTTACCCTGACCCTAATGCTAACCCTAACCCTCAATCTCACCCTTGCCCTCAACCTAACCCTAACCCTTAACCTAACCCTAACCCTAACCTTCACCCTAACCCTAACCCTCACCCTAAACCTCACCCTAAACCGAACCCTTACCTAACCGAAACCCTCACCCTCACCCTCACCCTAACCTTCATGCTAATCTTAACCCTACTATTATCTTAAACCTAACCCTCACCCTCACACTCAACTTAAACCTAACCCTAACGCTAACAGTCAACCTCACCCTTACACTCACCCTAACCCTAACCCTAACAATAACCCTAAACCTAAGCCTAACCCTCAGTATCATCCTAACCCTCACCCTAAACCCAACACTCACACACACCCTAACCCTCACCCTCACCAAAACCCTCACCGTCACCCTAACCCTCACCCTTACCCTAATCATCACCCTAACCCTAACCCTTAACCTAAACCTAACCGTAACCCTAACCCTAACCCTAACCCTAACAATAACCCTAAACCTATCAATAACCATAACCCTAACCCTCACCCTAACCTTAACCCTCACCCAAATCCTCACTCCAACCATAACGCTAAGCCTAACACTCACCCTCACGCTAACCCTCACCCTAACAGTTTACTTCACCCTAACCCTAACCCAAACTTTAACACTCACAAAAACCCTAAATCTCACGCTAACCCTCTCCCACACCCGAATCCTCACCCTCACCCAAACCCTCAATCTCACCCTATACATCACCCAAAACCTATAACACTCACCCTAACCCTAACCCTAACTTTAACACTCACACAAACCCTAACCCTCACCCTGACCCTCACCTCACCCTAACCCTAACCCTTACCTAACCGAAACCCTCACTCTCACCCTCACCCTCACCCAAAACCTCACCCTAACCATTACAAGCACCATAACCCTAACCCTCACACTAACCCTAACCCTCACCCTAACCCTAACCCTAACACTTACCCTCACCCTCAACCTCACCCTAACTCTCAGCCTAATCTTAACCCTCACCATTATCTCAAACATCTCACTCTCACACTCACCTTCAAACTAACCGTAACCCTAACACTCAGCCTCACCCTCAACCTCACCCTAACCCTAACCCTAACAATAACCCTAAACCTAACCATAAACCTAACCCTAACACTCAACCTCACCCTAACACTCACCCTAACCCTAACCCTCACCCACACCCTAACCCTCACCCTCACCAAAACCCTCATGCTCACCCTAACCCTAAACCTCACCCTAATCATCACCCTAAACCTAACTCTTAACCTAACCCTAACTGTAACCCTCTCCCTAACCCTAAACCTAACAATAACCCTAAACCTAACAATAACCCTAACCCTAACCCTCACCCTAAGCCTAAACCTCGCCCTAACCCTAACCTTAACCCTAAATTTCACCCTAACCATAACCCTAACCCTAACCATCACCCTAAACCTCACACTAACCCTAACCCTTACCTAAACAAAACCCTCACTCTCACCCTCAACCTCACCCGAAATCTCACCCTAATCTAAACCCTAACCCTAATTCTAACCCTATCCTCACCCTCATCTTCACCCTAAACCTAACCCTAAACCTAACCCTCACCCTCAACCTCACCCTCACCCTAACCCTATCCCTAACCCTAACGCTCACCCTAACAGTAACCCTTACCTTAGCCCTCACCTTTACCCTCACCCTAACACTATCCCTCACCCTCACCCTAACCCTCACTCTAACCATGAGCCTCACACTAACCCTTACCCTCAACCTCACCCTGACCCTCAGACAAAACCTAACCCTTACCCTCACCCTCATCCTAATCCTAAATTTCATCCTCACCCTAGCCCTCATCATAACCCTTACCCTCACCCTAACCATAACCCTAAACCTAACCCGAACCCGAACCTTCACTCTAACCCTAACCCTAACCCTAACCCTCACCCTCACCCTAACTCTAACCCTAACAATAACCCTCACCCTAACCCTAAACCTAAACCTAACCTTCACCCTCACCCTAACCCTAAAACTAACCCTAACCCTCACCCTCACCCTCAACCTCACCCTCACCCTCACACTAACTCTAACCCTATCCCTCACGCTAACACTAACCCTAAATCCTATTGTAACCCTAAAATTCACCCTCACCCTCACCCTTACCCTCAACCTCACCCTCACCTTCACCCTCACCCTAATCATCACCCTAACCCTAACCCTTAACCTAACCCTAACCATAACCTGCACACTAACCCTAACCCTCACCCTAAACCTAACTCTTACCTAACCAAAACCCTCACCCTCACCCTCACACTAACCCTCGGCCTAATCTTAACCCTAACAATTATCTTAAACATAACCCTAACCCTCACACTCACCTTAAACCTAACCCTAACCCTAACACTCAACCTCAACCTAACCCTCAACGTAACCTTAACCCTCACCCACACCCTAATCCTCACCCTCACCAAAACCCTCACCCTCACCCTAACCCTCACCCTCACCCTAATTATCACCCTAAACCTAACCCTTAACCTAACCCTGACTGTAACCCTCACCCTAACCCTAACCCTAACAATAACCCTAAACCTAACAATAACCCTAAACCTAACACTCACCCTAACCCAAACCCTCACCCTAACCCTCAATCTAACCCTAACTCTAACCCTAAACTTCACCCTAACCCTAACCATAACCCTAAACCTCACCCTAAACCTCACCCTAACCCTAACCCTTACCTAAATGAAACCCTCATTCTCACCCTCACCCTCACCCTAAAACCTCGCCCTAAACCTTACCCTCACCCTCACCCTAACCCTAACCCTCACAGTAACCCTAACGCTCACGCTCACCCTAACCCTTACCCTTACCCTCACCCACACCCTAACCCTAACCCTCAGCCTAATCTTAACCCTAACCATTATCTTAACCCTAACCCTCACCCTCACACTCACCTTAAACCTAACCCTAACCCTAACACTCAACCTCACCCTCACCCTCACCCTAACCCTAACCTGAACTCTAACCCTCACCCTCACACTAGCCCTCACCATAACACTAACTCTAACCCTAAACCTCACTCTCACTTTAACCCTCAACCTAACCCTAACCCTCACCATAACCCTAACCCTAAACCAAACCCTAACCCTCACACTAAACCCAAACCTCAGCCTAAACCTAACCCTCGCCCTCATCCTAACGCTAACCCTAACCCTAATCCAAACCCTAACCCTCAATCTCTCCCTCACCTTCACACTAACTCTAACCCTAACCTGCATGCTAACCCTAAAACTAACCCTAATGCTAACCCTAAACCTCAACCTCACCCTAGCCCTCACCCTAACCCTAACCCTAACCCTAAATCTCACCCTAACCCTAACCCTTACCCTAGCCGACACCCTAACCCTAACCCTCACCCTCAGCCTAACCCTCACCATAACCCTTGCCCTCAACCTAACCCTAAGCCTAATCCTAACCCTAACATTTACACTGACCCTAACCCTCATTCTAACCCTAACCCTAACTGTAACTCTCACCCTCAACCTCACCCTAACCCTCAGCCTAATCCTAACCCTAACCAGTATCATATCTCTAACCCTCACCCTCACACTCACCCTAAACCTAACTCTAATCCTAAACCTCACCATCTCCCTCACACTAACCCTAACAATAACCCTAAACCTAACCCTAACCCTAACCCTAATCTTAACCCTCACCCTCACCCTCACCCTAATTCTAACCCTAACCCTCATGCTAAACCTAACCCGAACTCTAATGCTAACCCTAAACCTCACCCTCACCCTAACCCTCACCCTAAACCTAAACTTTACCCTAACATTAAACCTTGTAGGGAGCCGAGGCGAGACTCCGCCCACTCCCTTGCAGCTTTGAGGTAACCACCCCAGACGGTGCTTGGCGGGACTGGGCTGTGCGCGTGCACGAGCCAGGTAGAGTCCCCAGCCAATCCCATGACACCTGGTGACTGTGAAAGGCAGGCGACCAACAATAGAAAGACCCGCGTTCCGATTTTCCTATATAAGCGGCTGTTTTTCGGGTGCACGCTCTCTCGCGCCCAAGCTCTCCTACAACTAAAAGGCTCTCCAATAAAGCGTGATCTGAGAAGACTCCTGGTGTGGTGGTCGTTTTTCCTCACTGGTCGAGTAGACGGTCGCTACAAGTGGTGCCGAGACCCGGGAACGAACCTGGGACGGGACCCGCGCGAGAGGCCGAACCGGAGCCAGAACTCAACACGCTGAGAGGGGACGTCGGTAAATATCCCCCGGTATGCTGTTCACTGTAGATCTAGATATTTATTGGTTGCTTGCATTGCTTCTTCCTTTGTGGCTTGTCTTTTTGATGGTGCGCACTTGCCTCGAGGAGGGAGGGTTTGATTTAATCCAGGAAGGATGCAAAGTACTAACACGGCATCAGGATAGTCTATCAGAGTCAGCATACAGTAAGGGGGAGGAAAATAGGCCTAAAAGAAAAAGCTGAAAAAGACAAAAGGATCCTAAAGAATTAAAGCAAGAGGGACTGCAGCCCTCACAAAAGGAGAAGTGTTTTAGGGAGGAGGGGGTCTCAAGGAGACCCCCATGCCCTTCTTTAAAAGCAAACCGGTTCTCAGCACTACATGTGGAAGGGTGGGACCAAGAATATAGTAATCTTGTGAGTGACTCAGAGGAAGAAATGTTAGAGGAGGAGGGAGAACAGCTCGATCCAGCTGATAGTGAAGAGTTAGAAGAGGCTGCGGCGGAGCACGAGGCAGACAGATATGGGGGGGGCGCCCCCTAGGGGTGGGAGTACCGAAGCAGCCAGGAAGAGGAAACAGAGCTGGCCCTCACCCGTCGCCCCCCCCCCCCCGCCGTGCCCGCCGGCAGGGAAGAGTCACTTTATAAAAGAAAACACCTGGTCGAGCCTGGCAGCCGCTTTCCCAGTTTTTAAAAATCCAATTACTAATAAAAAAAATTTTTGAGCCGGTTTCCTACTCCCAGTTAAAAGATTTAGCTGAGGCAGTCAGGACTTATGGGGTGACGGCTAATTATACCACTGCCTTGCTTCGAAGGCTAACTATTAATGCTATGATTCTGTGGGAGCAAAAACTGTTCAATATTTTCCTGAATTAGTGGCTAAACAGGCAATTTTGGTCTGAGAAAAAAAAAAGAGAGAAAAATAAATAAAAATAAAATAAAATAAAATAAAGGCAATTTTGGGTATAAAGTATTGTTTGATGCACTTTGCAAAAATTCCAGATAAATTAATTATTCCATACACCCGTGAGCAAGTTGAAATTTTAGCAGCCACAATGGATATGTGGGCAATTCTTGTTTGCTCACTTCCAAATGTAATTGATAATCATTATCCTAAGCATCCTCTGCTTGCCATAGTTAACAAAAATTTAGTGTATTTTCCTGTTGTCACTTCAAAGGAGCCCTTGGCTGATGCTCTAACCATCTTTACGGATGGATCAAAATCTGGACAAGGTGCCTTTTTTGTTCAAGGACACAAACAGCCGGTAGTCTTCAATTTTCGGCCGAATGCCCCACAGGATGATGAATGTTTAATTGTGCTTGAAGTTTTTAAAAGATTTGATCAACCTTTTAACTTATTTTCTGATTCATTATATGTTGTAAATGCCGTTGCTTCTCTTGAAGTTGCTGCTTCAGTTAAGCAGGCCAGTACAATTTCTAATGTTTTGTTACAGATTCAATCCCTTATCTTAAACAGAAAACATCCTTTTTATATTGGACATATTCGTGCCCACTCTATGTTGCCGGGCCCGATGGCAAAGTGTAATGATTTGGTGGACCAGGCAACTCGGGCTATGGCTCTGGTTGCTGCTGATCCTGTAGAATTGGCAAAAGACTTTCATAGATTGTATCATGTACCTGCTAATACCCTTAGGAAAAGATATAATTTGTCCAGGCATGTGGCAAGAGATATTGTTAAAGCCTGTAAATCTTGTGTTACCTTTCTTCATCTTCCCCATGTGGGGGTAAACCCCAGGGGGTTGAGACCAAACGCCCTATGGCAAATGGATGTTACTCATCTGATGGAATTTGGTAAGTTGAAATATTTACATGTGTCTGTGGACACCTTTTCTGGTGTCATTCATGCCACACCTCTGGCAGGAGAAAAGGTGTCTCACGTCAAAATACACTGCTTAGAAGCTTGGGCAGCTTGGGGAAAGCCCCTTAGACTTAAGATGGATAATGGCCCTGCTTATACTTCCCATGGTTTTCGCACCTTTTGCGCACAAATGCAGGTTGCCCACACCACCGGATTGCCCTACAATCCTCAAGGACAAGGTATAGTGGAAAGAGCTAATAGAAGCATAAAAGAAATGCTTCAAAAACAAAAAGGGGGAGTTGCTGAGTCCGCGTCCCCCAGGGAAAGACTTTCTCTTGCGCTCTTTACCCTTAATTTTTTAATTCTAAATGACAACGATCAGTCTGCCGCAGATCGGCATATGACAAGAGACTCCATGGATACTAAAGACATGGTTATGTGGAAGGATGTTATTAATAATAAATGGTATGGACCGGATCCTGTAATAACGAGATCCAGGGGGGCTGTTTGTGTTTTTCCACAGAGTCAAGAAGTACCTCACTGGGTGCCAACGAGAAGGACCAGGCCGGTGGAGACTGCAGAAAAACCCCCTCTTGAAGATGCCATCCACTCGTCTCTTGATACAGCTGATCTTCCTGCTGTTAGCAACAGTGCTAATAGCAATCCCTGTGATAGCTAAACCGATGATGCTGTGGGCTGTTACAATTTACTGACTGGATTGCCTCTGCGGTGTCCTTTTCCAAAGAGCGGGTGGGAGTCGGAATGTTTTTAGCCTGCTGCTTGGGAGGATGCGTGGTCTGCCTATGGTTGGTCTGTCGCCTTCAAGCCCAAACCAAAAGGGACAAGGTTGTTATCTTGCAAGCATTAGCCGCTTTGGAGAGTGGATCCTCACCCCAGATCTGGCTGTTGGCCCTAAGAGGCAGTTAAGCCTTACCATTCTGCATAGCCTTAGCACCCCAAGGGATCAGGGGATCCCATTGCACCGGGACAGGTATGCAATTTGCAATTTGGGACAGGGTGCAAGGCAAGTGCACTGCACTTGAGGAGATGGTTCTCATCTCCTCAAGAAGACCATGCTGGGTTGCAAGTGGGTTGATGCCCAAGATCCCACCTCTGCAAAAAAGGCATCGGACGGGCCTGGTCATCACTGGGGAAGGCGCGCCCCTCAGGCGAAGGCCAGTGCAAGGTCCTAATGTTTTAGACAGAGGCCCAACCTCTACTCTTACCTGTTGCCATAAAACAAAGAAGGGGGAACTGTAGGGAGCCGAGGCGAGACTCCGCCCACTCCCTTGCAGCTTTGAGGTAACCACCCCAGACGGTGCTTGGCGGGACTGGGCTGTGCGCGTGCACGAGCCAGGTAGAGTCCCCAGCCAATCCCATGACACCTGGTGACGGTGAAAGGCAGGCGACCAACAATAGAAAGACCCGCGTTCTGATTCTCCTATATAAGCGGCTGTGTTTCGGGTGCACGCTCTCTCGCGCCCAAGCTCTCCTACAACTAAAAGGCTCTCCAATAAAGCGTGATCTGAGAAGACTCCTGGTGTGGTGGTCGTTTTTCCTCGCTGGTCGAGTAGACGGTCGCTACAAAACCTAACTCTCACACTATACCTAAACCTCACCCTAACCCTAAACCTACACAACAGCCTAACCCTCACCCTAACCCTAACCCTAAACCTCAACATATCCCTCACCCTAACCGGAACACTCATCCTCACCCTAGCCCTCACCCTAACCCTAATCCTACCCTTAAACCTCACCCTAAAAGTAATGCTAACCCTACCCCTTATCCTCACCCTAACCCTCACCCTAACCCTAAACCGAATCCTAACCCTCACCTTAACCCTAAACCTAAACCTCACCCTAGCCCTCACTCTAACCCTAACACTAACCCTAACCCTCACCCTAATGCTAACCCTAACCCTAACCCTCACACTAACCTTCACCCTCAACCTAATCCTCACCCTAATCCTAAACCTAACCCTAATCCTAACCCTCACCCTCACCCTCAACTTCACCCTAACCCTAACCTAAACCTAACCCTCACCCTCAACCTCACCCTCACCTAACGCTAACCCTAACGCTAACCCTAACCTCACCCTCACCCACAGACAAACCCTAACACTAACCCTAATCCTAACACTAACCCTAACCCTCACCCTCACCCTAAACCTAACCCTAACCCTCACCCTCACCCTCACCCTCACCCTCACCCTAAACCTAACAATAACCCTAACCCTAACCCTCACCCTCAACCTAATCCTCACCCTAATCTTAACCCTAACCCTAATTCTAACCCTAACCTCACCCTCAACTTCACCCTAACCCTAACCCTAAACCTAAACCTCACCCTCAAACTCAACCTCATCCTAACCCTAACCCTAACCCTAACCCTCACCCTAACACTAACCCTTACCTTAGCCCTCACCTTTACCCTCACCCTAACACTATCCCTCACCCTCACCCGAACCCTCACTCTAACCATAACCCTCACACTAACCCTAACCCAAATCCTAACACTCGCACTAACCCTAACCCTCACCCTAAACCATATCCTAACTCGAACACTAACCCTTACCCTCAACCTCACCCTGACCCTCAGACAAAACCTAACCCTAACCCGAAATCTAACCCTAAACCTCACCCAAACCCTCACACTTACCCTCACCCTCACTCTGATCCTAAACCTCATCCTCACCTAACCCTCAACATAAACCTTACCCTCACCCTAACCTGAACCCTAAACCTAACCCTAACCCTCACCCTCACCCTAAAACTAACCCTAACCCTAACCCTCACCCTCACCGTAACCCTAACCCTAACAATAACCCTAACACTAAACCTAACAATAACCCTAACATTCACCCTCACCCTAAACCTAACCCTAACTCTAACCCTCACCCGCACCCTCAACCTCACCCTCACCCTCACCCTAACTCTAACCCTATCCCTCATGCTAACCCTGTCCCTAACCGAAATGTAACCCTAACCCTCAACCTCACCCTCACCCTCACCCTTACCCTCACCCTCACCCTCACATTCACCCTCACCATAATCATCACCCTAAACCTAACCCTTAAACTAACCCTCACCGTAACCTGCACACTAATCCTAACCCTAACCCTAAACCTCACCCTAAACCTAACCCTTACCTAACCAAAACCCACACCCTTACCCTCACACTAACCCTGAGCCTAATCTTAACCCTAAACATTATCTTAATCATAACCCTCACCCTCACACTCACCTTAAACCTAACCATAACCCTAACACTCAACCTAAACCTAACCCTCACCCTAACCCTAAACCTCACGCAAACCCTAACCCTCACCCTCACCAAAACCCTCACCCTCACCCTAAACCTCACCCTCACACTAATCATCACCCTAAACCTAACCCTAACTGTAACCCTCACCCTAACCCTAACCATAACAATAACCCTAAACCTAACAATAACTCTAACCCTAACCATCACCCTAACCCTAACCCTCGCCCTAAGACTCAAGCTAACCCTAACCCTAACCCTAAACTTCACCCAAACCCTAACCGTATCCCTCACCCTAAACCTCACCCTAACCCTAACCCTTACCAAAACGAAACCCTCACTATCACCCTTACCCTCACCCTAAACCTCACCCTAAACCTTATCTCAACCTAACCCTAACCCTAACCCTCACACTAACCCTAACACTAACCCTCACCCTAATCCTTACCCTTACCCTCACCTACACCTTAACCCTAACTCTCAGCCTAATCTTAACCCTAACCATTACCTTAACCCTTACACTCACCCTCACACTCACCTTAAACCTAACCCTAATCCTAACACTCAACCTCACCCTCACGCTCACCCTAACCCTAACCCTAACAATAACCCTAAGCCTAAACTTAAACCTAACCCTAACCCTAACCCTAGCCCTAATCCTCACCCTAACCCTAACCCTAAACCTCACCCTTACCCTAACCCTAACCCTAATCCTCACCCTAGCCCTCACCCTAAAACTGACACTAACCCTAACCCTCACTCTCACCCTAACACTCATTCTAACCATTAACCTCACCCTAACCCTCACCATAAACCTTATCCTAAACCTGACACTAAAACTAACCCTCAGCTTAAACCTAACCCTCACCCTCATCCTAAACCTAACCCTAACCCTAAACCTCACCCTCACCCTCACTCTAACTCTAATCCTAACCCTCACGCTAACCCTAACCCTAACCCTAATGCTAACCCTAACACTCACCCTCACCCTAACCCTCACCCTAACGCTAACTCTAACCCTCATATTAAACCCAACCCTCACCCTAACCCTAACCCTAACCCTCAGCCTAAAACTCACCCTAAACCTAACCCTAATCCTAATCCTCACCCTATCCCTCACCTGAACCCTAAAACTCACACTCGCCCTAGACCTCACATTAACCCTAACCATAACCCTAAAACTCACCCTAAAACTAATGCTAACCCTAACCCTCACCCTCAACCTAACCCTCACCCAAACCCTTACCCTCAACCTAACCCTAACACTCACAATAACCCTAACCCTCAACCTAATCCTATCCCTACACCTGAGCCTCACAATCATCCTAACCCTAACCCTAACTCTAACCTTCACCCTAACCCTAACCCTCACCCTCACCCACAACCTAACCCTAACCCGAACCCGAACCCTAAACCTAAACCTAACCCGAACCCTCACCCTCAACCTCACTCTCAGCCTAACCCTAACACTAAACCTAACCCTAATCCTAAACCTAACCCTCACCCTCACCCTCACCCAAACTGTAATCTTAAGCCTAACCCTCAAACTCACCCTAACCCTAACACTCACCCTCACCCTGACCCTCACCCTAACCCTAATTACAACTCTAACATGAACCCTCACCCTAAACCTCACCTTAAACTTTACCCTCAACCTAAACCTAACCCTAATCCTAACCCTAAACCTTACCCTAACTCTAACCCTCACCCCAAAACTCACCCTCACCTTAACCCTAAGCGTCACCCTAAACCTCACCCTATCCCTAACCCTCACCCACACCCTAACCCTCACCCTCACCTGAAACCTCAACCTCACCCTAACACTCACCCTCACCCTAAACATCACCCTAACCCTAACCCTAACAATAACACTAATCCTAACCCTAACCCTAACCCTCACCCTAACCCTAATCCTAACCCTCACCCTCACCCTAACCCTATCCCGAACTCTAACCCTCACTCTCACACTAGCCCTCACCCTAACACTCACTCTAACCCTAACTCTCACTCTCACTTTAACCCTCATCCTAACCCTTACCCTCAACATAAACCTAACCCTAAACCAAACCCTAACCCTCACACTGAACCCAACCCTCAGCCTAAACCTAACCCTCACCCTCATCCTAAAACTAACCCTAACCCTAAACCTAACGTTCAAACTCACCCTCACCCTAACTCTAAACATAACCTGCACGCTAACCCTAACCCTAACCCTAATGGTAACGCTAATCCTCAACCTCACCCTAGCCCTCACCCTAACCATAACCCTAACCCTAAACCTCACCCAAACCCTAACCCTTACCCTATCCGTCACCCTAACCCTAACCCTCACCCTCACCCTAACCCTCACCATAACCCTAACCAGTATCATATCTCTAAAGTTCACCCTCACACTCACCCTAAACCTAACCCTTATCCTAATCCTAATCCTCACCCTCACCCTAACTCTAACGCTAAACCTAACACAAATCCTAACCCTAAACCTAAACCTCAACCTCACCCCAATCCTAACCCTAAACCTCACCCTCAATCTCACCCTAACCCTAACCCTAACACTAACAATAACTCTAACACTAAACCTAACCCTCACCCTAACCCTAACCCTAAACCTCACACTAACCCTCACCCTCACCCTAAACCTAGCACTAACCCTAAACTTCACCCTCACTCTCACCCTAACCCTAACACTAACACTAACAATAACCCTAACCTTAAAGCTAAACCTATCCCTAACCCTCACCCTAAACCTTACCATCATCCTAAACCTCATCCTAACCCTTACCCTCACCCTAACCCTATCCTTAACCCACACACTAACCCTAACCCTCACCCTAAACCTAATCCTAACCCTCACCCTCACCCTCACCCCCACCCTAACCCTAACCCTAAACCTAACCATAACCCTAAAGCTAAACCTAAACTTAAACCTCATCCTAAACCTAACCCTAAACCTCACCCTCAATCTCACCCTAACCCTAACCCTAACCCTAAAAATAACCCTAACCCTAACCCTTACCTAAACCTACCCTAAACCTCACGCTCACCCTAAGCCTAAACCTAACCCTAACCCTCACCCTCACCCTAACCCTAACCCTAATCCTAAACCTAACCCTAACAATCAACCTCACACTAAGCGTCACCCTAACCCTAAACCTCACCCCAACCCTAACCCTAGCCCTAACCTAAACCTAATTCTAACCCTCACCTTCACCCTAACCCTAAACCTCACCCTAAACCTCAGCCTCACCCTCACCCTCACGATAACCCTAACACTAACAATAACCCTAAACCTAACCCTAAACCTAACCCTAACCCTCACCCTCACCCTCACCCTAACCTTAACCATTACTCTAACCCTCACCCTCACCCTCAAGCTCACCCTCACCCTCACCCTAACTCTAACCCTAACCCTCACGCTAACCCTAAACCTGACTGTAATGCTAACCCTAACCCTCACCCTCACCCTCACCCTTACCCTCAACCACAACCTCACCCGCACCCTAACCCTCATGCCAATCTTAACCCTAACCATTATCTTAACCCTAACTCTCACTCTCACACTCACCTGAAACCTAACCCTAACCCTAACACTCAACCTCACCCTTACCCTCACCCTAACCCTAACAATAACCCTAACCCTCACCCTCACCCTCACTATCATCCTAACTCTCACTCTAAACCTAATATTCACACACACCCTAACCCTCACCCTCACCAAAACCCTCACCCTTACCCTAACCCTCACCCTCACCCTAATCGTGATGATAACCCTAACCCTTAACCTAAACCTAACCGTAACCCTCACCCTAACCCTAACCCTAACAATAACCCTAAACCTATCAATAACGGTAACCCTAATCCTCACCCTAATCCTAAACCTCACCCTAACCATCACCCCAACCATAATGCTAAACCTAACACTCACCCTCACCCTAACCCTCACGATAACACTTTACTTCACCCTAACCCTAACACAAAATTTAACACTCACAAAAACCCGAACCCTCGCGCTAAACCTCCCCCCCACCCGAATCCTCAAGCTCACCCAAACCCTCACTCTCACCCGAAACATCACCCTAAACCTAACACTCACTCTAACCCTAACCCTAACTTTTACACTCACACAAACCCTAACCCTCACCTGAAACCTCAACCTCACTCTAACCCTCACCCTCACCCTAAACATCAGCCTAACCCTAACCCTAACCCTAACAATAACCCTAAACCTAACCCTAACCCTAAACCTAAACCTCGCCCTACTGGTAAACCTAACCCTCACCCTCACCCTACCCCGAAGCCAAACTCTAACACTCACGATCACACTAGCCCTCACCCTAACACTCACTCTAAGCCTAACCCTCACTCTCACTTTAACCCTCATCCTAACCATTGCCCTCACCATAAACCTAACCCTAAACCAAACCCTCACCCTCACACTAAACCCAACCCTCAGCCTAAACCTAACCCTCACCCTCATCCTAACCCTAACCCTAAACCTAATCCTCAACCTCAACCTCACCCTCACCCTCACCCTAACTCTAACCCTAACCTGCACGCTAACACTAACCCTAACCCTAATGCTAACCCTAAACCTCAACCTCACCCTAGCCCTCACCCTAAACATAACCCTAACCCTAACCTTCACCCTAACCCTAACCCTTACCCTAGACCTCACCCTAACCCTAACCCTCACCCTCACCCTAACCCTCACCATAACCCTTACCCTCACTCTAATCCTAAACCTAATCCTAACCCTAAACCTAAACCTAAACCTCACCCTCATCCTAACCCTAACCCTAACCCTAACCCTCACCCTCACCCTCACCCTAACCCTAACCCTCATCCTAACCCTAACCCTAACCCTAACCCTCACCCTCAACCTCACCCTAACCCTCACCCTAACCCTAACCCTCACTATCACCCTAACCCTAACCCTCACCCTAACCCTCAACCTCACCCTCACCTTCACCCTAACTCCAACCCTAACACTCACGCTAACTCTAAACCTAACCCTAGTGCTATCCATAAACTTCACCCTCAGCCTCACTCTTACCCTCACCTTCACCCTCACCCTAATCATCACCCTAACCCTAACCCTTAAACTAACCCTAATACTAACCTTCACCCTAACCCTAACCCTAAACCTCACCCTAAACCTAACCCTTACCTAACCGAAACCCTCACCCTCACCATCACACAAACCCTCAGCCTAATCTTTACCCTAACCCTCACACTCACATTAACCTTAAACCTAACCCTAACTCTAACACTCAACCTCACCCTTACACTTACCCTAACCCTAACCCTAACAATAACCCTAACCCTAATCCTAAACCTCACCCTAACCCTCATTATCATCCTAAACCTCACCCTAACCCTAACCCCCATCCACAACCTAAACCTCACCCTCACCAAAACCCTCACCCTCACCTTAAACCTCACCCTGACACTAATCATCACCCTAACCCTAACCCTTAACCTAACCCTAACTGTAACCTTCGCCCTAACCCTAACAATAACCCTAAACCTAACAATAACCCTAACCGTAAACATCACCCTAACCCTAACCCTCACCCTAACCCTCAAACTAACTCTAACACTAAACCTAACACTCACCCTCACTGTAACTCCCACCCTAACATTTTTCCTCACCCTAACCCTAACCCTAACTTTAACACTCACACAAACCCTAACACTCACCCTAACCCTCACCCTCACCCGAAACATCACCCTAAACCTAACACTCACCCAAACCCTAACCCTAACCGTCACCCTAACCCTAACCCTAAACCTCACCCTAACCCTAAACCTCACCCTAACCCTAACCCATAAGTAACCGAAACCCTTACTCTAACCCTCACCATAAACCTCACCCTAACCCTTACACTCACCCTAACCCTAATCCTAAACCTCACACTAACCCTAACCCTCATCCTCACCCTAACCCTAACCCTTACCCTCACCCTCACCCTCACGCTAACCCTCAGCCTAATCTTAACCCTAACCATTATCTTAACCCTAACTCTCACCCTCACATTCACCTTAAACCTAACCCTAACCCTAACACTCAACCTCACCCTCACCCTAACCCTAAACCTAATCCTAACAATAACCCTAACACTAACCCTAACCCTAATTCCCCCCCTTAACCCTAACCCTAAACCTCACCCTCACCCTCACCCTAACCCTAACGATAACCCTCACCCTCACCCTAGCCCTCACCCTAAAACTCACGCTAACCCTAACCCTCACTCTCACCCTAACACTCATTCTAAACCTTACCCTCACCCTAACCTTAACCCTAAACCTAACCCTAACCCTCACACTAAACCTAATCCTCAGCTTAAACCTAACCCTCACCCTCATCCTAAACCTAACCCTAAACCTAACCCTCACCATCACTCTAACTCTAATCCTAACCCACAAGCTAACCCTAACCCTAATCCTAATGCTAACCCTAACCTTCACCCTCACCCTAAACCTCACCATAAGCTAACCCTCACCTTAACCCTAACCCTAACCCTCACATTAACCCCAACCCTCACCCTAACCCTAACCCTAACCCTCAGCCTAAAACTCACCCTAAACCTAACCCTAATCCTAATCCTCATGCTATCCCTCACCCTAACCGGAACACTCACCCTCACCCAAGCCCTCTCAATAACCCTAACCATAACCCTAAAACTCACCCTAAAACTAATGCTAACCCTAACCCTCACCCTCATTGTAACCCACAACCAAACCCTCACCCTCAACCTAACCCTAACCCTCACAATAACCCTAACCCTCACACTAATCCTATCCCTACCTCTAATCCTCACTCTCATCCTAACCCTAATCCTAACCTTAAACCTCCCCCTAAACCTAACCCTCACCCTCACCCTAACCCTAACCCTCACCCTCACACTCACCCTCACCCTCACCCTAACCCTAACCCTCACCCTCAACCTAACCCTCACAATAACCATTACCCTCACCCTAAACCTAATCCTAACCCTAATCCTTACACTAACCGTAAGCCTCATCCTAAACCTAACCCTAACCCTAACCTTAACCCTTACCCTCTCCCTAACCCTCAGCCTAACCCTAACCCTAACAATTATCATAAACTTAACCCTCACCCTCACACTCACCCTAAACCTAACTCTAACCCTAACCCTCACCCTCACCCTCACCCTAACCCTAACAATAACCCTATACCTAACCCTAAACCTAACCCTCACCCTAACCCCAATCCTAACCCTCACCCTCACCCTCACCCTAACTCTAACCCTAACCCTCATGCTAACCCTAACCCTAATGCTAACCCTAAAGCTCACCCTCACCCTAACCGTCACGGTAACCCTAACCCTAAAAATAACTCTAAACCTCCCCCTAATCCTCACTATCATCCTAACCCTCACCCTAACCCTAACACTCCCGCACACCCTAACCCTCGCCCTCACCAAAACCCTCACCCTCACCCTAGCCCTCACCCTCACCCTAATCATCACCCTAACTCTAACCCTTAACCTAACCCTTACCGTAACCCGCGCCCTAACCCTAACCGTAACAATAATCCTAACCCTATCAATAACCATAACCCTAACCCTCACCCTAACCCTAACATTCACCCTAACACTCAACCTAACCCTAACGCTAAACCTAACACGCATCCTCACCCTAACCCTCACCCTAACACTTTAACTCACCCTAACCGTAACCCTAACTTGAACACTCACACAAACACTGAACGTAACCCTAACCCTCCCCCACACCCGAACATTCACCCTCACACAAACCCTCACCCTCACCCTAAACATCACCCTAAACCTAACACTCACCCTAACCCTAACCCTAACTTTAACACTCACACAAACCCTAACCCTCATCCTAACCATCACCTCACCCTAAACCTCACGCTAACCCTACCACTTCCCTAACCAAAACCCTCACTCTCACACTCACCCTCACCCTAAACCTCACTGTAACCCTTACCCTCACCCTAACCCTAACCCCAACCCTAACCCTCACACTAACCCTAAACCTCACCCTAACCCTACCCCTAACCCTTACCCTCATCCTGAACCTTACCCTGACCCTCAGGCTAATCTTAACCCTCACCATTATCTTAAACATAACCCTCACCCCCACAATCACCTCAAACCTAACGCTAACCGTAACACTCAACCTCACACTCACCCTCACACTCACCCTAACCCTAACCCTAATAATAACCCTAAACCTAACTCTAACCCTAACCCTAACCCAAACCCATACCCTAACCCTAACCCTAATCCTCACCCTAACCCTAACTGTAAATCTCACCCACACACTAACCCTAAACCTAACCCTAACCCTGACCCTGACCCTAGCCCTCACTTTAAAACTCACGCTAAACCTAACCCTCACTCTCACCTTAACACTCATTGTAACCCTTACCCTCTCCCTAACCTTAACCCTAAACCTAACCCTAACGTTCACACTAAACCTAACCCTCAGCCTAAACCTAATCCTCACCCTCATCCTAAATCTAACCCTCACCCTCACCCTAACCCTCACACTAAGCCTAAACCTAAGCCTAATGCTAACCTTAAACCTCACCCTCACCCTAACCCTCAACATAACCCTTACCCTCACACTAACCCTAAACCTAATCCTAACCCTAACCCTTACACTAACCCTATCCCTCACCTTAACCCTAACCCTAACACTCATCCATACCCACAAACTCACCATAACCCTCAGCCTAATCCTAACCCTAACCATTATGGTAACACTAACCCTCACCCTCACACTCACCCTAAGCCTAACTCTAACCCTAACCCTCACACTCACCTTAACACTAACCCTAACCCTAACAATAACCCTAAATCTAACCCTAATCCTAACCCTCACCCTAACCCTAATCCTAACCCTCACCCTCACCCTCACCCTAACTCTAACCCTAACTGTCATGCTAACCCTAACCCTAATGCTAACCCTAAACCTCACCCTCACCCTAACCCTCACCCTAAATCTAACCCTCACCCTAACCCTAACCATAACAATAACCCTAAACCTAATCCTACCCCTAATAATAACCCTAAACCTAACCCTCAACCTAATCCTAACCCTCACCCTCAACCTAACTTAAACCTAAACCTAAACCTAAACCTAAACCTAACCCTAAACCTCACCCTCAAACTAGCCCTCACCCTAACAATCACTCTAACCCTAACCCTCACACTCACCCTAACCCTCACTCTCACCCTAACCCTCACCCTAACCCTAGCCCTCAACCTAACCCTAACCCTAAACCTCACCGTCATCCTACCACTCACCTAACCCTAACCCTCACCCAAACCCTAACCCTCACCCTCACCAAAGCACTCACCCTCACACTAACCCTCACCCTAACACTTTTCCTCACTCTAACCCTAACACTAACACAAACCATAACCCTCACCCTAAACCTAACCCTCTCCCACACCTTAACCCTCACCCACACCCGAACCATCACCCTCACCCTAACACTCAACCTCACCCTAAACATCACCCTAACCCTAACACTCACCCTAACCCTAAACCTAACCGTCACCCTAACCCAAACACACACCCTAACTATCACCTTCAGCCTAACCACAACCCTAACCCTAACCTAACCAAAACCTCACCCTCACCCTCACCCTGACCCTAAACCTCACCCTAACCTTTACCCTCACCCTAACCCTAACCCTAAACCTCAGACTAACCCTAACCCTAACCCTAACCCTAAACCTAACCCTCATACTAAACCTAAACCTCACCCTAACACTAAACCTACCCCTCAGCCTAACCCTCACCCTAACCCTAACCCTAATCCTCACCATATCCCTCACCGTATCTCTAACTCTCAACCTCACCCTAGCCCTCACCCTAACCCAAACCCTAAAATTAAACCTCACCCTAAAATAATGCTAACCCTAACCCTCATCCTCACCCTAACCCTCACCCTAACCCTAACCCTAATCCTAACCCTGACCCTAACCCTAAACCTAAACCTCACTCTAGCCCTCACTCTAACCCTAACACTAACCCTAACCCTCACCCTAAAGCTAACCCTAACCCAAACCCAAACCCTCACCCTAACCCTTACCATCATCCTAACACTCACCTAAACCTATCCCTCACCCACACCCTAACCCTCACCCTCACCAATACATTCACCCTCACACTAACCTTCACCCTAACACTTTTCCTCACCCTAACCCTTACACTAACACTCACACAAACCCTAACCCTCACCGTAAACCTAACCCTCCCCCACACGTTAACCCTCACCTACACCCGAACCATCACCCTCACCCTAACACTCAACCTCACCCTAAACATCACCCTAAACCTAACACTCACCCTAACCCTAAACCTAACCCTTACGTAACCAAAACCCTCAGCCTCACCCTCAGCCTAACCCTAACCCTAAACCTAAACCTCACCATAAACCTAACCCTAAATTTCACCAGCAATATTACCCTAACCCTAACCCTAAGTCTAACAATAACCTTAACGCTAAACCTAACCCTAACCCTCACGCTAACCCAAACCCTAAATCTAACAATAAGCCTACCCCTAACCCTAAACCTAACCCTAACCCTCACCCTAAGCCTCACCCTAACTCTAACCCTAATCCTAACCTTTACCGTAACCATTATCATAACCCTAACCTTCACCCTCAAAATCACCCTAAACGTAACCGTAAACCTAACCCTCACCCTCACCTTAACCCTAACCCTAACAATAACCCTAACCCTAACCCTAACCCTAAACCACACCCTCACCCTCACCCTAACCTTCAGCCTAATCCTAACCCTAATCATTATCATAACCCTAATCCTCACCCTCACACTCACCCTAAACCTAACTCTAACCCTAACCCTCACCCTCACTCTAATCCTAACCCTAACCCTAACAATAATCCTAAACCTAACCATAACCCTAACCCTAAACCTAAACTTCACCCTCACCCTCACCCTAACTCTAACCCTAACCATCACGCTAACCCTAACCCTAATGCTAACCCTAAACCTCACCCTCACCCTAACCCTCACCCTAACCCTAACCCTAACAATAACCCTAAACCTAACCCTAACACTAACCCTCACCTTAACACTAACACTAAGCCAAACCCAAACCCTCACCCTAACCCTCACCGTCATCCTAACACTCAACTAACCCTAAACCTCACTCACACCCTAACCCGCACCCTCACCAAAACACTCAATCTCACCCTAACCCTCACCCTAACACTTTTCCTCACCTTAACCCTAACCCTAACACTCACACAAACCCTAAACCTCACCTGAACCCTAACACTCTCTCAATCCCTAACCCTCACCCACACCTGAACCATCACCCTCACCCTCACCCTCTCCCTAAACGTCACCCTAACCCTAACAGACACCCTATCCCTAAACCCAACCGTCACCCTAACCCTAACCCTCAGTCTAACCCTCACCCTCACCCTAACCATAACCCTATCCCTTAACTAACCGAGATCTTCACCCTCATCCTAAACCACACCCTAACCCTTACCCTCACCCTAACCCTAATCCTAAACCTCACACTAACCCTAACCCTCACCCTAAACCTAACCCTCACCCTAACCCTCACCCTCACCCTCAACCTAATCCTAACCCTAACCCTAACAATAACCCTAACCCTAACCCTAAAGCTAAACCTAACACTCACACTAACCCTAACCCTTAACCTAACCCTAAACCTCACACTAACCCTAACACTCACCCTCACCCTCACCCTCAACCTAAGCCTAACTCTAACCCTAAACCTAATCCTAAACCTAAAACTGACGCTCACCCTCAACCTAACCGTAACCCTAACCCTCACCATAAACCTCACCCTATCCCTAACCATAACCCTAACAATCACCCTCAGCCTCAACCTAACCCTCACCGTAACCCTAACCCGAAACCTAACCATAACCCTCACCCACACCCTAACCCTCACCCTCACCGGAAACCTCACCCTCACCCTAAACCTCACTCTCACCCTTACCTCACCCTAACACTAACACTCACCCTAACTCTAACCTTAAACTTCACCCTAATCCTAACCCTCACACTAACCCTCACCCTCACCCTAATCCTCACCCTAATCCTAAACCTAACCCTAATCCTAATCCTAACCCTCATCCTCAACTTCACCCTAACCCTAATCTAAACCCAACCCTCATCATCAACCTAAACATCACCCACAGACAAATCCTAACCCTAACCCTAATCCTAACACTAACCCTAACCCTCACCCTCACCCTAAACCTAAACCTAACCCTCACCCTCACCCTAAGCCTAACCCTAACCCTCACCCTAAAACTAACCCTTACCCTAGCCCTCACCCTTACCTTCACCTTTATACTAACCCTATCCCTCACCCTAAACCTAATCCTAACCCTAACACGAACCCTTACCCTCAACCACATACTCACCCTACGACAAACCCTAACCTGAACCCGAAACCTAACCCTAAAACTAACCCTCACCCTCACCCTCACCCTAACGCTAACCCGCATCCTCACCCTAACCCTCAATATAACCCTAACCCTCACCCTAACCCTAAACCTAATCCTAACCCTAACCCTTACACTAACCCTAACCCTCACCCTCACCCTCACCCTCACCCTAACCCTAAACCTAACAATAACCCTAAACCTAACCCTAACCCTAACCCTAAATTAATCCTCACCATATCCCTCACCCTAACCCTAACACTCACCCTCACCCTAACCCTAACCCTAACTTTAAACCTCAACCTTAAAGTAATGCTAATGCTAAACCTCATCCTCACCCTAATCCTAACCCTCACCCTAACCCTAAACCTAATCCTCACCCTAGCCCTCACTCTAACCCTAACATTAACCCTCACCCTAACGCTAACTCTAACCAAAAACCAAACCCTCACCGTCATCCTAACACTCACATAACCCTAACCCTCACCCACACCCTAACCCTCAGCCTCACCAAAACTCTCACCCTCACACTAACCGTCACCCTAACACTTTTCCTCACCCAAACCCTACCCTAACACTCACGCAAATCCTAATCCTCACCCTAAACCTAACCCTCTCCCAAACACTAACCCTCACCCACACCCGAACCAACACCCTCACCCTACCCCTCACCCTCACCCTAACCCTAAAACTAACCATCACCCTAACCCTAAACCTCACCCTACCCTTCACCCTCATCCTAAACCTAACCCTAAACCTTACCTAACTGAAACCCTCAAACTCAACCTCACCCTCACCCTAAACCTCACCCTAACCCTTATCCTCACTCTAAACCTAACCCTAAACCTCACACTAACCCTAACACTCAGCCTAAACCTAACAAAACCCTCACCCTAACCCTCAACCTAACCCTCACCCTAATCCTAACCCTAAACCTAAAAATAACCCTACCCCTACCCCTAACCCTAACCCTAATCCTAACCCTTACTCTAACCATAATCTTAACCCTAACCCTCACCCTCACAATCACCCTCAACCTCACCCGAAACATAACCCTCACCCTCACCGTCACCCTCACCCTAACAGTAACCTTAACAATAACCATAACCCTAACCCTAAACCTAACCCTAACCCTCACCCTCACCCTAACTCTAACCCTCACCCTTACCCTCACCCTCAACCTAAACCTCACACTAACCCTTACCCTCAACCTAACTCTAAACGTCACACTAACCCTAACCCTCAACCTAAACCTAACCCTAACCCTAACACTAACCCTCACCCTCACCCTAACCCTAACCCTAAATATAACCCTAACCCTAAACCTATACCTAAACCTAAACCTCATCCTAACCCTAAACCTAAACCTCACCCTCAATCTCACCCTAACCCTAAACCTAACCCTAAAAATAACCATAACCCTAAACCTAAGCCTAACCCTAACCCTCACCCTAACACTAACCCTAAACCTAACAATAACCCTACACTTAACCCTAAACCTAACCCTAACCCTCACCGTAAACCTAACCCTAATCCTAACCGTTACCCTAACCATTATCTTAACACTAACCCTCACCCTCATAATCACCCTCACCCTCACCCTAACCCTCACCCTCACCCTCACCTTCACCCTCACACTAACCCTAACCCTAAAAAGATCCCTAACCCTAACCCTAAACCTTACCCTAACCCTCAACCTCACCCTCAACCTCACCCTAACCCTAACGCTTACACTAACCCTAACCCTAAACCTAAACCTAATCCTAACCCTCACCCTCATCCTAACCCTAACCATAACCCTAACCCTCACTCACACCCTCAACCTCACCCTCAACCTCACCCTAACTCCAACTGTAACCCTCAGGCTAACCCTAACCCTAACCCTAATGCTAAACCTAACCCTCAGCCTCACCCTCACCCTTACCCTCAATCTCACTCTCACCCTCACCCTCACCCTAATCATCACTCTAACCCTAACTCTTAACCTAACCCTAACCCTAAACTTCACCCTAACCCTAAGCCTCACCCTAAACCTCACCCTCACACTCACCCTCATGTTAATCTTAACCCTAACTACTATCTTAACCCTAACACTCACCCTCACACTCACCTTAAACCTAAACCCAACCCTAACACTCAACCTCACTCTTACCCTCACCCTAACCCTAACCCTAACAATAATCCTAACTCTAACCCTAACCCACACCATAAACCTCACTATCATCCTAACCCTCACCCTAACCCCAACACTCACACACACCCTAAACCTCACCCTCACCAAAACCCTCACCCTCAACCTAACCCTCACCCTCACCCTAATCAGAACACTAACCCTAACCCTTAACCTAACCCTAACCGTAACCCTCACCCTAACCCTAACCCTAACAATAACCCTAAAACTATCAATAACCCTAACCCTAACTCTCACCCTCACCCTAACCCTCACCCTAATATTTTACCTCACCCTAACCCTAACCCTAACTTTAACACTCACACAAACCCTCACCCTAACCCTAACCCTCCCCCACAACCAAAACCTCACCCTCACCCAAACCTTCACCCTCAACCTAAACATCACCGTAAACATAACACTCACCCTAACCCTAACCCTAACTTTAACATTCACACAAACCTAATTATCAAGCTAACCCTCACCTCACCCTAAACATCACCCTAACCCTACCAGTTACCTAACCGAAACCCTCACTCTCACCCTCACCCTTACCCTAAACCTCACCCTAATCCTTACCCTCACCCTAACCCTAACCCTAACCCTCACCCTCACACTAACCCTAACCCTCACCCTAACCGTAACCCTAACCCTTACCATCAACCTCACCGTCACCGTAACCCTCAGCCTAATCTTAAACTCACCATTATCTTAACCCTCACCCTAACCCTCACCTCACCCTAAACCTCACCCTAACCCTACCACTTACCTAACCGAAACCCTCACTCTCACCCTCACACTCACCCTTAACCTAACCCTAACCCTAATCCTCACCCTAACCCTAAACCTAACCCTAACCCTCACCCTCACCCTAGCACTCGCCTTAAAACTCAAGCTAAACCTAACCCTCACTCTCACCCTAACACTCATTCGAACCCTTACCCTTACCCTAACCCTAACCCTAAACCTAACCCTAACCTTCACACAAAAACCTAACCCTCAGCCTAAACCTAACCCTAACCCTAACCCTCTCCCTCATATTCAACCTCACCCTCATCCTCACTCTAACTCTAACCCTAACCCTCATGCTAACACTAACCCTAAGCCTAATGCTAACCCTAACCCTCACCCTCACTCTAACACTCACCATAACCCTTACCCTCACCCTAACCCTAACCCTAATCCTAACCCTAACCCTTACACTAACCCGAACCCGAACCCTAACCCTAACCCTAACCCTAACCCTCACACATACCCTCAACCTCACCCTAACCCTCAGCCTAATCCTAACCCTAACCATTATCTTAACCCTAAACCTCACCCTCACACTCACCTTAAACCTAACCCTAACCCTAAACCTCACCCTCACCCTCACCCTAACCCTAACAATAATCCTAAACCTAACCCTAACACTAACGCTAACCCTAACCCTCACTCTAACCCTAATCCTAACCCTCATCCTCATCCTCACCCTAACCCTAACCCTCACCCTCACACTAGCCCTCACCCTAACAATCACTCTAACCCTAACCCTCATTCTCACCCTAACCCTAACCCTAACCCTAACTTTCACCCTATCCCTATCCCTATACCTAACCCTCACACTAAATCTAAACCTCACCCTAACACTAAACCTACCCCTCAGCCTAACCCTCACCATAACCCTAACCCTAATCCTCACCATATCCCTCACCCTATCCCTAACACTCACCCTCACCCTAGCCCTCACCCTAACCCAAACCCTAACCTTAAAGCTCAACCTAAGAGTAATGGTAACCCTAACCCTCATCCTCACCATAACCCTCACCCTAAGCTAACCCTAATCCTAACCCTCAACTTAACCCTAAATCGAACCCTCACTCTAGCCCTCACTCTAACCCTAACACTAACCCTAACCCTCACCCTAACGCTAAGCCTAACCCAAACCCAAACCCTCACCCTAACCCTCACTGTCATCCTACCAGTCCCCTAACCCTAATCCTCACCCACTCCCTAACCCTCACCCATCACCAAAACACTCACCCTCACAGAAACTCTCACCGTAATACTTGTCATCATCCTAACCCTAACCCTAACACTCACACAAACCCTAACCCTTACCCTAAAGCTAACCCTCTCCCTCCCCTTAACCCTCACTCACACCCAAACTATCACCCGCACCCTAACACTCAACCTCACCCTAAACATCACCCTAACCCTAACACTCACCCTAACCCTAAATCTAACTGTCACCCTAACCCAAACCTTCACCCTAACCCTCACCCTCACCCTAACCCTAACCCTAACCCTTACGTAACCGAAACCTCACCCTCACCATCACTCTCACCCTAAACCTCATCCTAATCCTTACCCTCACCCTAACCCTAACCCTAAACCTAACCCTAATGTTCACACTAAACCTAACCCTCAGCCTAAACCTAACACTCACCCTCATCCTAAACCTAAACCTAATCATAACCCTAAGCCTTACGCTATCCCTCACCCTAACACTAACCCTAAACCTAACACTAACCCTCACCCATACCCACAACCTTACCCTTACCCTCAGTCTAATCCTATCCCTAAACATTATTGTAACCCTAACCCTCACCCTCACACTCACCCTAAACCTAACTCTAAACCTAAATCTCCCCCTCCCCTTCCCCATAACCCTAAACCTAACAATAACCCTAAACCTAACCCTAACACTAACCCTAAACCTAACCCTAACACTAACCCTAAACCTAACCCTCACCCTAACCCTAATCCTAACCCTCACCCTCACCCTATCCCTAACCCTACCCCTATCCCTCACCCTCACACTAGCCCTCACCCTAACACTCCCTCTAACCCTAACCCTCACTCTCACCCTAACCCTCACCTTAACCCTAAGCTCACATTAACCCTAACCCTAACACTAAACCTAACACTCACACTAAACTTAAACCTCACCCTAACCCTAAAACTACCTCTCAGCCTAACCCTCACCCTAACCCTAACCCTAATTCTCACCATCCCTCACCCTATCCCTAACGCTCACCCTCACCCTAGCCCTCACCCTAACCCAATCCTTAACCTTAAACCTCACCCTAAAATTAATGCTAACCCTAACCCTCATCCCCACCCTAACCTTCACCCTAACCCTAAACCTAATCTTAACCCTCACCCTAGCCCTTAACTTCACTGTTCCCTAGCCCTCACTGTAACCATAACACTAACCCTAACCCTCACCCTAACGCTAACCCTAACCCAAACCCAAACCCTCACCTAACCCGCACCGTCATCCTAACACTCACCTAACTCTAACCCTCACCCACACCCTAACGCTCACCCTCACCAAAACACTCATCCTCACATTAACCCTCACCGTAACACTTTTCCTTACCCTAACCCTAATCCTAAAACTCACACAAACCCTAACCCTCACCCTAAACCTAACCCTCTCCCACACCTTAACCCTCACGCACACTCGAACCATCACCCTCACCCTAACACTCAACCTCACCCTAAACATCACCCTAACCCTAACACTTACCCTAACCCTAAACCTAACCCTTACCTAACGGAAATCCTCACCCTCACGCTCACCCTAAACCTCACCCTAACCCTAAACCTCACCCTTAACCTCACCCAAACCTAAACCTAACCTAACAAAAACCTAACCCTAAACCTAAATCTAAACCTCCTCCTAACCCTAACCCTAAACCTCACCCTCAATCTCACCCTAACCCTAACCCTAAGCCTAACAATAACTCTCACCCTAACCCTAACCCTAACAATAACCCTAATCCTAACCCTAAACCTAACAGTTACCCTCACCCTCACCCTAACCCTAACCCTAATCCTAAACCTAACCCTAACCTTCACCCTAACCCTAACCCTCACCTCAAACCTAATCCTAAACCTAACCCTAAACCTAACCTTAACCCACACCCTCACCCTAACCCTAACCCGCACACTCACCCCCACCCTCACCCTAACCCTAATCCTAACCCTAACCCTAACCCTCACCCTCATCCTCAACCTCACCCTTACCCTCACGCTAACTCTAACCCTAACCCTAACACTAACCCTAACCCTAACCCTAATGCTAACCCTGACCCTCAACCTCACCCTCACCCTTACACTCAACCTCAACCTCACCCTCACCCTCACCCTAATCATCACCCTAACCCTAACCCTTAACCTAACGCTAACCATAACCTTCACCCTAACCCTAACACTCACCCTAAACCTAACCCTTTCTTAACCGAAACCTCACTGTCACCCTCACACTAACCCTCAGCCTAATCTTAACCCTAACCATTATCTTAACCCT
Source organism: Dipodomys merriami (assembly GCF_024711535.1). Classification (NCBI taxonomy): domain Eukaryota; kingdom Metazoa; phylum Chordata; class Mammalia; order Rodentia; family Heteromyidae; genus Dipodomys; species Dipodomys merriami. Next base: position 1,990,670 of record NW_027206080.1, on the reverse strand, counting down.
AACCCTCACCATCACACTAACCTTAAACCTAACCCTAACCCTAACACTCAACATCACCCTTACCCTCACCCTAACCCAAACCCTAACAATAACCCTAACCCTAACCCTAACCCTCACCCTAACCCTCACTATCATCCTAACCCTCACCCTGATCCAAAATCTCCCCCCACCCTAACCCTCACCCTCACCAAAACCCTCACCTCACCCTAACCCTCACCCTCACCCAGATTATCACCCTAACCCTAACCCTTCACCTAACCCTAAACCTAATCCTCACCCTAACCATAAACCTAAACCTCACACTAACCCTAACCCTCACCCTAAATTTAACCCTAACCCGAACCCTCACCCTCACCCTCAACCTAATCCTAACCCTAACCCTAATAATAACCCTAACCCTAACCCTAAACCTAAACCTAACCCTCACAATAAGCCTAACCCTCACCCTAACCCTACCCCTACCCCTAACCCTAACCCTCACCCTCATTTCACCCTCACCTTAAACCTAACCATAACAATAACCCTAACCCTAACCCTAAACCTAAACCTCACCCTAACCCTAACCCTAAACCTCACCTTCAATCTCACCCTAACCCTAACCCTAAGCCTAACAATAAACCTAACCCTAACCCTAACCCTAACCCTCACGCTAACCCTAACCCTAAACCTAACAACCACCCTACCCTAACCCCAAACCTAACAGTAACCCTCACCCTAACTCTAACCCTAAACCTCAAGTTCAATCTCACCCTAACCCTAAACCGAAGCCTAACAATAAACATAACCCTAACCCTAAACCTAACCCTCTTACTAACCCTAACCCTAATCCTAACAATAACCCTACCCTAACCCTAAACCTTACCCTAACCCTCACGCTAACCCTAACCCTAATCCTAACCCTTACCCTAACCATTAACTTAACCCTAACCCTCAACCTCACAATCACCGTAACCCTAACCCTAAACCTAAACCTCACCCTCAACCTCACCCTAACCTAACAATAACCCTAACTCTAACCCTAAACCTAACCCTAACCATCACCCTCACCCTCACCCTAACCCTAACCCTAATCCTAAACGTAACCCTAACCCTCAAACTCACCCTCACCCTCACCTTAAACCTCACCCTAACCCTTACCGTCACCCTAACCCTAAACCTCACACTTACCCTAAACCTCACACTAACCCTAATCCTCACCCTAAACCTAACCCTAACCCTAAACCTCACCCTCACCCACACCCTAACCCTAACCCTAACCCTAAAAATAACCCTAACCCTAAACCTAAATCTAAACCTCATCCTAACCCGAAACCTAAACCTCACCCTCAATCTCACCCTAAATCTAACTCTAAGAATAACCCTAACCCTAAGCTTAACCCTAACCCTAACCCTCACCCTATCACTAACCCTAAACCCAATAATATTCATACCCCTAACCCTAAACCTAACCGTAACCCTCACCCTAAACCTAACCCTAATCCTAACCCTTACCCTAACCATTATCTTAACCCTAACTATCACCCTCACATTCACCCTAAACCTAACCCTAAACCTCATCCTCACACTCACCCTCACGCTATCCCTAACCCTAACAATATCCCTAACCCTAACCCTAAACCTAACCCTAACCCTCACCCTACTCCTCAGCCTAAAACTCACCTAACCCTAACCCTAATCCTAATCCTCACTCTATTCCTCACCCTATTCTGAACACTCACACTCACCCAAGCCCTCACATTAAACCTAACCATAACCCTAAACCTCACCCTAAAACTATTGCTAACCCTAACCCTCACCCTCACCCTAACCCTCAACCAAACACTTATCGTCAACCTAACCCTAACCCTCAAAATAATTCTAACCCTCACCCTAATCTTATCCCTACCTCTGAGCCTCACCCTCATCCTAATCCTAACCCTAACCCTAACCCTCATCCTAACCCTAACCCTCACCCTCACCCTAACCCTAACCCTCACACTCACACTCACACTCATCCAAACCGTCACCATAACCCTTACCCTCACCCTAACCCTAAACCTAATTCTAACCATAACCCTTAAACTAACACTAACCCTCATCCTAAGCCTAACCCTAACGCTAACTCTAACCCTCTCCCTCACCCTTACCCTAAACCTCAGCCTACTCCTAACCCTAACCATTATCGTAACCCTAAACTCACCCTCACCCTCACCCTAAACCAAACTGTAACCCTAAACCTGACCCTCACCATCACCCTAACCCTAACCCTAACATTAACCCTAAATCTAACCCTAACCCTAACCCTCACCCTAACCCTAATCCTAACCCTCACCCTCACCCTCAGCCTAACTCTAACCCTAACGGTCATGCTAACCCTAACCCTAATGCTAACCCTAACCCTCACCCTAACCCTAACCCTAACAATAACCCTAAACCTAACCCTCACCCTAACCCTAAACCTAATAATAACCCTAAACCTAACCCTAACCCTAACCCTAACCCTCACCCTAAAGCTAATCCTAACCCTCACCCTCATCCTCACCCTAACTCTAACCCTAACTGTCAATCTAACCCTAACCCTAATGCTAACCCTAAACCTCACCCTCACCCTAACCCTCACTCTAACCATAAACCTAACCCTCACACTAAATGTAAAGCTCACCCTAACCCTAAACCAACCCCACAGCCTAACCCTCACCCTCACCCTAACCCTAAGCCTCAACATATCTCTCACCCTAACCTTAACACTCACCCTCACCCTAGTCCTCACCCTAACCCTAACCCTAACCTTAAACCTCACCCTAAAAGTAATGCTTACCCTAACCTTTACCTCAACCTAACCCTGCAACTAACCCTAACCCTAATCCTAACCCTCACCCTAACCCTAAACCTAAACCTCACCATTGCCCTCACTCTAACCCTAACACTAACCCTAACCCTCACCCTAACGCTAACACTAACCCAAACCCAAACCCTCACCCTAAACCTCACCGTCATCCTAACACTCACCTAACCCTAACCCTCACCCACACCTTAAGCCTCACCCTCACCAACAAACTCACCCTCACCCTAACACTTTTCCTCACCTTAACCCTAACCCTAACACTCACACAAACCTTAAACCTCACCCGAACCCTGTCTCCCAAACCCTAACCCTCAGCCATACCTGAAACATCACCCTCACCCTAACCCTCACCCTCACCCTAAACATCACCCTAATACTAACCGACACCCTAACCCTAAACCCAACCGTCACCCTAACCCTAACCCTCACCCTAAACCTCAACCTCACCCTAACCCTAACCCTATCCCTTAACTCACCATAACCCTCACCCTCACCCTCAACCTCACCCTAAACCACACCCTAACTCTTATCCTCACCCTAACCCTAAAGCTAAACCTAACACTCACACTAACCCTAACCCTTACCCTACCCTAACCCTAACCCTCACTCACACCCTCACCTGAACCCTCACCCTAACCCTCAACTTCACCCTCACCCTAACCCTAACCCTCAGCCTAACCCTAACCCTAACCATAACCCTCACCCTAACCCTCTCCCTCACCCTCACCCTCACCCTCAACTTCACCCTAACCCTAACCCTAAACCTAAACCTCACACTCAACCTCACCCTCACCCTAACCCTAACCCTAACCCTAACCCTCACCGTAACACTAACCCTTACCCTAGCCCTCCCCCTTACCCTCACCTTCACATTAACCCTATCCCTCATCATCCCCCTAACCCTCAACCTAACCCTTACCCTCACCCTAACCCTAACCCTAATCCTAGCCCAAACCCTCCCACTAACCATAACCCTCACCCTAAACCTAATCCTAATCCTAACACTAACCCTTACCCTCAACCTAATCCTCACCTTCAGACAAACCCTAACCTTAACCCGAAACCTAACCCTAAACCTAACCCTCACCCTCATCCTCAACATCACCTCAACCCTAACCCACATCCTCACCCTAACCCTCACCATAACCTTTACCTTCACCCTAACCCTAAACGTAATACTAACCCTAGCCTTCACTCAATCTCTAACACTATCCCTCATGCTAAAGCTAACTCTAACCCAAACCCTAATCCTCACCCTAACCCTCACCGTCATCCTAACACTAACCTAACACTAACCCTCACCCACACCCTAACCTTCACCCTCACCAAAACAGTCACCCTCACACTAACCCTCACCCTATCACTTTTCCTCACCCCAAACCTAACCCTAACACTCACACAAACCCTAATCCTCACCCTAAAACTAACCCTCTCCCAAACCCTAACCTGCACCCACACCCGAACCATCATCCTCACCCTAACCCTCACCCTCACTCTAAACATCACCCGAACCCAAACACTAACCCTAACCCTAAACATAACCGTCACCCTAACCCAAAACGTCACCCTATCACTCACCCTCACAGTAACCCTACTCCTAACCCTAACCCTCACCCTGACCCTCACCCTAACCCTAAACTTAACCCTAACAATAACCCTAACGCTAAACCTAAACCTCAACCTAACCCTAACCCTAAACCTCACATTCAATCTCACTCTAACCCTAACCCCAAACCTAACAATAACCCTAACCCTAACCCTAATCCTAACCCTAATTCTAACCCTTACGGTAACCATTATCTTAACCCTAACCCTCACCCTCACCCTCACCCTAAACCTCACCCTAACCCTTACCCTCACCCTAACCCTAAACCTCACACTAACCCTAACCCTCAACCTAAACCTAACCCTAACCCTAACCCTCACCCTCACCCTCACCCTAAACCTAAAAATAACCCTAACACTAAACCTAAACCTAAACTTCATCCTAACCCTAACCCTATACATCACCCTCAATCTCACCCTAACCCTAACAATAACACTAACGCTAACCCTTACCCTAACCCTCACCCTAACACTAACCCTTAACCTAAAAATAACCCTACACCTAATGCTAAAACTAACCCTATCCCTCACCCTAAACCAAACCCTAATCCAGCCCTTAACAAAAGCATTATGTTAACCCTAACCCTCACAATCACCCTAAACCTAACCCTAACCCTTACCCTCACCCTCACCCTCACCCTCACACTAACCCTAACCCTAACAATATCCCTTACCACAACCCTAAACCTAACCCTAACCCTCACCCACACCCTAACCCTAACCCTAATCCTAAACCTAACCCTAACCCTCACCCTCACCCTAACCCTCACCATAACTCTAAACCTCACCCTAACCCTAACCCTAACCCTAAACCTAAACCTAACCCTAACCCTCACCCTCACCCTAACCGTAATCCTCACCCTCACTCTCAACCTCACCCTAACCCTAACCCTAACAATAACCCTAACCCTAAACCTAAACCTAATCCTAACCCTCACCCTCAGCCTAATTCTAACCATAACCCTAACTCTCACCCTCACCCTCAACCTCACCTTCACCCTCACCCTAACTCTAACCCTAACCCTCACGCTAACCCTTACCCTAACCCTAATGCTAAAACTAACGCTCACCCTCACCCTCACCCTTACCCTAAACCTCACCCTCACCCTCACCCTCACCCTCACCCTCACCCTCGTTCTAATCATCACCCTAACCCTAACCCTCACCCTAAACCTCACCCTAAACCTAACCCTTACCTAACCGAAACCCTCAACCTCACCCTAGCCCTCATGCTAATCTAAACCCTAACCATTATCTTAACCCTAACCCTCACCCTCACACTCACTTTAAACCTAACCCTAACCCTAACACTCAACCTCATCCTTACCCTCACCCTAAGCCTAACAATAACCCTAACCCTCACCCTAACCCTCAATATCATCCTAACCCTCGCCCTAACCCTAACACTCACACACACCCTAACCCTCTCCCTCACAAAAACCCTCACCCTCACTCAAACCCCCACCCTCACCCTAATCATCACCCTAAACCTAACCCTTAACCTAACCATAACCATAACCCTAACGCTAACCCTAACAATAACCCTAACCCTATCAATAACCGTAACCTTAAACCTCACCCTAACCCTAACCCTCACCCTAACCCTCATCCTAACCCTAACGCTAAACCTAACACTCACCCTCACCCTAACCCTCACCCTAACACTTTACCTCACCCTAACCCTAACCCTAACTTTAACACACAAACCCTTAACCTCACCCGAACCCCCCACACAACCGAACCCTCACCCTCACCCAAACCCTCACCCTCACCATAAACATCAACCTAAACCTAACACTCACCCTAACCCTAACCCTAACTTTAACATTCACACAAACCGTAACCCTCACCCTAACCCTCACCTCACCCTAAACCTCACCCTAACCCTAACCCTTACCTAACCGAAACCCTCACTCTCACCCTCACCCTCACCCTAACCCTCATCCTAACCTTTACCCTCACCCTAATCCTCACACTAACCCTAACCCTAACCCTTACCCTCAACCTCACCCTCACCCTAAACCTCACACTAACCCTAACCCTTACCTAACCGAAACCCTCACTCTCACCCTCACCCTCACCCTAACCCTCATCCTAACCTTTACCCTCACCCTAATCCTCACACTAACCCTAACCCTAACCCTTACCCTCAACCTCACCCTCACCCTAAACCTCACACTAACCCTAACACTTACACTCAACCTCACCCTCACCCTAACCCTCAGCCTAATCTTAACCCTCACCATTATCTTACCCCTAACCCTCACCCTCACACTCACCTTAAACCTAATGGTAACCCTAACACTCAACCTCACCCTCACCCTAACCCTAACCCTAACAATAATCCTAACTCTAACTCTAAACCTAACCCTAACCCTAACTCTCACCCTAACCCTAACCCTCAATCTAATCCTAAACCTAACCCTAACCCTCACACTCACCCTAGCCCTCAACTTAAAACTCACGCTAAACCTAACCCTCACTCTCACCCTAACACTCATTCTAACCATTACCCTCACCCTAACCCTAACCCTAAACCTAATCCTAACGTTCACACTAAACCTAACACTCAGCCTAAACCTAACCCTCACCCTCATCCTAAACCTATCCCTACCTCTAACCCTCACCCTCACCCTCACACTCACACTAGCCCTCACCCTAACACTCACTCTAACCCTCACCCTCACTCTTACCCTAACTCTCACCCTAACCCTAACCTTCACCCTAGACCTAACAATAAACCTAACCCTCACACGAAACCTAAACCTCACCCTAACCCTAAACCTACACCTCAGACTAACCCTCACCCTAACCCTAACCCTAATCCTCACCATATCCCTCACCCTGTCCCTAACACTCACCCTCACCCTATCCCTTACCCTAACCCAAACCCTAACCTTAAACCTCACCCTAAAATAATGGTAACCCTAACCCTCATCCTCACCCTAACCCTCACTCTAACCATAACCCTAATCCTAACCCTCACCCTAACCCTTAACCTAACCTTCAACCTAGCCCTCACTCTAACTCTAACCCTAACCGTAACCCTCATCCTAACGCTAAGCCTAATTCAAACCCAAACCCTCACCCTAACCTTCACCGTCATCCTACCAGTCCCCTAACACTAACCCTCACCCACACCCTAACCCTCACCCTCACCAAAACACTCACCCTCACCGTAACACTCACACTAACACTTTTCCTCACCCTAACCATAACCCTAATACTCACACAAACCCTAACCCTTACCCTAAACCTAACCCTCTTCCACACCTTAACCCTCACTCACACCCGAACCATCACCCTCACACTAACATTCACCCTCACCCTAAACATCACCCTAACCCTAACACTCACCCTAACCCTAAACCTAACAGTCACCCTAACACATACCTTCACCCTAAACCTCACCCTCACCGTAACCCTAAACCTAACCCTTACCTAACCGAAAACCTCACCCTCAACCTAAACCTCAACCTAAACCTTAACCTCAACCTAACCCTAACCTTAAATCTAACCCTAACGTTCACACTAAACCTAACCCTCAGCCTAAACCTAACACTCACCCTCATATTAAACCTAAACCTAACACTAACCCTCACACTCACCCTCAACCTCACCCTCACCCTCACCCTCACTCTAACTCTAACCCTAAACCTCATGCTATCCCTAACCCTAAGCCTAATGCTAACCCTAACCCTCACCATAACCCTTACCCTCAACCTAACCCTAAACCAAATCCTAACCCTAACCCTTACATTAACCCTAACCCTCACCCTAAACCTAACCCTAACCTTCACCCATAACCTCAACCTCAACCTAACCCTCAGCCTAATCCTAACCCTAACCATTATGGTAACCCTAACCCTCACCCTCACACTCAACCTAAACGTAACTCTAACCCAAACCCTCACCCTCACCCTCACTATAACCCTAACCCTAACAATAACCCTAAACCTAACCCTAACACTAACCCTAACCCTCACACTAACCCTAACCCTAAACCTAACCCTCACCCTCACCCTCACCCTAACCCTATCCCTAACCCTAACCCTCACACTAGCCCTCACAATAACACTCACTCTAACCCTAACCCTCACTCTCACCCTAACCCTCACCCTAACCCTAACCCTCACCCTAACCCTAACCCTAAACCTAACCCTCACACTAAACCTAAACCTCACCCTAACACTAAACCTACCCCTCAGCCTAACCCTCACCCTAACCCTAAACCTAATCCTCACCATATCCCTCTCCCTATCCCTAACACTCACCCTCACCCTAGACCTCACCCTAACCCAAACCCTAACCTTAAACCTCACCCTAAAATTAATGCTAACCCTAACCCTCATCATCACCCTAAACTTCACCCTGACCCTAACCCTAATCCTAATCCTCACCCTAACCCTAAAACTAACTCTTACCTAGCCCTCACTCTAACCCTAACACGAAGCCTAACCCTCACCCTAACTCAAACCGAAACTCTCACCCTAACCCGCACCATCATCCTAACATTCACCTAACACTAACCCTCATCCACACCCTAAACCTCACCCTCACCAAAACACTGACCCTCACACTGACCCTCACCCTAACACTTTTCCTCACCCTAACCCTAACCCTAACACTCACACAAAACCTAACCCTCACCCTAAACTTAACCCTCTCCCACACGTTTCCCTCACCCACACCCGAACCATTACACTCACCATAACACTCAATCTCACCCTAAACATCACCCTAACCCTAACACTCACCCTAACCCTCACCGTCACCCTAACACAAACCCTCACCCTAACCCTCACCCTCACCCTAACCCCAACCCAAACCCTTACCTAAACAAAACCCTCACCCTCACCCTCACCCTCACACTAAACCTCACCCTAAACCTTACCCTCACCCTAACCCTAACCCTAAACCTCAGACTAACCCTAACCCTAACCCTAACCCTAACCCTCACACCAAACCTAAACCTCACCCTAACACTAAACCTACCCCTCAGCCTAAACCTCAACCTAACCCTAACCCTAATCCTCACCATATCCCTCACCCTATCCTTAACACTCACCCTCACCCTAGCCCTAACCCTAACCCTCATGCTAAACCTAAACCTAACCTTCACCCATACCCTCAACATGAACCTAACCCTCAGCCTAATCCTAACCCTAATCATTATGGTAACCCTAACCCTCACCCTCACACTCCACCTAAACGTAACTCTAATCCACACCCTCACCCTCACCCTCACCATAACCCTAACCCTAACAATAACCCTAAACCTAACCCTAACACTAACCCTAATCCTCACACTAACCCTAACCCTAATCCTAACCCTCACCCTCACCCTAACCCTAACCCTAACCCTAAACCTCAACTTCACACTTGCCCTCACCCTAACGCTCACTCTAAACCTAACCCTCACTCTCACCCTAACCCTCACCCTAACCTTAACCCTCACCCTATCCCTAACCCTTACCCTAAACCTAACCCTCACACTAAACCTAAACCTCACCCTAACCCTAAGCCTACCCCTCAGCCTAACCCTCACCCTAACCCTAAACCTAATCCTCACCATATCCCTCTCCCTATCCCTAACACTCACCCCCACCCTAGCCCTCACCTTAACCCAAACCCTAACCGCAAACCTCACCCTACAATTAATGCTAAACCTAAACCTCATCCTCACCCTAACCTTCACCCTAACCCTAACCCTAATCCTAACCCTCACCCTAACTCTAAACCTAACTCTTACCCTAGCCCTCACTCTAACCCTAACACTAACCCTAACCCTCACCCTAACGCTAACCCTAACCCAAACCCAAACCCTCACCCTAACCCTCACCGTCATCCTTACACTCACCTAACCCTATCCCTTAACCACACCCTATCCTCACCCTCATCAAAACACTCACCCTCACACTAACCCTCATCCTAATCCTCACCCTAACGCTAACCCTAACCCTTTCCTAACCTAAACCCTCACCCTAACTCTCACCCTCAAACCTCACCCCCACTCTAGCCCTCAACCTAAACCTAACCCTAACCCTAACCCCAACCCTAACCCTCATGCCCACCCTCACCCTCAGCCTAAAGCTACACCTAACTTTAATCCTAATTCTAATCCTAATACTTACCATAAACCTCACCCTCACCCTCACCCTAACCCTTACCCTAATGCTCACCCTCACCCTAAAACTAACCCTCACCCTAATCCTAACCCTCACACTAACCCCAAACTTCACCCTAACCCTATCCCTAATCCGAACCCTAAACATAACCCTAATCCTAACACTAACCCTAATCCTTACCCTAACCCTCACCCTAACATTAATCCTAACCCTAACCCTAATACTCATCCTAACCCTAATCCTAACCCTAACCCTCACCATCAACGTCACACTCACCCTAACCCTCATCCTCACCCTCACCCTAAACCTAACCCAAACCCTCACCCTAACCCTAACCCTCAACCTAACACTCACCCTCATCCTAATCCTCAGCCTAAACCTAACCCTAACCATTACCTAACCAAAACCCTCACTCTCACCCTCAACCTAGCCCACCCTGTAAACCTAAACCTCACCCTAACCCTAATCCTTAACCTCACCCTCACCCTAACCCTCACCTAAACCTAACCCTAACCCTAACCCTCACCCTAACCCTAACCTTAACCCTCACCCTAACCCTAACGCTAACCTTAACCCTCACCCTCACCCTAACCCTCACCCTAACACTTACCCTCACACTAACCCTAATGCTAACCCTAACCCTCAAACTCCACCCCCTCCCCCTCAGCCTAAACTAAATCCTAACCGTAATCCTAACCCTAAGCCTCACCACCACCATCATCCTAACCCTAACCCTAAACTTAAAAATAACCCTAAACCTAAAGCCAACCCTAATCCTAACCCTAAACCTAACCCTAAAACTCACCCTAACCCTCACCCTAACCCTTATGCTCAACCTCACCCTAACACTAACCTTAACCCTAACCCTCACACTAACCCTAACCCTCACCCTAACCCTAACACTACCCCTCACTCTAACCCTCACCCTAACCCTAACCCTAACCCTTACCTAACCCAAACCCTCACCCTCACCCCCACCCTCACCATCACCCTTACCCTCACCCTCAACCTAACCCTCACCCTAATCCTAACCGTAAACCTCACACTAATACTAACCCTCACCCTCACTCTCACCCTCAGCCTAAACCTAAACCTAACCCTAATCCTAAGCATAGCCCTAATCCTCACATTCACCCTCACCCTCACCCTCACCCTCAGCCTCACCCTAACTCTAACCTTAACCATCACCCTCAGCCTCACCTTAAACTTAACCCTAGACTTTACCCTAAATCTCTCCCTAACCCTAACCCTAACCTTAACCCTCACCCTCACCCTCAACCTAACCCTAACCCTAACACTCACTCTAACCCTAAACATCACCCTAGCCCTAACCATCACCCTAACCCTAAACCTAACCCTCACGTTAACCCTCACCCTCACGCCAATCCTCACCCTAATCCTAACCCTAAACCTTACCTAACCCAAACCTTCACCCTCACCCTAAAACTCACCCTCCCCAAAACCTAAACCTTACCCTAACCCAAACCCTAACCCTCACCCACCCCCTAACCCTCATCCTCACCCAAACTCTCACACTCACCCTAACCTTCACCCTCACCGTAAACATCACCCTAAGCCTCTCCCTAACCCTAAACCTAAACCTCACCCTCATCCTCAACTTGACCCTCAGCCTAATCCTAACCCTAACCCTAATCCTAACCCTAACCCTCACCCTCACCCTAACCCTAAAGCTAATCCTAACCCTAACCCTCACCCTAAACCTAACACTCCCCCTCCCACTAACCCTCACCGTAATCCTAATCCTAACTCTCACCTCAACCATAACCCTAATCCTATCCCTCACCCTCACCCTGACTCTCAGCCTAATCCTAACCATAACCCTAATCCTAACACTAATCCCTCACCCTCATCCTAACCCAAAGGCTAACTCTAACCCTAACCCTCACCCTCACCCTAACCCTAAACCTAAACCTAACCCTCACCCTAACACTAATCCTAACCCTAACCCTCATACTAACCCTAACCCTTACACTTACCCTCACCCTAACCCACACCGTCAACCTAAACCTCAACCTAAACCTAACCCGCACCCACACACTAATTCTCACCCTCAACTGAACCTTCACCCTCACCCTAAACCTCACCCTTACCCTAAACATCAACCTAACCCAAGCCCTCACCCTAACCCTTACCTTAACCCTCACCCTAACCCTAACCCTACCCTCACCCTCACCCTCATCCTAATCCTCACCCTATCCCTAATCCTAACCCTTACCTAACCCAAACACTCACCCTCATCATCAACCCTCACCCCGACCCTAGCCCTCACCCTAACCCTTAAACTAACCCTAACCCTCACCCTCACATTCACCCTAAACCTAACCCTCAACTTAACACTAACCCTCACCCTAAACCTAACCCTCACCCACACCCTCATCCTCACCCTAAACCTAACCCTCACCCTAACCCTAAGGCTCACCCTAACCCTAACCCTCACCCCAACCCTAACCCTCACGCTCACTCTAATTGTAACACTAACACTAACCCTATGACCCACCCTCACCTAACCCTCACCCTAACCCTTACCCTCACCCGAAAGCTAGCCCTAAGCCTAATCCTCACCCTCACCATAACACTCACCGTCACCCTAACGCTCACCCTAAGCCTAATTGTCACCCACACACTAACCCTCACCCTCACTCGAACCCTCACCATCACCCTAACCCTCACCCTCACCCTAAACATCAGCCTAACCCTAACCCTCACCCTAACCCTAACACTCAACCTCACCCTCACCCTCACCCTCAGCCTAACCCTAATCCTAACCCTCATCCTAAACCTAACCCTCACCCTCACCCTCACACTAACCCTAACCCAAACCCTAACTCACCCTCACCATCACCCTAACCCTAACCCTCACCCTAACCCTAACCCTAACTCCATCCCTAATACTCAACCTAACCCTAACACTCACACTAACCCTCAACCTCAATTTAATTCTCACCCTAACAATAACCCTAACCCTTAACTAACTGAAACCCTCACCCTCACTCTCACCCTCACTCTAACCCTCACCCTAGCCCTCACCCTCACCCTAACTCTAACTCTAACCCTCACCCTTAATCTCATCCTCACCCTCAGCCTAACCCTATCCCTAACACTAATCCTAACCCTATCCCTCACCCTCACCTTCACCCTAAACCTAACCCTAACATTAACATTAAACCTCATCCTCACCCTAACCCTTATCCTAACCCTAACAATAACCCTAACCCTAACCCTAACTCTAATCCAAACAGTAACCCTCAACCTAACCCAAACCCTAACCCTAAAACTCACCCAAACATTAATCCTAAACCTAACCCTCACCCTCACCCTAACACTCACCCTCACCCTCACCCTCACCCTAACCCTCACACTAACCCTAACCCTCACCCTAACCCTAACCCTAACCCTCACCCTCACCCTAACCTCAGCCTAACCCTAACCCTAACCCTAACCCTAATCCCATCCCTAATCCTCCCCTGAACCCTAACCCTAAACCTAACCCTCACAGTCACCCTCACCCTCACCCTTACCCTCACCCTAACCCTAACCCTCACCCTCACACTCACCCTAAAATTCACCCTCACCCTAAACATAACCCTGTCCGTAACCCTCACCCTAAGCCTAACTCCAACCCTCACCCTAACCCTATCCTTCACCCTAACCCTCACCCTAACCCTAATGATAACCCTAACCCTCATCCTCACACTAACTCTCAGCCTAACCCTTATCCTCACACTAACCCTAACCGTCAGCCTGATCCTAACCCTCACGGTCACCCTAACCTTCACCCTCATCCTAACACTAACCCACACCTAACCCTCACCCTCACTCTCAAATGAACCATCAACCTCACCCGAACCCGAACCCGAACCCTAACCCTCACCCTCAGCCTAACCCTCACCCTCACCCTAACCTTAACCCTAACCCTAACCCTCACCCTCACCCTTACCCTAACCCTAAACCTCACCCTAATCCTCACCCTCACCATAACCCCAACCCTAAACCAATGCTCACCCTAACCCGAACCCTAATGCTCATCCTAACCCTCACCCTAAACCTAATGTTAACCCAAATCCTCACCCTCACTCTAATCCTCACACTAACCCTTAACCTCACCCTCACCCTAACCCTAACCCTAAGTCTAACCCTCACACTAACCCTGACCCTCACCCTCACCACAACCCTACCCCTCACAAACATACTCACCCTAACTCTAATCTTGACCCTAACCTTCACCCTCAACATAACCCTCATGGTCACTCTAACCCTCACCCTAAACATTACCCTAACCCTCAACCTCACCCTAACCCTAACACTCATCCGAACCCTCACCGTAACACTAACGATAACCCAAACCCTCAACCTCACCCTAATCCTCACCCACTCCCTAAGCCTCACTCTCAACCGAAAGTTCACCCTCACCCTATCCCAAACGCTCACCCTAAACAGCACCCTAACCCTAACCCTCACCCTAACCCTAACCCTAACATTCACCCTAACCCTAACCATCAACTTAACTCTCACCCTCACCCTAATCCACACCCTAATCCTAGGCCTAACACTTAAGTAATTGAAACACTCACCTTCACCCTCCCCCTCACCCCTAAAATCACCCTCACTCTAGCACTCAACCTAACCTTAACACTTACCCTAACACTAACACTAACCATCACCCTCACCCCCACGCTAATCCTAACTATAACCTTCACCCTAACCCTCATCCTAAGCATATACCTAACACTAACCCTAAACCTCACCGTAACCCCCACCCTAACCCTAACCATCACCCTAACCCTAACCCTCACTCTAACCCTAACCCTCACCCTAAGCCTCACCCTCACCCTCATCCTAACCCTCAACCTCACCCTCACCCTAACCCTCAACCTAACCCTCAACCTCACCCTCACCCTACCCCTCACCCTAACCCTTATCCTCACAGGAACCCGAAACCTAACCCTCATCCTAAACCTAACCCTAACACTCACCCTCACTCTCACCCTCACTCTAAGCCTAACCCTAACCCTAAACCTCACCCTCACCCTAACTCTAACCCTAATCCTAATCTTAACACTAACCCTAACCCTGACCCTAACCCTCACAGCATGGTTATATCACAGGCAACAGCAGTCTGCATCCTAGCAGGGCTTGAAGCTACTTACATTGTCCACAGTAACAAGTCAGAATTTTTTCCTTGCAATTCAGGGTGGGAAGACCAGAGTAGGGATGCTCAGGATGTAAACGACAAGATAGAGCACTGAGAATGTGGGGAACTTAAAACAAAATTGTTTTATGGCGCCAAGGTTCTGAATGCTCTATACCTTCGAAAAAGAAAAGAGCAGCCCCTGAAGAGAAAAAGACAACATCGTTCGGTTTCTAGCAGCCCCGTTTGCATCCTGGCATGGTTCAAAGCCCCTCTTGGTGTCACCATCCGCACGTCAATCTTTTTCCTTGCAATTTTGGGAGAGCTGTGGAGGGTTTGGGAGCACAGGATGCAAACAACAAGAGAGAGTTCTCACAATTTGGGGACCATAAAGAAAATTGTTTTAAGTTCTCCAAGTTCTGAGTGCTCTCAACTTTTCCCAAAAGCGAGACAAGCCACTTAGGCGAAATGGACAGCATTGGTCGGTCCCAGGCAACTGTGCTCTGAATCGTAGCAAGGCTTAATGACCCTGGCATTATCCACAGTAAACAGTCCAAACTTTGTTCTTCCAATTCTGGGATAAGTGACCAGTGTTAGGGAGCCCAGGTACAAACGATAAAATAGAGTACTCAGAATAAGGGGACCCTAGAACAGTCTTAATGCCCCCAGGGAGGAGGGCTCTACCGCTTCCCCAAGGAAAAGACATCCCTCCAAAGAGAAATTCACAGCTCCCATCTTTCCCCAGAAGCTCTGCTCTGCATACTAGCAATATTGAAAGTGCCTCATTCTGTCTACAATAACAAGTGAAATTTTTTTTCCTTTTAATTCTGAGAGAGGTCAAAAGTTTTTAGGAATTCAGGATGCAAAGAACCAGATAGAGCACTCAGAACCTCAGCGATTTAAAACATTATTGTTTTACGATGACTAGGTTCTAAATGCTCTACACATTCGCCAAGGAAAGACAGGGCACTAAGGAGAGTTAGACATCACCGATCTATCCCAGGCATCTTCGGTCTGCATCCTAGCAGAGCTTAAACCTCCTCACACTGTCCCCATTAACCTGTCCCAATTTTTTCCTTACAATTCTGGGATTGCTGAGCAGTGTTAAGGAGGTCAGGATGAAAACAACAAGATAGAGCCCTGAGAACTTGGGTACGTTAAAACTGAACTGTTCTTGCGCCTCAGTTGTGAATACTCTCCACCTTCCATAAAGAAGAGACAAGCCACCAAAGAGAAATAGACAGGATATTTCGGTCTCTAGTAGCTCCTATATGCATCCTGGCATGGTTCACAGGCCCTCTCGGTATCACCAGCCATAGGTCACAAGTTTTCTTTGAAATATTGGGAGAGCTGAGGAGGTTTTGGGAGCACAGGATGCAAATAACAAGAAAGAGCACTCACAACTTCCCCAAAGCTGAGAAAAGCCGCTAAATAGAAATAGACTGCATTTTTCTCACCCAGGCAACTCTGGTCTGCATCCATCAGGGCTTAATGCCCCTCACACTGTCCACAGAGCCCAGTCCAATATGTTTCATCCAATTCTGGGAGAGCTGACCTGTGTTAGCGAGCTCAGGAAGCAAACGACAACATAGAACACTGAGAAATTAGTGACCTTAATACTTTTAAGGTCCCCAAGTGAGGAGGCTCTACTCCTTCCCCTATGGAGAGACAAGCCTGCAAAGATATAGGGACAGCACCGACCTTTCCTACTAAGCCCTAATCTACATCCTAGCAAGACTGAAAGTTCCATATACTGTCAACAATAACAGGTCCAATTATATTCCTTGCAATTCTGGGAGAGCTGAAAAGTGTTTGGAAGCACAGGATGCAAACGACAAGATAGAGCAACAGAGAAATTTGGCGCCTTAAAACAAAATTGTTTTTCAGGGCTCAAATTCTCAATGATCTACACCTTCCCCAAAGGAGAGACAAGCCTCTAAATAGAAATATACCGCATTTTTCTAACCCAGGTTACTCCGGTCTGCATCCTAGCATGGCAGAAAGCCCCTTATACAGTCCATCCACAGTATCCAGTCCAATATTTTCTTCCAATTCTGGGATAGCTGACCAGTGTTAGCTAGTTCAGCATGCAAACGAAAGTTTGAGTAAAGCAGAGAAAGTCAGATAATGTGATGCTAATGAAATGAACCCTAAGATATGTATTCAAATGTATTTTATTTGCTTTCAAGCGATTGTTTATGACACATTCATAAGATCATTTCTTTTTTACTTTGTAAGTCCCTCCCCCATTGTAAAACCACTGCTTTCACTGTATTTAATGTCGGTATAATTTGTGGAGGGGAAGGGGAAACACAATTCTTTTAAATAAGGATACAAGTGAGGTTTGAGTTCCGGGAAGATGGCGGAGGAGAAGCTGGAATCTGAACAAGCTCTCGCATAGAAAGCAGTTTTAGAGTTCCAGTGAACAGTCCTAAGCCAGAGAATCACACCAAGTGTGCCATCACAGGACAGAGAGTTAGACAAGAGAGGGGAAGCCAAGGAAACACATCAGCTGCCGCTACGGCGGCAGGGTCGCGGCGGTGACCACCGCCGCGGGGTCATACCTGAGACACAGAGAGTCCGGGACGAAGGAGCCAGATGCAGTGGACGAGCGGATTCTACTCAACACCAACAAGAACCGACAAGGAGCGGACATCTTCATCCTGCTGTTTGCAGACCAGAGACGACCCAGGATCCAAGACTCGGTGTGACTACAAGCCCGACGTCCTCACTCCTTCTCAGGGAGCAGAGGAGGGAAGGCCACCCCTTCCCCCCCAGCACCGGTGATCTCCATCTTGGATACTGACAAAGCTCGGAGGAGCTGCTAGCTCCAGCTCAGGCCTTGGAATAAAACGAGTCATTTAGCAGGTCACAAGAACTTAACGGCGAAGTGACCTGCCAGACTCAGCTCCATCCAGGGAAAAGTCACCCAGCTCAGGCGCCAGCCATTGGAGTGCCTTGCCTCACTGGGTAACCAGAGCCAGAGGCTGCCCCTCCCTCTAGCAGCCACCACAATCAATTGAAAAACAGAAACCCTGAGAATGGCTCCAGGCTGGGCGCTGTGAGCTTTATCACAAAATAGCCCCAGGGAAAAGCTACTGTTCGTTGAAAGGCCTCAACTCTACCCAGAACCTAGCCTCATCACCACATCCCCCTCTTTTGTGACTCTCAAAGCAGATCACCCTCCCAGAAAACTAACCTGGGAGGGGGATCTCAAAATCTTGGGTAAAGCAGAGCATTTTTCTGCCTCTTACAACCAACCGACTTAAGAAACCAATCAAGCCACAGGACCTCAAGCTGACCAGAGACTCCAACAAAAGACTGGTTACAGACAAAAGGGAGATACAGGATTCTTCCCACTCCTCCCCCCACCCCAAAAAAAAATCAAAAGAATTTTTTTCTTTTTTTTTTCTTCTTCTTCTTTTCTTTTTTTTTCTTGTTTTTTGTTTTTTGTTACCATATATATATATATATATATATATATATATATATATATAAATTTTTTCCCTTCTAAAACTTTTATTAATCTTTAATTTTTGCCTCTTCTGAAAGAATAATTGTTTTCCAGTAACTTTTTTTTTTCTCATCTTATAATTTTTATTTTAGGAATATGTGAACGAGCGTTTTCCTTTCATTTCTTGTCTTCTTTCTCTTTTTCTTTCTTTCTTAATTATCTTTTTGTTTTTTGTCTAGCTCTACTGAACTTCTGATCTTTTCTTCTCCCTTTCCCATCCTTAAAGTTTTTCACATCTCCTCTATGTCCCTCCCCTTCTCTGAACATATTCACATTCCTCTATAAATAGACGGTCTTTTAACCTCTATAATAACATTAATTTTTACGTTTCTATTTTTTTCTGGTCTCTCTTCATTCCCCTTTCCGTCTCTTCTTTTTCTCTCTCTCTCTCCTTGCATCCTACCCAACCCATTTCCTGCATTGTGATTAGGACATAGTTAACTCTCCCTGTGCCTCCCCACACCAATCTATTCCTATTTTTTACCCACATCTCTCCCTAATCCTAATAATTTCTGGTTTTCCAAATTCTTTTCTGTGGTTCGAAGTCTTTAACATATAGTTGTTTGATGTTGAATAGATGTATCTGTTGAACTAGATTGTATCTGTAGACTATTGACTGTACAAAAGCAAACTTTGGTTGATGGTTGCCTTAAGATAGTGTTCTAGCACAAAACTGGTGCAATCTTCATCTCAAATGGGCCGAGTAAGCCAGAAAAACACAAGAAAAATGGCAAATTCGGGTATCTCAATTCCCAATCTTGATAATCAGGGATTAGAACAGATAAAGAATAATCCAGAGGAGAGTTCCCAAATAGCTCTACAAACACTAATAGCAAACATGATAAATGAGAAATTTGACAATGTACAAAGGACTCTGTATGAGAGTGATAGGGAGAGAGAGGAGGCATCCCAGAAGTTTATACAGGAATATCATAAGCATGAGGAAGCTACTCAAAAACTGATACAGGATTTGCGTGAACAACTTGAGAATACTCAAAGAGAAAAGGAGGAATGGCGTGAGCAGGCAGAGAACACTCAAAGAGAACTGCAGGAATCCCACGAACGGGAAGAAAGAGAACTGCAGGAATCCCACAGACGGGAGGAAGCTAATCAAAGAGTAATTCAGGAATTGAGAGACCAGGTAGAGAATACACAAAGATCACTAAAGGCATTCATGGAATCCATTAACAAAGAGCTGAAGGAAGTCAGGGAGACCACAAAGGGAATGCTGAATGGAACCCAACAGAAGGAATGGGAGCCCAAAGAAACCATAACCTATCAACTAAGTGATTTGAGAACAAACACTGAACACCAAATTAAGGAAGTAAAAAAATTCATACAAGACCTAAAAGAGAGCTGCAACAAAGAACTTGAAGCCATCAAAGCTGACCAATTAGAAGGAAAAGAGATAAAAAAACAAAGTAGAAAGTCTTGACAGCAGGTTAGACCATGCAGAATATCGAATCTCAGGGATTGAAGACAGCCTAGATATTATAGAGAAAGAACATACAACCATCCAAGACAAGTCCAAGAAATATGATAGGTCTATCCAACACCTGGAAGACACCATCAGAAGGCCCAATCTAAGGATAATAGGTGTAGAATAGCACCTAGAAACACAAGTTAATGGTCTGGGAAATTTGTTTAACAGGATCCTAGCAGAGAACTTCCCAAACATACCAAAAGATAGGCCTACTCAGATACAAGAAGCTTTTAGAACCCGAAATAGACCAGACCAGAATAGGACATCCCACCGTAACATTATAATCCACACAGGATCAACTCAGACCAAGGAAAAGATCCTTAAAGCGGTCAAGGAGAAAGGGGTAATTACCTATAAAGGGAAACCAATTAGAATTACCTCAGATTTCTCAGCAGAGACAATTAAAGCAAGAAGAGCCTGGAATGATGTATGCCATGCCCTAAAAACAAACAACTATCAACCAAGAATACTGTACCCAGCTAAACTGTCCTTCATAACTGAAGGCCAAGTAAAAACCTTCCCTAGCAAAGAAAAATTGAAACAATACATTTCCACCAAACCAGCCCTACAAAAGATTCTTAAAGATGTCCTACACATAGAAAACCAACAAGACCGCAACAAAGGCCAAGAAACTGAACCCAAACTGAGAATCCAAGAACCTTAGGAAGAACACAGTTTTCGCAGCCCCCAAGAAGGTGGATAACATGGCAGGAACTCTCAGTCCTATCTCTTAACGTTAACGGACTGAACTCTCCAATTAAGCGACATAGACTGTCTAGTTGGATTAAAAAACAAGACCCTTCTATCTGCTGCCTGCAGGAGTCACATCTTGCCTGTAAAAACAAACACATTTTCACTGTTAAAGATTGGAACAAAATCTACCAAGCAAACGGCCCTCATAAACAGGCGGGAATTGCAATCCTAATATCAGATAAAATAGACTTCAAATTAAAATTCGTGAGAAGAGATAAAGAAGTTCGCTACATACTAATGAAGGGATCTCTTTTTCAGGAGGATATTACAATTCTAAATATCTATTCGCCAAACAATGGAGCACCCAAATTTATCCAAGAAACACTACTTTCCCTCAAATCCCATATAGATCCAAAGACATTAATTGTTAGGGATTTTAACACACCACTCTCCCCACTAGATAGATCAACTCGGCAAAAACTCAACAGAGAAACCGCAGATCTAAACAGCTGCATAGATCAACTAGAGTTAACAGACATTTACCAAACATTTCACCCAGCAGCATCAGAATACACGTTTTTCTCAGCAGCACATGGAACGTTTTCCAAAATAGACCACATTTTAGGCCACAAAGCAAACTTGTCTGAATTCAGAAACATTGAAGTTATACCTTGCATACTCTCTGACCACAAGGGAATAAAATTAGAACTCAACACCAAAAGCCACCAAAGAAAGTCCGGTATCACATGGAGGCTGAACAACACACTGCTGAAACATGAGTGGGTCATGGAAGAGATTAGAAAGGAAATTCAAATGTTCATGCTATTCAACAAAAATTAACACACAAATTACCAGCTCCTCTGGGACACAGCAAAGGCAGTACTCAGAGGCAAGTTTATAGCTCTGAGCTCCTACATCAACAAATTGGAGAGATCTGAAACTAACAATTTAATGACACATCTAAACCTCCTTGAAAAAGAGCAGCAAGATAAACCCCAATCCAGTAGACGGAAAGAAATAATCAAAATTAAATCAGAATTAAATGAATTAGAATCCAAAAACCTATAGAAAGAATGAACAAAACAAAGAGTTGGTTCCTCGAAAAACTTAACAAAATTGACAGACCCTTAGCAAACCTTATCAGAAAAAGGAGAGAACACACCCAAATTAATAAACTCAGAGATGAGAATGGAAACATCACCACGGAAACAACCAAGATTCAAAACATTATAAGGGAATACTTCTCAAAACTTTATGCTAATAAGTTTGAGAACTTGACAGAAATGGACCTTTTCCTAGCAAATATTGACATGCCAAAACTAAACCAAGATGAGTTAAACCAGCTTAACAGGCTCATATCAAGCATTGAAATAGAAACAGCAATAAGAGACCTCCCAGCTAAGAAAAGTCCAGGACCAGATGGTTTTACAGCGGAATTTTACAAGGCCTTCAAAGCAGAGCTCACAGCAATACTCCTCCAACTCTTCAATGAAATTGAAAGAGAAAGCTCACTACCGAACACATTCTATGAAGCCATCATAACCCTCATCCCAAAACCAGGCAGGGACTCATCAAAGAAAGAGAACTAGAGACCCATTTCTTTGATGAACATTGATGCAAAACTTCTCAACAAAATTTTGGCCAATCGACTTCAACAATTCATCCAAAAAATCATACACCATGATCAAACAGGATTCATTTCAAGGATGCAAAGCTGGTTCAATATACGCAAATCAAATAATATTATTCATCACATCAACAGGAGCAAAAATAAGAATCACATGGTTATCTCAATAGATGCATAAAAACATGTGACAAGATCCAACACCCCTTTATGATGAAGGTTCTGGAAAAATTAGGAATCCATAGATCATTCCTCAATACAATAAAGGCTGTATATGACAAACCTACAGCCAGCATTATACTCAATGGTGAAAAACTAAAGCCATTTCCTCTTAACTCAGGAACAAGACAAGGATGCCCACTCTCTCCACTTATCTTCAATCTAGTATTAGAATGCCTAGCTACAGCAATAAGACAAGATGCCAGACATAAAGGGGATCCAAATAGGGAAAGAAGAAATAAAACTCTCCCTCTTTGCAGATGACATGATCTTGTATTTAAAGAATCCCAGAGACTCCACTCCCAAATTACTCAAGCTGATTCAAAACTTTGGCAAAGTAGCAGGGTATAAAATTAACCCCCCCCCAAATCAATGGCTTTTCTGTATGCCAACAATGAGAAAAGTGTGGCTGAAATTAGGAAAGCAACTCCATTTGTAATAGCCCCACAAAAAATAAAATACCTAGGAATTAACTTAACCAAAGAAGTGAAGGACCTCTATGATGAAAACTTTAAAATCTTGAAAAAGGAAATCAACACAGAACTTAAAAAATGGCAAAACCTCCCATGCTCCTGGATTGGAAAGATTAACATCGTGAAAATGGCAATACTTCCCAAGGCTATCTACAAATTCAACGCGATACCTATCAAAATTCCACCCTCATTCTTCAAGGAAATAGAAGAGGGAATCCAAAAATTCATATGGAACAATAAAAGACCCCGAATAGCAAAAACGCTCCTCAACGGAAAGAACACTGCTGGAGGAATATCAATACCAAATTTCAAACTCTACCATAAAGCCATAGTAATCAAAACAGCTTGGTATTGGCATAAGAACAGACCTCAGGACCAATGGAATAGAATTGAAAACCCAGAAATGAACCTACAGACCTATAGCCATCTAATCTTCGATAAGGAAGCTAAAACAATAGAATGGAAGAAAGACAGCCTCTTCAGTAAATGGTGCTGGCAAAATTGGTTAACTACATGTAGAAAACTAAAGTTAGATCCTTATATATCACCCTGCACCAGAATCAACTCCAAATGGATCAAAGACCTTGAACTCAAAGCACACACTCTGAAAACATTACAGGATGGAATAGGAGAAACCCTAGGTCTCCTTGGCTCAGGCCGAAATTTTCTGAATAGAGACCCAGAAGCACAACAAATCAAAGAAAGGTTGGACAAATGGGATTGCATAAGGTTGCAGAGCTTCTGCAGGGCAAATGACATAGCTAGCAAGATCAATAGAAAGCCCACCGATTGGGAGAAGATCTTTACTAGCCATACAACGGACAAGGGTCTCATATCTAAAATATACTTGGAAATCAAAAAATTAAACCACCCAACAACAAATCCTCAAAGAAACAACTGCCCAATAAATAAGTGGGCGAAAGACTTAAAGAGAAGCTTCTCTGAAGAAGAAAGAAGGATGGCCAATAGACACATGAAGAAATGTTCAACATCCATAGCCATAAAAGAAATGCAAATCAAAACAACATTGAGATATCACCTCACTCCAGTTAGAACAGCAAAAATCAAGAACTCTAACAACAACAGATGCTGGAGGGGATGTGGACAGAAAGGCACCTTACTTCATTGTTGGTGGGAATGTAAACTTGTTCAACCACTTTGGAAAGCAGTGTGGCGGTTCCTCAAAAGACTTCACATAGATCTCCCCTATGATCCAGCAATCCCACTTTTGGGCATTTACCCAAATGTTTACAAACAAGACCACACTAAAGCTACCAGCACAACTATGTTTATTGCAGCATTATTTGCCATAGCTAAGATATGGAACCAACCCAAATGCCCCTCAGTAGATGAATGGATCAAGAAAATGTGGTATATATACACAATGGAATTCTATGCCTCCATCAGAAAGAATGACATTTCCCCATTTGTTAGGAAATGGAAAGGTTTGGAAAAAATTATATTAAGTGAAGTAAGCCAGGCCCAAAGAAACATAGGTCCCATGGTTTCCCTTATTTGCAATATCTAGTATAGGTATGAGTCAAGCGGAAAAGGTCAGATAATGTGATGTTAGGAAAATGAACCCTTAAATATGTATTTTATGTTTTCGTTTCTTTCATGCATGTGTTTCTAACGCATTTATAAGATTATTTCTTTGTTGCTTTGTATGTCCCTCCCCGACAGTGTAACCCCCGCTTTCACTATATTTGATGTCAGTATAACATGTGGAGGAGATGGGGACAAACAAGTCGTTTAAGGATTCAGGTGGACCTGTTGCAACAATGAGAAGTACAAAATGTCATGTCAAAACCAACTTTACAATGTCGGTGTGGGGGGGGGTAGGGGGGTATAATTCGGTGGGGGGAGGGGGGAGGCTGGGAAGGGAGGTGAAGGGTAAACAAAGGAGGAGGCTGCAATGCTTGGTAAGAAATGTATGCATTATCCTGCCCATGCAATTGTAGCCCCTCTGTACAGTATGTTCTAAAATAAAATAAAATAAAAATTTAAAAAAAAGGATACAAGTGAACCCACTGCAAAAATGCGATGTACAAGTTGTTATGTCCAAAACGAAATTTACAACTTTGATTTTTGGGTGGTGCGGAGTATTGGAGCGGGGAGGACTGATGGGGAGGGCAGGAGGAGTATGGGAAAAAATGGGAAAGGGAAACAAAGGATGACGTAACAATACTTTATAAAAAATGTACTCATTATTTGCACATGTAATTTTAACCCCTCTGTATATTGTTTTCACAAAAAATAAATGAACAAATAAATAAATATATACATTTAAAAGCAAGAAAAGGTAGAGCACTCAGAACTTGGGCACCTTGAAACAGTTTGAAGGCCCCCAAGAAATGAGGTTTTACAAGCCTCCATAGAGAAATTGACAGCACCAATCTTCCCAAGAAGCTCTGGTCTGCATCCTAGCAAGACAGAAAGTGTCTCATCCTGTCTACAATCACAGGTTCCGTTTTTTTCCTTACCACTGGGAGGGCTGAAAATTTATTGAGATATCAGGATGTAAACGACAAGATAGAGCACTCACACCTTCGGTGAGGTAAACAATATTGTAAGTTGCCCAAGTTCTGAAGGCTCTACAATTCCTCAAAGAGATACAAGCCACTAAAGAGAAATAGACAGCAAGGATCTATCACAGGCAACAGCGGTCTGCATCCTAGCAGGGCTTGAAGACACTTACACTGGCCACAGTAAGATGCCCGAATTTTTTCCTTGTAATTCAGGGTGGGCTGACCAGAATTAGGATGCTCAGGATGAAAATGACAAGATAGAGCACTGAGAATGTGGGGAAATTAAAACAAAATTGTTTTATGGCACCAAGGCTCTGAATTCTCTATACCTTCGAAAAAGAATAGACCAGCCCCTGAAGAGAAATAGACTACATCGTTCGGTTTCTCGCAGCCTCTGTGTGTATCCTGGCATGGTTCAAAGCCCCTCTTGGTGTCACCATCCGCAGGTCAATCTTTTTTCCTTGCAATTTTGGCATAGATGTGGATGGTTTGGGAACACAGGATGCAAACAACAAGAGGGAGTTCTCAGAATTTGTGACCATAAAGAAAATTGTTTTAATGTCTCCAAGATCTGAGTGCTCTCAACTTTTCCCAAAAGCGAGACAAGGAAAGTAGGAGAAATAGAAAGCATTGTTCTGTCCCAGGCAACTTTGCGGGGCTTAATGACCCTTAGCAGGGCTTAATGACCCTTGCACTATCCACAGTAAACAGTCCAAACTTTGTTCTTCCAATTCTGGGAGAAGTGACCAATGTTAGGGAGCCCAGGTAAAAACGATAAGATAGAGTACTGAGAATATGGGGACTCTAGAACAGTCTTAAGGCCCCCAAAGAAGGAGGGCTCTACAGCTTCCCCAAGGAAGAGACACGCCTCCAAAGAGAAATTCACAGCACCCATCTTTCCCCAGAAACTCTGCTCTGCATACTAGCAATATTGAAAGTGCCTCATTTTGTCTACAATAACAAGTGAAATTTTTTTTCATTTTAATTTTGAGAGAGGTCAAATGTATTTAGGAACTCAGGATGCAAAGAAGAAGATAGAGCACTCAGAACCTCGGCGATTTAAAACATTATTGTTTTACAGTGACCAGGTTTTAAATGCTCTACACATTCCCCAAAGGAAAGACAGGGCACTAAGAAGAATTTGACAGCATCGGTGTATCCCAGGCATCTTCTGTCTGCATCCTAGCACGGCTTAAACCTCCTCACACTGTCCTCATTAACCTGTCTCAATTTTTTCCTTGCAATTCTGGGATTGCTGAGCAGTCTTAGGGAGCTCAGGATGAAAAAGATACGATAGAGCCTTGCAAAGTTGGGTACCTTAAAAGAGATGTGTTTTTTGGCGCCTCAGTTGTGAATATTCTCCACTTTCCAAAATGAAGAGACAAGTCACCAAAGAGAAATAGACAGAATATTTCGTTCTCTAGTAGCTCCTATGTGCATCATGGTATGATTCACAGCCCCTCTAGGTATCACCAGCCATAGGTCTAAAATTTTCTTTGAAATATTGGGAGAGCTGAGGAGGTTTTGGGAGCACAGGATGCACATAATAAGAAAGAACACTCACAAATTCCCCAAAGCTGAGAAAAGCCGCTAAATAGAAATAGACTGCATTTTTCTCTCCCAGGCAACTCTGGTCTGCATCCATCAGAGCTTAATGCCCCTCACACTGTCCACAGAGCCCAGTCCAATTTGTTTCATCTAATTCTGGGAGGACTGACCTGTGTTAGTGTGCACAGGATGCAAACGACAAGATAGAGCATTCAGAAATTGGTTACCTTAGAACAGTTCTAAGGTCCCAAAGTGAGGAGGCTCTACTCCTTCCCCAATGCAGAGACAAGCCTCCAAAGATATATGGAGAGCATCGACCTTTCCCACTAAGCCCTAATCTACATTCTAGCAAGACTGAAAGTTCCATATACTGTCAACAATAACAGTTCCAATTATATTTCTTACAATTCTGGGAGAGCTGAAAAGTGGTTGGAAGCACAGGATGCAAAAGACAAGATAGAGCAACACATAAATTCGGCGCCTTAAAACACAATTGTGTTTCAGGGCTCAAATTCTCAATGATCTAAACCTTCCCTTGAGGATAGCCAAGCCTCTAAATAGAAATAGACCACATCTTTCTAACCCAGGTTACTCCGGTCTGCATACTGGCATGGCTGAAAGCCCCTTATACTATACATCCAGACTAACCAGTCCAATTTTTTTCTTCAAATTCTGGGAGAGCTGACCAGTGTTAGCGAGTTCACCATGCAAACCAAAGTTTGAGTAAAATAGAGAAAGTCAGGTAAGGTGATGTTAATGAAATGAACCCTAAGATATGTATTCTAATGTTTTTTATTTTCTTTCAAGCGATTGTTTATGACATATTCATAAGATCATTTCTTTTTTACTTTGTAAGTCCCTTCCCCTTAGTATAACCACTGCTTTCACTGTATTTAATGTCGGTATAATTTGTGGAAGGGAGGGGGAACAATTCGTTTAAATAGGGATACAGGTGGACCCATTGCAAAAATGCGATGTACAAGTCGTTATGTCCAAAATGAAATTTACAACTTTGGTGTTTGATTAGTGGGGAGTATGGGAGCGAGGAAGACTGTGTGGGAGGGCAGGAGGAGGACGGGAAAAGATGGGAAGGGGAAACAAAGGAGGACGTTACAATACTTTATAAAAAATGTACTCATTATCTTGCACATGTAATTGTAACCCCTCTGTACATTGTTTTCACAAAAACATAAATGAACAAATAAATAAATAAATTTAAGAACAAGAAAAGATCGAGCACTCAGAACTTGGGAACCTGAAACAGTTTGAAGGACCCCAAGCAATGAGGGTTCACTCATTGCTCAAAGAAGGGACACGCCTCCTTAGAGAAATTGACAGCACCAATCTTCCCAAGAAACTCTGGTCTGCATCCTAGCAGGACAGAAAGTGTCTCATCCTGTCTACAATCACAGGTTCTGTTTTTTTCTTACCACTGGGAGGGCTGAAAAGCTTATGAGATCTCAGGAAGTAAACCACAAGATAGAGCACTCAGACCTTCGGTGAGGTAAACAACATTGTATGCTGCCCAAGTTCTGAAGAGTCTACATTCCTGAAAGGAGAGACAAGCCACTAAAGAGAAATAGACAGCATGTTCTATCACAGGCAACAGCGGTCTGCATCCTGGCAGGGTTACAAGCTCCTTACACTGTCCATAGTAACGAGTCCTAATTTTTTCCTTGCAATTCAGGGTGGGCTGACCAGAGTCAGGATGCTCAGGATGTAAAGGACAAGATAGAGCACTGAGAATGTCGGGAACTTAAAACAAAATTGTTTTATGGCGCCAAGGTTCTGAATGCTCTATGCCTTCGAAAAAGAAAAGACCAACCTCCGAAGAGAAATAGACAACATTGTTCGGTTTCTAGCAGCCCCTGTGTGCATCTTGGCATGGTTCAAAGCCCCTCTTGGTGATACCATCAGCAGGTCAATCTTTTTTCCTTCCTTGGGCGAGCTGTGGAGGGTTTGGGAGCACAGGATGCAAACAACAAGAGAGAGTTCTCACAATTTGGGGACCATAAAGAAAATTGTTTTAAGATCTCCAAGTTCTGAGTGCTCTCAACTTTTCCCAAAAGCGAGACAAGGAACTTAGGAGAAATAGAAAGCATTGTTCTGTCCCAGGCAACTGTGCTCTGAATCTTAGCAGACCTTAATGACCCTTGCACTATCCACAGTATACAGTCCAAACTTTCTTCTTCCAATTCTGGGATAAGTGACCAGTGTTAGGGAGCCAAGGTACAAACGATAAGATAGAGTACTCAGAATATGGGGCCCCTAGAACAGTATAAAGGCCCCCAGGGAAGTAGGGCTCTACACCTTCTCCAAGGAAGAGACACGCCTCCAAAGAGAAATTCACAGCACCCATCTTTCCCAAGAAGCTCTGCTCTGTAACCTAGCAATATTGAAATTGCCTCATTCTGTCTAAAATTACAGGTGAATTTTTTTTCTTTTAATTCTGAGAGAGTTCAAAAGTGTTTAGGAACTCTGGATGCAAAGAACAAGATAGAACACTCAGAACCTCGGCGATTTAAATCATTATTGTTTTACGGTGACCAGGTTCTAAATGCTCTACACATTCCCCAAGCGAAAGACAGGGCACTAGGGAGAATTAGACAGCATCGCTCTATCCCAGGCATCTTCGGACTGCATCCTAGCAGGGATTAAACGTCCTCACACTGTCCCCATTAACCAGTCCAAATTTTTTCCTTGCAATTCTGGGATTGCTGAGCTGTGTTAGGGAGCTCAGGATGAAAACAACAAGATAGAGCCCTGAGAACTTGGGTACGTTAAAACAGAACTGTTTTTGGCGCCTCAGTTGTGAATAGTCTCCACCTTCCATAATGAAGAGACAAGCCACCCAAGAGAAATAGACAGCATATTTCGGTCTCTAGTAGTTCCTATGTGCATCCTGGCATGGTTCACAGCCCCTCTCGGTATCACCAGCCCTAGGTCAAAATTTTCTTTGAAATATTGGGAGAGCTGAGGAGGTTTTGGGAGCACAGGATGCAAATAACAAGAAAGAGCACTCACAACTTCCCCAAAGGAGAGAAAAGTCGCTAAATAGAAATAGAGTGCATTTTTCTCGCCTAGGCAACTCTGGTCTGCATCCGTCAGGGCTTAATGCCCCTCACACTGCCCACAGAGCCCAGTCCAATTTGTTTCATACAATTCTGGGAGAGATGACCTGTGTTAGCGAGCTGAGGATGCAAAAGACAAGATAGAACACTCAGAAATTGGTGACCTTAAAACAGTTTTAAGGTCCCAAAGTGTCCAAATTTGTTCTTCTAATTCTGGGAGAAGTGACCAGTGTTAGGGAGCCCAGGTACAAAAGATAAGCTAAAGTACTCAGAATATGGGGACCCTACAGAGTAAGCCGGAAAAACACAAGCTAAATGGCAAATAGGGGTATCTCAATTCCCAATTCTGATAATCAGGGGACAGAACAGATAATGAATAATTCAGAAGAGAATTCCCAAATATCTCTACAAACACTGCTGGCAAACATGATAAATCAAAAGATTGAAAGCATACAAAGGACTCTGTATGAGCGTGATAGGGAGAGAGAGCAGGCAATCCAAAAGTTTATACAGGAATAACATAAGCGTGAGGAAGCTACTCAAAAACTGATACAGGATTTGCGTGAGCAGCTTGAGAATACTCAAAGAGAAAGGCAGGAATGGCGTGAACAGGCTGAGAACACTCAAAGAGAACTACAGGAATCCCCTGAACGGGAGGAAGCTAATCAAAGAGTAATACAGGAATTGAGAGAGCAGGAAGAGAATACACAAAGATCACTAAAGACATTCATGGAATCCATTAACAAAGAGCTGAAGGAAGTCAGGGAGACCATAAAGGGAATGCTGAATGGAACCCAACAGAAGGAATGGGAGTCCAAGGAAACCATGACCAATCAACTAAGTGATCTGAGAATAAACACTGAACATCAAATGAAGGAAGTAAAGTTCATACAAGATCTAAAACAAAGCTTCAACAAAGAATTTGAAGGCATCAAAGCTGACCAATTAGAAGGAAAAGAGATAAAAAAACAAAGTAGAAAGTCTTGACAGCAGGTTAGACCATGCAGAAGATCAAATCTCAGGGATTGAAGACAGCCTAGATATTATAGAGAAAGAACATACAACCATCCAAGACAAGTCCAAGAAATATGATAGATCTATCCAACACTTGGAAGAAACCATCAGAAGGTCTAATCTAAGGATAATGGGTGTAGAGGAGCACCTAGAAACAGAAGTTAATGGTCTAGGAAATTTGTTTAACAGGATCCTAGCAGAGAACTTCCCAAACATGCAAAAAGATAGGCCTATTCAGATACAAGAAGCTTTTAGAACTCCAAACAGACCAGACCAGAATAGGACATCCCACCATCACTTTATAATCCACACAGGATCAACTCAGACCAAGGAAAAGATCCTTAAAGCGGTCAAGGAGTAAAGATTAATCACCTATAAAGGGAAACCAGTTAGAATCACCTCAGATTTCTCAGCAGAGACAATCAAAGCAAGAAGAGCCTGGAACGATGTGTGCCATGCCCTAAAAACAAACAACTATCAACCAAGAATACTGTACCCAGCTAAACTCTCCTTCATAACTGAAGGCCAAATAAAAACCTTCCCTAGCAAAGAAAAATTGAAACAATACATCTCCACCAAACCAGCCCTACAAAAGATTCTTAAAGATGTCCTACACATAGAAAACCAACAAGACCACAATAAAGGTCAAGAAGCTGCACCCAAACTGAGAATCAAAAAACCATAGGAAGAACCCAGTTTTCGCAGCCCCCAAGAAGGTGGATAACATGGCAGGAACTCCCAAATACCTCTCAGTCCTTTCTCTTAACGTTAACAGACTGAACTCTCCAATTAAGCGACATAGACAGTCTAGTTGGATTAAAAAACAAGACCCTTCTATCTGCTGCCTGCAGGAGTCACATCTTGCCTGTAAAAACAAACACATTTTCACTGTTAAAGGTTGGAACAAAATCTACCAAGCAAACGGCCCTCATAAACAGGCGGGAGTTGCAATCCTAATATCAGATAAAACAGACTTCAAATTAAAATTCATGAGAAGAGATAAAGAAGTTCGCTACATACTAATGAAGGGATCTCTTTTTCAGGAGGATATTACAATTCTAAATATCTATTCGCCAAACAATGGAGCACCCAAATTTATCCAAGAAACACTACTTTCCTCAAATCCCATATAAATCCAAAGACATTAATTGTTGGGGATTTTAACACACCACTCTCCCACTAGATAGATCAACTCAGCAAAAACTCAACAGAGAAACCTCAGATCGAAACAGCTGCATAGATCAACTAGATTTAACAGACATCTACCGAACATTTCACCCAGCAGCATCAGAATACACGTTTTTCTCAGCAGCACATGGAACATTTTCTAAAATAGACCACATTTTAGGCCACAAAGCAAACGTGTCTAAATTCAGAAACATTGAAGTTATACCTTGCATTCTCTCTGACCACAAGGGAATAAAATTAGAACTCAACACCAAAAGCCACCAAAGAAAGTCCGGTATCACATGGAGGCTGAACAACACACTGCTGAATCACGAGTGGGTCATGGAAGAGATTAGAAAGGAAATTCAAATGTTCATGCTATTCAACAAAAATGAACACACAAATTACCAGCTCCTCTGGGACACAGCAAAGGCAGTACTCAGAGGCAAGTTTATAGCTCTGAGCTCCTACATCAACAAATTGGGGAGATCTGAAACCAACAATTTAATGACACATCTAAACCTCCTTGAAAAAGAGCAGCAAGATAAACCCCAATCCAGTAGACGGAAAGAAATAATTAAAATTAAATCAGAATTAAATGAATTAGAATGCAAAAAACTATAGAAAGAATCAACAAAACAAAGAGTTGGTTCTTCGAAAAAATTAACAAAATTGACAGACCCTTAGCAAATGTAATCAGAAAAAGAAGAGAACACACCCAAATAAATAAACTCAGAGATGAGTATGGAAACATCACCACGGAAACAACCAAGATTCAAAACATTATAAGGGAATACTTCTCAAAACTTTATGCTAATAAGTTTGAGAACTTGACAGAAATGGACCTTTTCCTAGCAAATATTGACATGCCAAAACTAAACAAGATGAGTTAAACCAGCTTAACAGGCCCATATCAAGCATTGAAATAGAAACAGCAATAAGAGACCTTCCAGCTAAGTAAAGTCCAGGACCAGATGGTTTTACAACAGAATTCTACAAGGCCTTCAAAGTAGAGCTCACACCAATACT
This sequence comes from Dipodomys merriami, assembly GCF_024711535.1. Lineage (NCBI taxonomy): Eukaryota > Metazoa > Chordata > Mammalia > Rodentia > Heteromyidae > Dipodomys > Dipodomys merriami. The sequence goes on along the minus strand of NW_027206080.1, from coordinate 1,956,601 downwards.
CCTCCAACTTTTCTATGAAAATGAAAGAGAAAGTTCACTACTGAACACATTCTATGAAGCCATCATAACCCTCATCCCAAAACCAGGCAGGGACTCATCAAAGAAAGAGAACTAGAGACCCATTTCTTTGATGAACATTGATGCAAAACTTCTCAACAAAATTTTGGCCATCACCCTAAAACTAACCCTAAGCCAAACCCTAACCGGAAACCTAACCCTAACCCCCTCCCTAAAAGTAACCCTCACCCTAACCTTCTCCCACACCCTCAGCCTTACCCTAACACTAAGGCTAAACCTAACCCTCACCCTAACCGTAATGCTCACCCTAACCCTGACACTCACCCTAATCCTAACCCTAACCCTAACCCTAACCCTCACCCTAAACCTCACCCTAACCTTTACCCTCATCTTAACCCTAACCCTAACCTTAACTCTAATTCTCACACTAATCCTAACCCTCACCCTAACACTCACGATCACCCTAACCCTAACCGTAACATTAACCCTAACTCTCACATTAACTTTAACCCTCACCCTAACACTAACCCTTACCCTCAGCCAAACCCTCACCCTCAACCTAACCCTAACCCTAACCCTAAACCTCACCCTAAACCTAACCCTCACCCTAACCCTAAACCTCACCCTCACCCTCACCCTCACCCTCACCCTCACCCTCACATGCACCCTGAGCCTAACTCTCATCCTCACCGTAGCCCTAACCCTAAACCTCACCATCACCCTAACCCTCACCCTAACCCTTACACTCAACCTCACCCTAACCCTCACACTAACCCTCACCCTCACCCTCACCCTCACCCTTAACCTCAACCTAACACTAACTCTAACCCTAACAATAACCCTAACCCTAAACCTAACCCTAAACCTAACCCTCATCTTCAACCTAACCCGAACCCTAACACTAAACCTAACCCTCACCCTCACCCTAACCCTCACCCTAACCCTCAACCTAACAATAACCATAACCCTAACAATAACCCTAACCCTAACCCTAATCCTAACCCTAAACCTAACCCTCATCCTCACCCTAACTCTAACCCTAACTCTAAACCTAAACCTCACCCTAACCCTTAACCTCACCCTCACTCTAACTCTCGCACTAAACCTAAGCCTCACTCTAACCCTAAACCTAACTCTCACCCTCACCCTTAGCTCACACTCAGCCTAACCCTAACCCTAATACTAATCCTCAACCTAATCCTCACCCAGACCCTCACCCTCACCCTAACCCTCACCCTCACCCTCACCCTAATCCTAAACCTAAACCTAACCGTTACCCACACCCTAAATCTCACCTGACTCTAACCCTCACCCTAAAACACACCCTAACCCTAATGCTAACCCTAACACTCACCCTCACCCTAACCCTCACCCTACCCTTCAACCTAACCCTAACCCTAACCCTAACCGTCATCCTAACCCTAACCCTAACCCTCACCCTAAATTTAACCCACACCCTCACCCTCAAGCGAATCCTAACTCTAACTCCCACACTAACCCTAACCATAACCCTCAACCCTAATCCTAACCCTAACCCTAAACATAAACCTCAGCCTCACCCTAACCCTCACCCTAAAACTCATGGTAACCCTAATCCTCAATCTCACCCTAACCCTCACCCTAATCTTAACCCTAACTCTAACCCACATCCTCACCCTAACCCTCACCCTAAGTCTAAGCCTAACCCTAACCCTCACCCTAACCCTAAACCTAACCCTAACCCTAACCCTCACCCTAAACCTAACCCTCACCCACACCCTAACCCTCATGCTCAACCGAACCGTCTCCCTCCCCCTAATATTCAGCCTCACCCTAAACATCACCCTAACCCTAACCCTCAGCCTAATCCTGATCCTACCCCTCACCCTAGAGCTCACGCTATCCCTATCCCTAACCCTAACCTTAATCCTCACACTCACCCTCACCCTCATGCTAAACCTAATCCTAACCCTAAACCTCAATCTCACCCTAACCCTCACCTTTACCCTAACACTCACACTAACCCTAACCCACACCCTCACCCTAACCCTCACCCTAACCCTAACCCTAACGCTAACCCTAAACCTATCCCTCACCCTAACACTAACCCTCACCCTAACCCTAAACCTCAGCCTAACCCTCACCCTCACCCTAAATCTAAACCTAACCCCAGCCCTCACCCTCACCCTAACCCTCACTGTCACCCTAACCCTCACCCTAACCCTAATCCTCACCCATACCCTAACCGTCATGTTCAACCGAACCGTCACACTCACCCTCACCCTAATACTCAGCCTCATCCTAAACATCACCCTAACCCTAACCCTCAGCCTAACACTAACCCTACCCCTCACCCTAATCCGCATCCTATCCCTAACCCTAACCATAAACCTAACCCTAACCCTCACCCTCACGCTAAACCTAAACCTAACCCTCACCCCCACCTTAACCCTAACCCTAACCCTCACCCTAAGCCTCAACCGAACTCTAACCCTAAACCTAAACCTCACATTCACCCTCACCCTAATGCTAACACTAACTCTAACCATCACCTTAACCCTAACCCTCACCCTAACCCTCACACTCACGCTTACCTTTATCCTAAGCCTAACGCTAACTCTAACCCTTATCCTAAACCTAACCCTCTCCCTCACCCTCACCATAACCTTAAGCCTAAACCGAAACCTAACCCTCACCCTCACTCTCACCCTAACCCTAAAACTAAACCTAACCCTCAACCTCACCCTAACCCTAACCCTCACCCTAACCCTAACCCTAAATCTCACCCTCACCCTACCCCAAACCCTAACCCTTATCCTCAACCTAATCCTAACCCCAACCCTAACTCTAACACTAACCATCACCCTCACCCTCACCCTCACCCTCAGACTAACCCAAACCCTAACACTAATCCTAACCCTAACCCTCACCCTCACCCTTACCCTAAACCTATCCCTAACCCTCAACCTAACCTTAAACCTCACCCTCACCCAAACCCTCACCCTAACCCTAACCCTAACCCTCCCCCTCACCCTAACCCTTACCCTAACCCTTACCCTCACCCTAACAATAACCCCAACCCTAACCCTCACACTAACCCTAATCCTCACCCTTACCCTAAACCTACCCCTCACCCTAACCCTCACCCTAAATCTAACCTTCACCCTAACTCTAACCCTAAGCCTAACCCGCAACCTAACCCTCACACTCACCCTTATCCTCACCCTAAACCTAACCCTCACACACAACGTAACTCTCACCCTGACCTGAACCCGAACCCACACCCTAACCCTCACCCTAACCCTAAACATCACCCTAACACTAACCCTAATCCTAACCCTAACCCTAACCATCATCTTAACCCCAAAACTCACCCTAACCCTAACGCTCACCCTCAACCTAGCCGTCACCCTAACCCGAACACTAACCTTAACCCTCACCCTCAACCTAGCCCTCACCCTAACCCTAACCCTAACCCTAACCCTCACTCTCACCCTCACCCTTAGCCTAATATAACCCTAACCCTAATCCTAAAACTAACGCTAAAACTAACCCTAACCCACACTATAACACTTACCCTCACACTAACCCTAACCCTAACCCTACTCCTCACCCTAACCCTTATCCTCACCCTAACCCTAACCGTAACCCTCACACTAACCCTAACCCTCACCCAAACCTAAACCTCAACCTAACCCTAAAACTAACCCTAAACCTCACCCTCACCCTAAACCTCACCGTCATCCTAACCCTCACCCTAAACCTAACACTTACCCACACCCTAACCCTCACCCTAATTCGAACCCTCACCCTCACCCTAATACTCACCCTCACCCTAAATATCACCCTAACCCTAACCTTCAGTCTAACCCTAAACCTACCCCTCACCCGAATCCTCATCCTAACCCTAACCATAACCCTCACCCTAACCCTAACACACACCCTTACCCTCAACTTCAACCTAACCCTAACCCTAACCCTCACCCTCATCCTAACCCTTACCCTCACCATAACCCTAAGCCTCACCTTTAACCTAGCCCTCACCCTAACCCTAACCCTCACCCTGAACCTAGCCCTCACCCTAAACCCTAACCCTAACCCTAACCCTAACCCTCAATCTCACCCTCACCCTTAGCCTAACACTAACCCTAACCCTAATCCTAAACCTAACCCTAAACCTAAACTTAAACCTCACTCTAACCCTTAACCTCATCCTAACCCTAAACCTAACCCTACAACTCACCCTAACCCTTACCCTCACCCTAACCCTAACCCTAACTCTCAAACTAACCCTAACCCTCACCCTAACCCTAACCATCACCCTAACCCTAATCCTGATCCTAAACCTCACCCTCACCCTAAACCTCACTGTCACCCTAACCCTCACCCGAAACCTAACCCAAACCCTCACACTAACCCTAACCCACACCCTCACCCTCAACCTAATCCTAATCCTACGCCTAAACCTAGCCCTCACCCTCACCCTAACACTCACCCTAACCCATACCCTCACACTAACCCTAACCCTAACCCTAACCCTAAGCCTCACCCTAACTCTCACCCTCACCATAAGCCTAACTCTCAACCTAACCCTAACCCTAATCCTAACCCTATCCCTAACCCTCACCCTCACCCTAACTCTAACCCTCACCCTAAACCTTACTCTCACCCTAACCCTCAACCTCACCTTAAACCAACCCTATCCCTAATCCTCACCCTCACCCTCACCCTAAACCTAACCCTATCCCTAACACTCACCCTCACCCCAACCCTCACCCTCACCCGAAATCTAACCCTCATCCTAACCTTAACCCTAACCCTCACACTAACCCTACACCTCACCCTAAACCACCACCTAACCCTAATTCTAACCCTAACACTAACCCTCACCCTAATACTCACCCTCACCCTAAAAATCACCCTAACCCTAAACTGCAGCCTAACACTAAACCTACCCCTCACCCAATTCCTCACCCTAACCCTATCCATAAACCTCACCCTAACCATAATGCACACCCTCACCCTCAACCTAATCCCAACCCTAAACCTCAGCCTAACTCTAACTGTCACCCTAACCCTAACCCTAACCCTAACCACCACCCTAACCCTCACCCTAATCCTAACCATAACCCTAACCATAACCCTCACCTAACACTCATGGCAACCCTAAATCTCACTCTCACCCTAACCCTTACCCTAACCATAACCCTCACCCTAACCCTAACCCACACCCTCATCCTAACCATCACCCTAAATCTAAGCCTAACCCTAACCCTCAAACTAATCCTCATCCTCACCCTAACCCAATCCCTCACCCTAACCCTAACCCATACACTAACACTAAACCTCAGCCTAACCCTCACCCTAACCCTAACCCTCACCCACACCCTAACCCTCACGCTCAACCGAACCCTCTCCCTCCCACTAATACTCAGCCTCACCCTAAACATCACCCTAACCCTCACCCTCACCCTGACCCTAACCCTACCCCTCACCCTACGCCTCACCCTAACTGTAACCCTAAACCTAAACCTCAACCTCACCCTCACCCTAATCCTTATTCTAAACCTAACCCTCTCCCTCACCCTCACCCTAAACTTAAGCCTAAGCCTAACCCTAACCATCACCCTCACTCTCACCCTCACCCTAAACTATCCCTAACCCTACCTGTCACCCTCACCCTAACCCTAACCCTAACCCTCACCCTCACCCTAACCTCACCCTAATCCTTATCCTCACCCTATCCTTAACCCTAACCCTAAGCCTCATGCTAAACGTAACCTCACTCTAACCCTAACATTAACCCTAACCCTAACCATCACCCTCACCCTCCACCTCACCCTCAGCCTAACCCGAACCCTAACACTAATCCTAAACCTAACCCTCACCCTCACCCTCACCCTAAACCTAACCCTAAACCTCACCCTAAACTTAACCCGCACCCTCCCCCTAACCCTCACCCTAACCCTAACCCTAACCCTTACCCTCACCCTAACCCTCACCCTAAATCTTAACTTCACCCTAACCCTAAACCTAACCCCAACCCTCACACTAACCCTAACCCTAAACCTAAACCTCACCCTCACCCAAAACCTCACACTCACCTTTATCGTCACCCTAACCCTAAACCTCACCCTAACCCTAACCCTAAACCTTAACCCTAGCCCTCACACAAACCCTAACCCTAACCCTAACGCTAACCCTCATCCTAAACCTAAACGTAACCCTAAACCTCACCCTCACCCTAAACCTCACCGTCACTCTAACCCTCACCCTAAACCTAACACTTACCCACACCCTAACACTCACCCTCAATCGAACCCTCACCCTCACCCTAATACTCACCCTCACCCTAAACATCACCCTAACCCTAAACTTCAGCCTAACCCTAAACCTACCCCTCAGCCTAATCCTCACCCAACCCTAACCATAACCCTCACCCTAACCCTAACACACACCCTCACCCTCAACCTAATCCTAAGCCTAAGCCTAACCCTCACCCTCACTCTAACCCTCACTCTAACCGTTACCATCACCCTAACCCTAAACCTCACCTTTAATCTAGCCCTCAAAATAACCCTAACCCTAACCCTAACCCTCACCCTCAACCTAGCCCCCACCCTAAGTCTAACCCTAACCCTAAACCAAAACCGAACACTCACCCTAACCCTAAACCTAACCCTCCCCCTCACACAACCCTCACCCTAACGCTTACCCTCAACCTAACCCTAAACCTAACCCTAACCCTCACACTAAACCAAACCCTCACCCTAACCCTGACCCTCACCCTAACCCTAACCGAACCCCTCAAGTTAACCCTCACCCTAACCCAAACCCTAGCCCTCACCGTAACCCTAACCCTAAACCTCACCCTCACCCTAACCCTCAACGTATCCCTAACCCTCACTCTAAACCTAACCCTCACCCACAACATAACCCTCACCCGCACCCTAATACACACCCTCACCCTAAACATCACCCTAAACCTAACCCTCACCCTAACCCTAACCCTAACCCTCACATAACTGTAAGGCTCACTTTCACCCTAAAACTTACCCTCACCCTAACCCTAACAGTAATCCTAACCCTCAACCTAACCCTCACCCTCAACCTCACCCTAACCCTAACGCTAACCCTAACCCTCACCCTCACAATATCCATCACCCTAACACTTACCCTCACCCTAATCCTAACCCTAACCCTAACCCACACACTAAACCTAACCCTCACACTAACCCTAACCCTATCCCTCACCCTACCCCTCACCCTAACCCTAACACTAATCCTCACCCTAACCCTAACTCTAACCCTAACCCTCACCCTCACCCTAACCCTCACCGTCACCCTAACCCTCACCCTAAACCTAACCCTAACCCAAACCCTAACCCTCACTTTCACCCTAACCCTCACCCGCACCCCAAACCTCTCCGTGCCCATAACCCTAACCCTAAACCTTACCCTTACCCACAGAGTAAACCTCACTCTCACCCTCACCCTAAACCTCACCCTAATCCTCACCCTCACCCTATGCAACACCCTAAACCTAACCCTCACCATAATGCTAAGCCTAAACCTCACCCTTACCCTCACCCTCACCCTCAGCCTAACCCTAACCCTAACCCTAATCCTAACCCTAACCCTCACACTCATTATAACACTAAACCTAACCCTAACCCTCACTCCAACCCAAACCATATCCCTCACCATCACCATCACCCTCAGCCTAAGGCTAACACTAACCCTAATCGTAACCCTAACCCTAATCCTCACCCTCACCGTAAAACTAATCCTAACCTTCACCTTCACACTAACCCTAACCCTAACCCTAACCCTCACTCAAATCCGAACCCTTACCCTCACCCTAACCCTCACCCTCAAACTAAACCTCACCTTAAACCTCAACCTAAAACTAACCCTAACCCTAACAATAACCCTAACCCTAAACTTAAAACTAACCCTATCACTCATGCTCACCCTAACCCTAACTCTAACCCTAATCCTAACCCTAACCCTAACCCTCACCCTTAGCCTAACCCTAACCCTAACCCTAACCCCCACCCTAACCCCAACCCTCAACCTAACCCTGACCCTCACACTAATCTTAACCCTAACTTTAACCTAACCCTCATTCTCACCCTAACCCTCACCCTAACCCTTACACTCAACTTATCCCTAACCCTAACCCCAACCCTTACTCTCACACTAAACCTAACCCTCACCCTAACTCTAACCCTAAACCTCATGCTCACCCTAAGCCTAACCCTAAACCTAACCCTAACCCTAACTCTCACACTTATCCTAACCCTCACCCTAACTCTAAGCCTAACACTCACCCTCACCCTCACCCTCAGCCTAACCCTCACCCTAACCCTAACCATAACCCTCACCATCACCCTAACCCTCACCCTAACCCGTACCCTCTCTCTAACCCTAACCCAAACGCTAAACCTAAGCCTCACTCTAAACCTAACCCTAAATCTCAACCTCACCCTTATCTCACACTCATCCTAACCCAAACCCTAATTCTAATCCTCACTCTAATCCTCACCTTCACCCAAACCCTTATGCTAATCCTCACCCTCACCCTCACCCTCACCCTCACCCTAAACCTAACCCTGACCTAACCCTACTCCCTCACCTAACCCTAACCCTTACCCTCAACTTAACCCTCACCCTAACCCTAATGCTAACCCTAAACCTCACCTTCACCCTAACTCTCACCCTAACACTTAACCTCACCCGAACCCTAACCCTAAACCTAATACTCACCCTCACCCTAACCATCACCTTAACCCTAACCCTAAGAGTAACCCTGACCCTAACCCAAACCCTCACCCTCACCCTAACCCTAACCCTCATCCTAACCCTCACCCTACCCTTCACATTTACCCTAACCCTAACTCTAACCCTAACCTTCACCCTAAGACTCACCCTAACCCTTACACTCACACTAACCATTACCCACACCCTCACCCTCACCCTCACCCTCAGCCTAACCCTAACTCTAACCCTAATCCTAACCCCAACCCTCACCCTCACCCTAAGCCTAACCCTAACCCTAAACCTAACCCTCACCCTAAACCTCACCCTAACCCTCACCCTAACCCTAACCCTCATTCTCACCCTAAACCTCACCCTCACCCTAACCCTAAACCAAACCCTCACACAAAACCTAACCCTCACCCTAACCCTAACCCTACCCTCACCCTAACACTAACACTAACCCTTACCCTCAAACTAAACCTAACCCTAACCATAACCCTCACCCTAACCCTAACCCTCACTCTAACCCTTATTCTCACCCTAAACCTAAACCTCACACTTACCCTAACCCTGACCCTAACCCTGAACCTAACCCTCACCCTCACCTTCACTCTCAGTCTAACCCTCACCTTAAGCCTAAATTTAACTTTAATCATCTCCCTCACCCTAACCCTAAACCTAAACCTTACCCTAACCCTCACGCTAACCTTAAACCTAAACTTCACTCTAACCCTCACACTACCCTTCAACCTAACGCTAACCCTAACCCTAACACTAACCCTCACCCTCACCCTAAGCCTCACACTAAGCCTAAATCTAACCCTAACCCTAACCCTCAACCTAACACTAACCCTAACCCTAGCAATAAACCTAACCCTACCCCTCACCCTAATCCTAACCCTAACCCTAACCGGAAACCCAAACCTAACCTTCACCCTAAATTTAACCCACACCCTCACCTTCACCCACACCCTCAGCCTAACCTTAACCCTAACCCTAACCCTAACCCTCAACCTAACCCTAACCCTAAACCTCACCCTAACCCTGACCCTCACCTTAATCCTTAGGCTAAACCTAACCCTCACCCTAACCCTAAGCCTAACCCTAAACCTCACCCTCACCCTACCCCTCAACGTCACCCTAACCCTCTCTCTAAACCTAACCCTCACCCACACCCTAAACCTCACCCACAACTGAACCCTCACCCTCACCCTAATACTCACCCTCACCCTAAACATCACCCTAAACCTAACAATCAGCCTAACCCTAACCCTAAACCTCACCCTAACCCTAACCCTCACCTTCACCCTAACCTTCACCTTCACCCTAACCCTAACAATATCCCTAACCCTAAACCTAACCCTCAGTCTCAACCTCACCCTAACCCTAACGCTAACTCTAACCCTCACCCTCACTCTATCCATCACCCTAACAAGTACCCTAAACCTAATCCTAACCCTAACCCTAACCCACACTCTAAAGCTAACCCTCACCGTAACCCTAACCCTACCCCTCACCCTAACCCTCACCCTCACACTAACAACCCTAACCCTAATCCTCACCCTAAACCTAACCCTAACCCTCACCCTCACCCTAACCCTCACCGTCACCCGTACCCTCACCCTAAACCTAACCCTCACCCACACTTTAACCCTCACCTTCACCCTAACCCTCACACTAAACATCACCCTATGCCTAACCCTCGCCCTAACCCTAACCCTAACCCTCACACTAATCCTAACCTCCATTCTAAACCTCACTGTCACCCTAAACCTCACCCTAACTCTAACCATTACCCTAACCCTCACCCGCACCCCAAACCTCTCCGTGACCATAACCCTAACCCTAAACCTTACCCTTACCCACAAAGTAAACCTCACTCTCACCCTAACCCTAAACCTCACCCTAATCCTCACCCTCACCCTACACAACACCGTAAACATAACCCTCAACCTAATAGTAAGCCTAAACCTCACTCTAACGTAAACCTCAGCCTTACCCTCACTATTACCCTCAGCCTAACCCTAACCGTAACCCTAATCCTAACCCTAACCCTCACCCTCACCCTCACACTAAACCTAAACCTAACCCTCACCTCTACCCTAACCATCACCCTCACCCTCACCCTCACCCTCAGCCGAAGGCTAACTCTAACCCTATCCCTCACCCTCACCCTCACCCTAACCCTCACCCTAACCCTCACCCTACGATTCACCCTAACCCTAACCCTAACACTCACCCTCACCCTAAAATTCACCATAACCCTTGCCCTCACTCTAACCAGAACCCACACCCTCAGTCTTACCCTAACCCTAACCCTAGTCCTAACTCGAACCCTCACTCTCACCCTAAACCTAACCCTAAACCTAAACCTAACTATCACCATAACCCTAACCCTCACCCTCACCCTAACCCTAACCCTAACCCTAAGCATCACCCTAACACTAACCCTAAACCTAACTCTAACCGGAAACCTAACCCTAACCCTCACCCTAAACTTAACCTTCACCCTCACCTTCACCCACAACCTCAAGCCTAACCCTAACCCTAAACCTTAACCTAACCCTCACCCTAACCCTAATGCTCACCCTGACCCTCACCCTCACCCTAATCCTAACCCTAAACCTAACCCTATCCCACACACTCACCCTAACCCTCACCCTAACCCTTACCCTCACCTTAACCCTAACCCTAACACTAACTCTCACACTAATCCTAAACCTCACCATAACCCTCACATTCACCCTAATCCTAACCCTAACATTAACCCTAACTCTAACACTAACTGTAACCCTCACCCTAACCGTAACCCTCACCCTCACACTCACCTTCAGCCAAACCCTCACCCTCAACCTAACCCTAACCCTAACCCTAACCCTCTCACCCTCACCCTAACCCTCACCCTAACCTTTACCCTCACCCTCACCCTAAACCCCACACTAACCCTAAGTCTCACTATAACACTAAACCTATCTGTAGATCTAACCCTTACCTCACCCTCAGCCTAACCCTCACCCTAACCCTAATCCTCAACCTAATCGTCACCCTCACCCTCACCCTCAACCTAACCCTCACCCTCACCCTAAGCCTAAGCCTAACCCTCACCGTCACCCTAACCCAAACCCTCACCCTCACCCTCAGCCTAACCATAAGGCTAACCCTAATCCTAACCCCAACCCTCACACTCACCCTAACCCTAACCCTAAACCTAACCCTCACCCTAAACCTCACCCTAACACTCACTCTAACCCTAACCCTCACTTTCATCCTAACCCTCAGCCCCACCCTAACCCTAACCCTAACCCTCACACAAAACCTAACCCTCACACTAACCCTAAACCTACCCCTCACCCTAACCCTATCCCTCACACTGCCTCTCAACCTAATATTAACCCTAACTGTAACCATAACCCTAACACTAACCCTAACACTAGCCCTTAACACTCAACCTAACCCTAACCCTAACCCTCACTCTCAACCTCACCCTCAGCCTAACTCTAACCCTAAGCTTAAATCTAAAACTAAACATCTCCCTCACCCTAACACTAAACCTAACCCTAATCCTCACCCTAACCCTAACCCTCACCCTCACCGTAACACTAACACAAACACTCACCCTCACCCTAAACCTAAACATAACCTTAACCCTCACCCTAAAACTAACCCAAACCCTAACCCTCACCCTAACCCTCACCCTAACGCTAAACCTCACCCTCACACTAACCCTCACCATAACCCTAATCCTAACCCCAAACCTAACCCTCACACTCACCTTCACCCTCGCACTCATCCTAACCCTAACCCTAAACCTAATCCTAACCCTAACGCTCATCCTCACCCTAACATTAACACTAACCCTAAACCTCACCCTAAACCTCATCCTCACCCTTAACCTCAAACTAAAACTAACCCTAACCCTAACAATAACCCTAACCCTAACCCTAACCCTAACCCTCCTCCTCACCCTAATCCTAACCCTAAGCCTAACCTTAACCTTCACCCTAACCCTAACCCTCACCGTAACCCTTACCCTAACCCTCAACCTAACACTAACGCTAACCCTAACATTAACCCTAAACCTTACCCTAACCCTAACCCTCACCCTCAGCCTAACCCTAACCCTAAACCTAACCCTCACCCTAACCCTAACTCTCTCCCTAAACCAGAACCTCACCCTAATCCTAACCCTAACCTTAACCCTAACCCTCACTCTCACCCTAACCCTCACCCTAACCCTTACCCTCAACTTAACCCTAAACCTAACCCTAACCCTAACTCTCACACTAACCCTAACCCTCACCCTAACCCTAACCCTCACCCAAATCCTCACCCTAACCCTAACCCTAAACCTTACCTAACCAAAACCCTCACCCTCACCTTAGCCCTCACCATAACCCTAACCCTAATCCTAAAGCTCACACTCACCCTCAAACTCACGCTCAGCCTAACCCCAACCATAACTAATCCTAACCCTAACCCTCAAACTCACCCTCAACCTAACCCTCAACTTCACACTCACCCTTACCCTAACCGTAACCCTAAACCTAACCCTCACCCTAACCCTAACACTCACTCTAACCCTAACCCTAACCCTCACGCTAATCCTAACCTTAACACTAAACAAAACCCTCCCACTCCCCCTAACCCTCTCCTGTACCCTTACCCTCAACTGAACCTGAACCCTAACACTAACCCTATCTTTCACAGTAACCCTAACCTTCACTCTAAAGCTAACCCTAACCCTTACCCTAAACCTCACCCTTACTTCACCCTCAGCCTAACCCTAACCCTAACCGGAAACCTAACCTTAACCCACACCCTAACCCTAATCCTCACCCTCACCTTCACCCTCACCCTCAGTCTAACACTAATCATAAACTAACCCTCACACTAAACCTAACCCTAACCCTAACTCTAACCCTCACCCTAACCCTAACTCTAACCCTCACCCTCACAATCACCCTCACCCTCACATTCACCCTCAGCCTAACTCTCACCCTCACTCTATCCCTAACCCTCACCATCATCCTCACCCTGCCTCTCACCCTAAGCCTTACACTCAATCTCACCCTAACCCTCACATTAAACCTAAGCCTCACTTTAAACATAACCCTAACCCACACCCTCACCCTGATCTCACCATCTCACCCTCAGCCTAACCCTAACCTTAACCCTCAACCCAACCCTAACCCTCACCTAACCCTTACCTCACCCTCAGCCTAACCGTAACCCTTACCGGAAACCTAACCCTTAACCTCACCCTAACCCTGACCTTCATCTTCACATTTACCGTCACCCTCAGGCTAAACCTAACCCTAACCTTAACCCTAATCCTAACCCTAACCCTTACCCTCACCCTAACCCTAACCCTTACCCTCACCTTGAACCTAACCCTAACCCTAACACTAACTCTCACACTAACCCTAACTGTCACCCTAACACAAACCCTAACACTCACGCTCACACTAACCCTAAACTAACTCTAACACCCTAACCCTAACTCTAAAATCAAACTAACCCTAACATTCACCTTAACCTTAAACCTAATCCTCACCCTCACCCTCAACCTAAACCTAACCCTAATTCTAACTCTCACCCTCACCCTCAACCTCACACTCACCATCACCCTCACCCTAACCCTAATAACAATCCTAACCTTAACCAAAACCCTAACACAAACACAAACCCTAAATCTAACCCTCACCCAAACCCTAACCCTAACCAAAATCCTCACCCTAACACTAACATTAAACCTAACCCTCTACCTCACCTTCACCCTCACCCTCAGCCTAACCCTAACCCTTACCCTAACCCTCACCCTAACCCTAACCCTGACCCTCATCCTAATCCTGACCCTGACCCTAACCTTAACCCTCACCCTCACCCTAACCATAACCCTAAACCTCACCCTCACCCTAACCCTCACCCTAACCCTTACACTCAACCTCACCCTAACCCTCACACTAACCCCAATCCTCACTCTAAACCTAACCCTAACACTCACCCTCACCCTCACCTCATACTCAGACTAACCCTAACCCTAACCCTCAACCTAACCCTAACCCTCACGCTCACACTTACCTCACCCTCAGCCTAAACCTCACCCTAACCGGAAACCTAACCCTAACCCTCACCCTAAACATAACCCTGACCCTCACCCTCACCCTCAGGTTAAACTTAAACCTACCCCTAACCCTAACCCTCACCCTCATCCTAACCCTAAACCTAACCCTTACTCTCACCTTAACCCTAACCCTAACCCTAACTCTCATACTAACCCTAACTCTCACCCTAACCTTAACCCTAACCCCCACGCTCACCCTAACCCTAACCCTAACCCTAACCCTAACCCTCTTATGAAACCTAACCCTCAACCAAACCCTAACCCACACCTTCACCTTCACCCTCACCCTCAACATAACCCTAACACTAATCCTAACCCCAACCCTCACCCTCACCCTAATCCTAACCCTAACCTTAACCCTCACGCTAAACCTTATCCTAGCACTCACGCTAGCAATAACCCTCACTCTCACCCTAACCCTCACCCTTAACATGACCCTAACCCTAACCCTCACACAAAACCTAACCCTCACCCTAAACTTAACACTAACCCTCACCCTAACCCTAACCCTAACCCTAACCCTCACCGTAACCCTAACCCTAACCCTCACCCTCACCCTAACACTTACACTCACCCTGACCCTAAGCCTCACACTTACCTTAACCCTCACCGGAACCCTAATCCTAAGCCTCACCCTCACCCTAAACCTCACCCTAACCCTAAGCCTAAATCTAACCCTAAACATCTCTCTCACCCTAACCCTAACCCGAAACATCATCCTCACCCTAGCCCTCATCCAAACCCTAAACTTAACCTTACACCTCACCCACACCCTCACCCTCACCCTCACCCTAACCCGAATGCTAACCCTAACCCTCACCCTAACCCTAACCTTCAACCTAACACTAACCCTCAACCTAACCCTAACCCTCAACATAGCCCTCAACCTAACCCTAACCCTAACCCTAAGCCTAACCCTCACCTTTACCCTCACCCTCACCCTCAGCCTAAAACTAACCCTAACCCTAAATATAACCCTAACCCTCACCCTCATCCTAACGGTCACCCTAACCCTTACCCTCACCATAACCCTAACCGTAACCCTAAACCTAACCCTCACACTAAACCTAACCCTCACCCTAACCCTAACCCTATCCCTCACCTTAACCCTCACCCTAACCCTCACCCTTACCTCACCCTCCGCCTAACCCTAATCCTAACCCTCAACCTAACCCTAACCCTCACCCTCACCCTTACCTCACCCTCAGCCTAACCCTAACCCTAATCGGAAACCTAAGCCTCACCCTCACCCTAACCCTCACCCTAACCCTAATGCTCACCCTAATCATAACTCAAACCCTCATCCTAACCCTAACTCTAACCCTATCCCTAAACCTTATCCTAACACGCTAACCCTAACCCTCACTCTCAACCTAACCCTCACCCTCACACTAACCCTAAACCTAACCCTCACACAAAACCTAACCCTCACCCTAACCTTAACCCTACCTCTCACCCTCACTCTAACCCTAACCCTAACCCTAACACTAACACTCAACCTAACCCTAACACTAACCCTAACTCTCACCCTAACCCTCACCCTAACCTTAACCCTAACTCTCACTCTCACCCTCACCCTCACCCTAACACTTACACTCACCCTCACCCTAACCCCTCACACTTACCTTAACCCTCACCCTAACCTTAATACTAAGCCTCACCCTCACCCTTAACCTCAACCTAACCCTAAGCCTAAATTTAACCCTAAACATCTCCCTCACATAACCTTAACCCTAAACACCTAGCTCACCCTAGGCCTCACCCTAACCCTAAACTTAACCTTAAACCTCACCCTCACCCTAACGCTCACCCTAACCCTAACGCTAACCCTAACCCTCACCCTAACCCTAACCCTCACCCTAACCCTAACCCTCAACATAGCCCTCAACCTAATCCTAACCCTAACCCTAAGCCTAACCCTCACATTTACCCTCACCCTCACCCTCAGCCTAAAACTAACCCTAACCCTAAATCTAACCCTAACCCTTACCCTCATCCTAACGGTCACCCAAACCCTTACCCTCAGCATAACCCTAACCGTAACCCTAAACCTAACCCTCACACTAAACCGAACCCTCACCCTAACCCTAAGCCTATCCCTCACCTTAACCCTCACCCTAAACCTAAACCTTACCCTCACCCTAATCCTAACCCTAAACCTAACCCTCACCCTAACCCTCACCCTCACCCTAACCCTAACCCTAACCCTTACTATCAAACTAAACCTAACCCTCACCCTAACCTTAACCATAACCCTCACCCTCACCCTCACCCTCAGCCTGACTCTCACCCTCACCCTAATCCTAACCCTACCCCTAACCCTCACCCTAACGCTTACCCTCACCCTCACACTAACCATCACACTAACCCTAAGCCTGACTCTAACCCTAACCCTAACTCTCACCCTCACCGTTACCTCACCCTCAGCCTAACCCTAACCCTAATCCTAATCCTCACTCAAATCCTCACCCTCACCCTCACCCTAATCCTCAGCCTCACCCTCACCCTAACCATAACCCTAAACCCAACCTTCACCCTAAACTTAACCCTCACCCAACCCTCCCCCTAACCCTCACCCTAACCCTCACCCTAACCCTAATGCTAACCCTAACCCTCACCCTCACCCTAACCCTTAAACTCACCCTAACCCTAACCTTCATACTCAACCTAACCCTAACCCTAACCCTAACCCTAACCCTCTCCCTCACCCTAATTCTCATCCTAACCATTACCCTCAACCTTACCCTAACAAACACTGTCACCTTCACCCTCACCCTCAGCCTAATAATAACCCTAATCCTAACCCCAACCCTCACCCTCATCCTAACCCTAACCCTAAACCTAACCCTAATCCTCACCCTTAACCTTATTCTAACACTCAAGCTAAACCTAACCCTCACTCTCACCCTAACCCTCACCCTCAAGCTAAATCTAACCCTAACCCTCACACAAAAACTAACCCTCACCCTAAAATTAACCCTACCTCTCACCTTCACCCTAACCCTAACCCTACCCTAACCCTCACCCTAAACCTATCCTTAACCCTCACCCTCACCCTACTCCTCACCCTAACACTTACACTCACCCTCACCCTAACCCTCACACTTACCTTAACCCTCACCCTAACCCTAATACTAAGCCTCACCCTCACACTAAACCTCAACCTAACCCTACGACTAAATCTAACCCTAAACATCTCCTTCACCTAACCTTAACCCTAAGCATCACCCTCACCCTAGCCCTCACCCTAACCCTAAACTTAAACTTAAACCTCAACCACACCCTCACCCTCACCCTCACACTAACCCTAACGCTAACCCTAACCCTCACCCTAACCCTAACCCTCAACCTAGCCCACACCCTAACCCTAACCCTAACCCTAACCCTAATGCTCACTTTCACCCTCACCCTCACCCTCAGACTAAAACTAACCCTAACCCTTATTCTAATACTAACCCTCACCCTCATCCTAAACATCACCCTAACCCTTACCCTCACCATCACCCTAACCGTAACCCTAAACCTAACCCTAACAATAAACCTATCCATCACCCTAACCCTAACCCTAACGCTCACCTTAACCCTCACACTGACCCTAACCCTAACCCTAACCCTCACCCTCACCATAACCCTCACCCTAACTCTTAAACTCAACTTCACCGGAACCCTCACACTAACCCTAAGCCTCATTCTAAACCTAACCCTAACCCTCACCCTCACCTTTATCTTACCCTCCGCCTAACCCTAATCCTAACCCTCAACCTAACCCTGACCCTCACCCTCACCATTACCTCACCCTCAGCCTAACCTTAACCCAAACCGGAAACCTAAGCCTCACCCTCACCCTAACCGTCACCCTAACCCTAATGCTCACCCTAATCATAACTCAAACCCGCACCCTAACCCTCACCCTAACCCTAACTCTAACTCTAACCCTAACCCTAAACCTTATCCTAACACTCACGCTAACCCTAAAATCACTCTCACCCTAACCCTCACGCTCACGCTAACCCTAACCCTAACCCTCACACAAAAACTAACCCTCACCCTAACCTTAACCCTACCTCTCACCCTCACCCTAACCCTCACCCTCACCCTAACCCTAACCCTCAACCTATCCCTAAACCTAACCCTAACACTCACCCTAACCCTCACCCTAACCTTAACCATAACTCTCACTCTCACCCTCACCCTCAACCTAACACTTACACTCACCCTCACCCTAACCCTCACACTTACCTTAACCCTCACCCTAACCTTAATACTAAGCCTCACCCTCACCCTAAACCTCAACTTAACCCTAAGCCTAAATTTAACCCTAAACATCTCCCTCACGTAACCTTAACCCTAAACACCACCCTCACCCTAGCCCTCACCCTAACCCTAAACTTAACCTTAAACCTCACCCTCACCCTGACCTTCACCCTCACCCTAAAGCTAACCCTAACCCTCACCCTAACCCTAACCCTCACCCTAACCCTAACCCTCAACCTAGCCCACACCCTAACCCTAACCCTAACCCTAACCGTAATACTCACCTTCACCCTCACCCTCACCCTCAGCCTAAATCTAACCCTAACCCTGATTCTAATCCTAACCCTCACCCTCATCCTAACCATCACCCTAACCCTTACCCTCACCATCACCCTAACCGTTACCCTAAACCTAATCCTCACACTAAACCTAATGCTCACCCTAACCCTAACCCTAACCCTCACCTTA
Source organism: Dipodomys merriami (assembly GCF_024711535.1). Classification (NCBI taxonomy): domain Eukaryota; kingdom Metazoa; phylum Chordata; class Mammalia; order Rodentia; family Heteromyidae; genus Dipodomys; species Dipodomys merriami. The sequence continues at coordinate 1,936,995 of NW_027206080.1, read as the reverse complement.
ACCCTCACTCTAAACATAAACCTTACCCTCACCCTAACCCTAACCCTAACCCTCACCCTCACCCTAACCCTAACCCTAACCATTACCCTCAACCTAACCGTAACCCACACCCTTACCTACACCCTCACCCTCAGTCTAACCCTAAACCTAATCCTAACCCCAACCCTCAACATCATCCTAACCCTAACCCTACCCCTCACCTTAACCCTCACCTAACCCTAACCCACACCCTCACCCTAAACCTAATCCTAACCCTAACCATAACCCTACCCCTCAACCTAACCATTACCCTCACCCCAACCCTCACCCCCACACTAAGCCTAACCCTCACACAAACACTAAACCTAACACTCACCTTCACCCTCAGCTTAAGCCTAACCCTAACCTTAATCCTCACCCTAACCCTCAGCCTCACCCTCACCCTAAAGTTAATCTTAAACCTAACCCTCAACCTCACCCTCAACCTCACCCTCACCCGAACCCTAAACCTCACCCTAAACCTAATCCTAAACCTAACGCTCTCCCTCACCCTCACCCTAACCCTAAGCCTAAACCTAACCCTAACCCTAACCATAACCCTCACCCTAATCCTAACCCTAACACTAACCCTATCCTTAACCCTCACCCTAAAACTCACACTTACCCTAATTCTCACTCTCACCCTAAACCTCATGCTAGTCCTAACCCTAATCCTAACACTAACCTTCACACTAAACCTAATCCTCACCCTAGCCCTAAAGCTACCACTCAACCTACCCCTCACTGTAAACCGAACCCTAACCCTAACCCTCACCCTAACACTCACGGTAACCCTAAACCTCACTCTTCACTCATCCTCACCCTAACCCTTATCCTCACTCTAATCCTAACCCCAACCCTAACCTTCACACTAAACCTAACCCTCACACTAACCCTAACCCTACCCCTCACCCTAACTCTCACCCTAAACCTAACCCTAACCTTAAACCTCACCCTCATTCTAGCCCTCACCCTAACCCTAATCCTAACCCTTACCCTCAACCTAACCCTAACCCTCACCCTAACCCTAAACCTCACCCTAACCCTCACCCTCACCCTCACCCTAACACTCACACTAACCCAAAGCCTGACCCTAAACCTCACCATAACCCTCACCCTAACCCTCACTCTAACCCTAACCCTATCCCTTACCCTAACCCTCACCCTCACCCTAACCCTCACCCTCACCCTCACTCTCACCCTAAGCCTAAACCTAACCCTAACCCTAATCCTAAACGTAACCCTCTTGCTCACCCTAAACCTAAGCCTAAACCTAAGCCTAAACCTCACCCTCACCCTCACCCTCATCCTAACCCTCACCCTAACCCTAACCCTCACCCTCAACCTAACCCTCACACAAAACCTAAACCTAACGCTAAACCTCACCCTAACCCTAACCCTAACCCTCACCCTCACCCTAACCCTCACCATCACACTAACCCTCACTGTTACCCGATCCTGAACCCTCCCCCTAACCCTCACTCTCACCGTAAAAATCACCTGAACCCTAACCCTCACCCTAAATCTAACCCTACCCCTCACCTTAACCATCACCCTAAACCTAACCCTAATCCTCACCTAACCCTAAGGCACACCCTCACCCTCAACCTAATCCTCACCCTAACCCTAACGCTTACATAACCGAAACCCTCACCCGAACCCGAATATTCAAGCTCACGCCAAACATCACCCTAACCCTAACGCTCAGCCTAACCCTACCCCTACCCCTCACCTTAACCCTTACCCTAACCCTAACCCTAACACTAACCCTCACCCTAACCCTAACCCTAACCCTCACCCTCATTCTAGCCCTCACCCTAACCCTAATCCTAACCCTAAACCTCACCCTCACCCTAACCCTCACCATCACCCAAACCCTCACCATCACCGTAACCCTCACCATCACCCTAACCCTCAACCTCACCCAAAGCCTCCCCCTCCCCTTAACCCTCAGCCTCACCCTAAACATCACCAGAACCCTAACCCTCACCCTAAATCTAACCCTACCCCTCACCTTAACCATCACCCTAAACATAACCTTAACCCTCACCTAACCCTAATCCACACCCTCACCCTCAACCTAATCCTAACCCTAACTCTAACCCTTACATAACAGAAACCCTCACCCTATCCCTCACCCTAACCCTTACCCACAACCTAAGCCTAACCCTAAACCTAACCCTCATCCACACCCTCACCCTAACCCTAACCATAACCATAACCCTCATCCTCACCCTCACTCTCACCTTAAGCCGAAACCTAACCCTTACCCTAATCCTAAACCTAACACTCTTCCTCACCCTCACCCTAAACCTAAGCCTAAACCTAACCCTAAACCTCATCCTCACCCTCACACTCATCTTAACCCTCACCCTAACCCTAACCCTTACCCTCAACCTAACCCTACCCTTCACCCTAACCCTCACCCAAAACCTAACCCTAACCCTAACCCTCACCCTAACCCTAACCATAACCCTCACCCTCACCCTAACCATCCTCGCACCCTAACCCTCACCATCACCCTAAACCTAACGCTAACACTAACACTCACCCTAACTCTAACCCTAACTCTCACCGTAAACCTAATCCTAACCCTCACCCTCACCCTAGCCCTCACCCTAAACCTAACCCTACTCCTAAGCCAAACCCTCTCCCTCACCCTCACCCTAACCCTAAATTTAACCCTCACCCTACCACTAACCCTCACCCTAAACCAAACCCTAAACCTAACCCTCACCCTAACCCTCTCCTTAATGCTTACCTCACCCTAACTCTAACCCTAACCCTAACCCTCACACTAACCCTAACCCTAGCCCTCAGCCTCACCCTTATCCTACCCATAACCCTAAACCTAACCCTCACCCTCACCCTAGCCCTCAACCTAACCCTAACCCTAATCCTAACCCTAACCTCACCCTCTACCTCAACCTCACCCTAATCTTAACCCTCACCCTAAACCTAACCCTCAACCTAACCCTAACCCACACCCTCACCCTCAAACTAATCCTAACCCTAACCCTAAACCTTACCCTCACCCTAACCCTAACTGTAACCCTCACACTAAACCAAACTCTCACCCTCACCATAACCATCACCCTTAGCCCAACCCTAACCATAACCTTAATCCTAACCATAATACTCACCCTCACTCTCACACTAAACCTATCCCTAAGGCTAATCCTCACCCTCACCCTCACCTCACCCTCACACTCAACCTAACCCTAACCCTAACAATAACGCTAAACCTAATCCTAACCCTAACAATAACCCTCACCCTAACCATAACCCTAACCCTCAACCTAATCCTCACCCTCACCCTCAAACTAATCCTAATTCTAACCCTAACCGTAATCCTAAACCTAACCCTAACCCTCACCCTCACCCTAAACCTCACGCTAACCATTATCCTCACCCTAAATCTAAACCTAACACTAACCCTCACACTAACCCTACTCCTCACTCTAACCCTAACCCTACCCCTCATGCTAAACCTCACCCTAACCCTAACAGTAACCCTAACCCTCAACCTAGCCCTCACTCTAACCCTAACACTTACCCTCACCTTCACCCTCACCCAGACCCTCAGCCTAAAACTAACCCTAACGCTAACCCTAAACTTAACCCTAACCCTAACCCTCACACTAAATCTAATCGTCAACCTAACCCTAACCCTACCCCTAACACTAACCCTCACCCTAAACCTAAACCTAAACCTCACCCTAACCCTAACCTTCACGTCAACTTATCCCTCACCCGAACTCTAACCCTAACACTAAAACTCATCCTCAACCTCACCCTAACCCTCACCCTCACCCTCACCCTAAACCTAACCCTAACCCTAAACCTCACTCGAACCTGAACCCTCACCCTAACCGTAACTCTAACACTCACCCTCACCCTAACCCTAACACGAACCCTAACCCTAAACCTCACCCTAACCCTCACCCTCACCCTAACCCTATCCCTAATCCTCACCCTCACCCTAACCCTAACCCTCATCCTAACCCTAACCCTAACCCTAACCCTCACACCTAAACCTAACCCTAAACCTAATGTTCTCACTAACCCCAACCCTCAATCTCACCCTCAACCTCAGATTAACCCTAACCCTAACCCTCACCCTAACCCTCACCCTAAACCAAAACCTAAACCTAACCCTCACCCTCACCCTAACCCTTACCCTCATCCTAACCCTAACCCTAAACCTCACACTAAACCTAACCCTCACCCAAACCCTAACCCTAACACTAACCCTCACCCTCACCCTCACCCTCAGGGTAAACTGAACCCTAACCTTAATCCTAACCCTAACACTCACCCTCACCCTCACCATAACCTAAACCTAACCCTAAACCTCACCCTCACCCCCACATTCACCCTCACCCTAAGCCTAACCCTAACCCTAACCCTAAGCCTAAGCCTAAACCTCTCCCTCACCCTCACCCTAACCCTAAGCCTAAACCTAACCCTAACCCTCACCCTCACCCTCACCCTAACCCTAAACTTAACCCTCACCCTAATCTGAACCCTCACCCTAACCCTATGTTAAACCTCAGCCTCAACCTAACCCTCAACCCTAACGCTTACCTCACCCTAACCCTAACCCTAACCTAACACTCACACTAACCCTAACCTTACCCCTCACCCTAACCCTCACCCTACTACTAACCCTAACCCTAACCCTTACCCTCAACCTAGCCCTCAACCTGACCCTAATCCTAACCCTAACCCTCACCCTCTACCTCACCCTCCCCCTAACCCTAACCCTCACCCTAACCCTCACCCTCAACCTAATCCTAACCCTAACACTAACCCTAAACCTCACCCTCACCCTAACTCTAACCCTAACCCTAACCATAACCATAACCCTCACCTTCATGCTCACCCTAACCCTAACCCTAAACAAAACCATAAACCTAAACCTCACCCTCACCCTCACCCTAACCTTCACCCTCGCCCTCACCCTCACCCTAACCCTAACCCTAACCGTCACCCTAAAATTAATCCTCAACCTAGCCTTCACCCTAACCCTTATCCTAACCCTAACCCTCACACTAAATCTTACCCTCACCCTAATCCTAAACCTCAGACTAAACCTAACCCTCAACCTAACCCTAACCCTACCCCTCACCCTAACCCTCACCTAAACCCAACCTTAACCCTCACCCTCACCATAACCCTAACCCTAACCCTCACCCTCACCCTCACCTTAACCCTAACACTAAACCTATCACCCTAACTCTAACCCTGGCCCTAACCCTAATCCTCACCTTAACCCTAACACTAAATATCACCCTCACCCTGACCTTCACCCTCAACCTAACTCTAACCCTAACCATAATCCTAACCCTCAACTTGACCCTCACCCAAACTCTAACCATAACCCTAACGCTAACCCTAACCCTTACCCTAAACCTAACCCTCACCCTAACCCTAACTCGAACCCTCACCCTCAACCTAACCCTAACCTTTACCCTAAACCTAAGCCTAAACTTCACCCTAACCCTCGCCCTCACCCTCACCTAACCCTAACCCTAACCCTCACCCTAAACCTAACCCACACCCTCACCCTCAACCTAATCCTAAACCTAACCCTCACCCTAACCCTCACCCTCAGCCTCACCCTCACTCTAACCCTCACCTAATTCTAACCCTAACAGGAACCCTAAGCCTCACCCTCAACCTCTCCCTCACCCTCACCCTCACCCTCAGCCTAACCCTAACCCTATCCCTAATCCATACCCAAGCCCTAACCCTAAACTTGAACCTCAGCCTAAACCTAACCCTCACCCTAAACCTAACCCCAAAACTCCCCCTATCCCTCTTGCTAACCCTAACCCTAACCCAAACCCTCATCCAAACCCTCACACTAACCCTAATGCTAACCCTTACCCTAACCCTAACACTCACCCTCACCCTCACTCTAACCCTCACATCACCCTAGCCTTCCCCCTAACCCTAACCCTAACCCTAATCCTAACCCTAACACTCACTCTCACCCTCAAGCTAATCCTCACCCTCACCATCACCCTAACCCTAACCCTAACCCTCATCCTAATCCTCACCCTAACCCTAAAGCTCACCGTTACCCTACCCCAAACCCTCACCCTCACCTTCACCCGCACCCTAAACATAATGCTAACCCTAAACCTCAACCGAACCCTAACCCTCACACTAACCTTTACCCTCACCCTAACTCTACCCCTAACCCTCACCCTGCCTCTCACCCTAACCCTTACCCCCACCCTAACCCTAACCCTAACCCTTACCGAACCCTCACAATAACCCTAACCCTCACCCAAACCTGAACCCTACCCTTTAACCTGACCGTCATCCTAACCTTAACCCTAACTCTAAGCCTCACCCTAAACCTAACCCTAACCCTAACCCTCACAAACACCCTAACCCTCAACCTCAAACTCACCCGCAGCCTAACACTAACCCTAAACCTAATCCTTTCCCTAATCCTTATCCTCACCCTCACCCTATCTCTAACACTTACCCTAACCCTAACACTTACCCTCACCCTCAACCTAACCCTCACACTAACCCTAAACGTCACCCAAAGCGTCACCCTAAACCTCACTCTAACCGTAACCCTAACTCTAACCTTCACCCTAACCCTCACCCTAACCCTAATGCTAACCCTAAACCTCACAATCACCCTAAACCTCACCCTAACCCTTGCCCTCACCATAACCCTTACCCAAACCATAACCCTACACTCACCCTCACCCTCAGCCTAAACCTAACCCTAAGCCTCATCCTCACCCTAAACCTCACCCTAACCCTTACCCTCACCTTAATCCTAACCCTAACCCTAACGCTAACATTTACACTAAACCTAACCCTCACCCTAACCCTAACCCTCCCCGTCAGCCTAACCCTCACCCTAACACTAAACCTAACCCTAATCCTCAACCTATCCCTAACCCTAACCCTCACCCTCACCCTAGCCCTCAACCTGACCCTCACCCTAACACTCACCCTAACCCTCAACCTAACCCTCACCCTCACCATAACCCTCACCCTAAGCCTTTCCCTCAACCTAACCATCACCCTCACCCTCACCCTAAACCCAACCCTCAACCTCACCCTAACTCTTACCCTAACCCTTACCCTCACACTAACCCTAACCCTAAACCTTAGACTTACCCTCACACTAACCCTAACACTCACCCTAACCCTAACCCCCACAAACACATTAACCCTCACCCTCATCCTCACCCTCAGCCTAAACCTAACCCTAAACCTAATCCTGATCCTAACCCTCACCCTCACCCTCACCATAACTTTAACCCTAACTCTAACCCTAATCTTTTCCTTCACACTAACCCTAAACCTCACCCTAACCTTAACCCTAACACTCACCCTAATCCTCACCATAACCCTAACCTTAACACTCACCCTAACCCTCATGCTAACCCTTACCCTCAACCTCACCCTAACCCTCACCCTAACCCTCACCCTAACCCTCACCCTACACCTCACCCCAACCCTAACCCTAAACCTAACCCTCACTTTAACCCTCACCCTAAACGTTACCCTCAACCTCACCCTCACCCTAACCCTCACACTAACCCTAAATGTCACCCTAAGTGTCACCCTAAACCTCACCCTAACCCTCACCCTAACCGTAACCCTAACTCTAACCTTAACCCTAACCCTCACCCTAACCCTAATGCTAACCCTAAACCTCAACCTCACCCTAAAACTCACCGTAAACCTTGCCCTCACCATAACTCTTACCCAAACCATAACCCTACCCTCACCATCACCCTCACCCTCACCCTCAGCCTAAACGTCACCCTCAGCCTCATCCTCACCCTAACCCTCACCCTAACCCTAACGCTAACACTTAAACACCCTCACCGTAACCCTCACACTAACCCTTACCCTCACCCTAAACCTAACCCTAACCCTCACTCCAATGCTAACACTAACCCTAAACCTAACCCACACCCACAACCTAACCTTAACCCACACCCTCACCCTCAGCCTAAACTTTAACCGTAATCCTAATATTAACCCTCACCCTCACCCTCACCCTAAATCTAACCCTAACCTTAACCTTAACCGTCACACAAACACTCACGCTAACCCTAACCCTAAACCTAACACACCGTAACCCTCACCCTCACCCTAACCCTATTCCTAACCCTCACCCTCACCCTAACCCTAAACCTAACCGTCACCCTAACCATCACCCTAACCCTCACCCTAACCCTACCGCTCACCCTAACCCTCACCCTCACCCTAACCCTAACCATTACCCTGATTCTAACACTCACGTTAACCCTAACCCTCACCCTTACCCCAAACTCACCCAAACCCTTACCCTCACCCTAACCCTAACCCTAACCCTAACCTTAACCCTCACACTAAACATAATCAAGACCCTAAACTTAAACCTACCCCTTACCCTAACCCTCACCCTAAACCTAACCCTAACCATCACCCTAACCCTAAACTTAATCCTAAAGCTCACCCTCATCCTAGTCCTCACCCTAACACTAATCCTAACCCTAACCCTCACTCTAACAATAAACCTCACCCTAACCCTTGCCCTCACCCTCAGGCTAACTCTCACACTAACCCTAACCCTCACACTAAACCTAACCCTAAACCTCAACCTCACCCTCAGCCTTACCCTAACGGTAACCCTAATCCTAACCCTAACCCTCACCCTCATCGTCAAACTAAACAGGAACGCTAACCCTCACCCTCACCCTCTCCCTCGCCGTCACCCTCACCCTCAGCCTAACTCTAACCCTAACCCTAATCCTGAACCTAAACCTAACCCTAACCCTAACATTAACCCTAACCCTCACCCTAACCCTCACCCTAACCCTAACCCTAAGCCTAACCGCAACCCTCACCCTAACCCTTACCCTAACACTCATCCTAACCCTAACCCTCACCTCACTCTAAACCTCACCCTGACCATAACCTCACCCTCAGCCTAACCCTCACACTAACCCTAACCCTAACCCTAATCCTAACCCTAACCCTAACCCTCACCCTAACACTAATCCTAACATTAACCTTAACCCTCACCCTAACCATCACCTTTACCCTAATCCTAATCCTAACCCACATCCTAACCCTCACCCTCACCCTAAACCTCAACTTAACACTAACCCAAACCCTCACCCTCACCCGCAACCGCACCCTAACCCTAACGCTAACCCTAAACCTCACCCTCACCCTAAACCTCACACTAACCCTTACCTTCACCCTAAACCTAACCCTAACCCTCGCCCTCACCCTAACCCTAACACTAATCCTAAACCTCACCCTCACCCTAACCCTCACACTAACCCTAACCCTCACCCTAACCCTAACCCTAACCGTAACCGTCACACTAAACCTAAACCTCACCCTAATCCTAACCCTCACCCCAACCGTATCCCTCACCCTACCCGTCACCTCAACCTAAACCTCAACCTAAGCCTTGCCCTCTCCTTCACCCTAACCCTCACCCTCACACTAAACCTAACCCTAAACCTCACCCTCACCCTCACCCTCAGCCTAACCCTAACACTAACCCTAATCCTAAACCTAACCCTCAAACTCACCCTCATCCTAACCCTCACCCTCACCCTAACCCAAACCCTAACCCTAACCTTAAACCTCAGCCTAAACCTAACCATCACCCTAACCCTAACCCCAAACCTCCCCGTCACCCTCACCCTCACCCTAACCCTAACCCTATCCCTTATCCTAACCCTAATGCTAACCCTTACCCTAACCTTAACACTCACCCTCACCCTCACTCTAACTCTCACATCACCCTAGCCTTCACCCTAACCCTAATCCTAACCCTAATCATAACCCTAACACTTACCCTCACCCTCAAGCTAACCCTCACCCTCAACATCACCCTAACCATAACCCTAACCCTCATCCTAATCCTCACCCTAACCCTAACGCTCACCCTTACCCTACCCCAAACCCTCACCCTCATCCTCACCCTCACCCTAAACCTAGTGCTAACCCTAAACCTCAAACTCACCCTAACCCTCACACTAACACTTAACCTCACCCTAACCCTATCCCTAAACCTCACCCTGGCTCTCACCCTAACCCTTCCCCTCACCCTAACCCTAAACCTAACCCTTACCCTAACCCTCACACTAACCCTAACCCTCACCCAAACCTAACCCTACCCCTTAACCTAACTTTCATCCTAACCTTAACCCTAACTCTAACCCTCACCCTAAACCTAACCCTCATGCTAACCCTCACAAAAACCCTAATCCTCACCCTCAACCTCACCCTCAGCCTAACCCTAACCCTAACCCTAATCCTAACGCTAACCCTTACCTTCACCCTCACCCTAACTCTAACCCTAACCCTAAAACTAACCTTAACCCTCATCCTAACTCTCACACTAACCCTAAACCTCACCCTAACCCTAACCCAAACCCTCATCCTCACCTGCAAACTAACCCTAACGCTAACCCTAAATCTCACCCTCACCCAAAACCTCACACTAACCCTAAACCTCACCCTAACCCTAACCATAATCCTCACCCTAACCATAACCCTAACCTCACCCTCACCCTCACCCTCAGCCTACACCTAAACCTATCCTTCACCATCACCCTAACCCTAACTCTAACCCTAACCCTCAACCTCACCCTAATCCTCACACTAACCTTAACACTCGCCCTAACCCTAACCCTAACCATTACACATACCTAATCCTCACCCTAATCCTAACCATCACCCCAACCCTAACCCTAACCCTAACCCTAACCTAAACCCTAACCCTAACCCTAACCCTTATCCTCACTCTTTCCCTAACCCTAACCCTCACCCTCACCCTAGCCCTCACCCTAACCTAATCCTAACCCTAACCCTCACCCTAACTCTAACCCTAACCCTCACACTTACCCTCATAAACACATTAACCCTCACCCTCACACTCAGCCTAACCCTAACCCTAATCCTAATTGTAATCCCAACCCTCACCCTAACCCTCACACTAAACCTAAACCTCACCCTAACCTTAAACCTAACACTCACCCTAATGCTCACCCTAACCCTTAACCTAACCCTAATGCTAACCCTTAACCCTCACCCTCAACCTAACCCTCACCCTAACCCTAACCCAACACTAACCAAAACCCTCAACCTAAACCTCACCCTCACCCTAACCATAAACCTGACCCTTCACCTCACCCCAACACTAACCCTAACCATAACCCTCACTCTAACGCTCACCCTAAAAGTTATCCTCAACCTAATCCTCACACTAACCCTCACACTAACCCTAACCCTCACACTAAAGGTAACCCTAAACCTCACCCTCACCCCCATCCTCAGCCTAACCCTAACCCTAATCATAAACCTAACCCTCAGCCTCACCCTCAACCTAACCCTAACCCTCACCCAAACACTAAGGCTAACCCTTACCTTAACCCTAACCCTCAGCCTCACCCTCACCAGCACTCTAACCCTAACCCTCAACCTAGCCTTCACTCTAACCGTAACCCTAACCATAACCCTAACCGGAACCCTCACCCTCAACCTCAACCAAACCCTCAACCCCACCATTACCCTAACCCTAACCCTAACCCTAACCCTCATCCTAACCCTCACCCTAACCCTAAGCTCACCGTAGCCCTAAATCAAACCCTCACCCTCACCCTCATCCGCACCTTAAACCTCACCCTCAACCTAACCCTAACCCTTACCCTAATCCTAACGCTAACCCTTACCCTCACCCTCACCCTAACTCAAACCCTAAACCTAAAACTAACCCTAACCCTCATACTAACACTCACACTAACCCTAAACCTCACCCTAAACCTAACCCAAACCCTCACCCTCACCAGCAAACTAACCCTAACGCTAACCCTAAAACCCACCCTCCTCCAAAACCTCACACTAACCCTTACCCTCACCCTAACCCTAACCATAATCTTCACCCAAATCATAACCCTAACCTCACCCTCACCCTCACCCTCACTCTCACCCTCAGTCTACACCTAAACCTATCCTTCACCATCACCTTAACCCTAACTCTAACCCTAACCCTCAACCTCACCCTAATCCTCACACTAACCCTAAACCTTACACAAAACCTAAACCTCACCCTAATCCTAACCATCACCCCAACCCAAAACCTAACCCTAACCATCACCTCACTCTAAACCTCACCCTAACCCTTGCCCTCACCCTCATGCTAACCCTCACACTAACCCTAACCCTCACACAAACCTAACACCAAAACTCACCCTCAACCTCACCCTCAGCCTTACCCTAAGCGTAACCCTAATCCTAACCCTAACCCTCACCCTCATCTTCAAACTAACCCTAACCCCCAACCTAACACTAACGCTAACTCTTAGCCTAACCCAAACCCTCACCCTCAGCCTCACCCTCACCCTCAGCCTCACCCTAACCCTAAACCTAATCCTAACCCTAAACCTAACCCTAACCCTAACATTAACCCTAACCTTCACCCTAACCCTCACCCTAACTCTAACCCTATGCCTAACCGTAACCCTCACCCTAACCCTTACCCTAACACTCATCTTAACCCTAACCCTCACCACACCCTAACACTCACCCTGAACATTAGCTCACCCTCAGCCTAAACCTCACATTAACCCTAACCATCAAACTAACCCTAACCCTAACCCTAATCCTAACCCTAACCCTAACCATAATGCTAACCCTAACCCTCACACTCACCCTAACCCTCACCCTAACACTAACCAAAACCCGCACTATAACCCTCACTCTAACCCAAACCCGAACCCGAAACCTCAGTGTCACCCTAACCCTTCATCTAACCCTTACCCTCAACCTAACCCTAACCCTTAACCCTCATGTTAACCCTAACCCTAACCATAACACTAACCCTACAGCTCACCTTAACACTCATCCTATCCCAAACCCTAAACCTAACCCTCAACCTAACCCTAACCCTAACCCTAAAACTAAACCTCACCCTAAGCCCTACCCTCACCCTCACCCTCACTCTCAGCCTCACCCTAACCCTAACCCTACTCCTAACCCTAGCCCTCACCCTCACCCAAACTCTAACCCTAACCCTCACCCTAACCCTAACCCTAACACTAACCCTCACCCTAAACCTAACCCTCACCCTCAACCTAAACCTCACCCTAACCCTTAGTCTCATCCTAACCTTAAACCTAACCCTAACCCTCACACTAACCCTAACCCTCACCCTAACCCTAATCCTCACCGTCAACCTAATCCTCACCCTAACCCTAACCCTAACCCTTACCTAACCGAAACCCTCACCCTCAACCTCACACTAACCCTGACCCTCACCCTATCCCTCAACCTCACCCTCAGCCTAACCATAACCCTAACCCTAATACTAACCCTAACCCTCACCCTCACTCTCACCCTAACCGTAACCCTAAACCTCACCTTATATTAACCAACACCCTAACTCTAATCCACACCCTCACTCTCACCATAATCCTAACCCTAACCCTAACCCTCACCCTCACCCGAAACCTCGGCCTAACCCTCACACTAACCTTAACCCTTACATTAACCCTAACCCTCACCCTAACCATCACCCTAAACCTAACCCTAAACCTCATCCTAACCCAAACCCTAACCCTATCCCTAACCCTCACAAACACCCTAACGCTAACCCTCACCCTCACCCTCAAACTTACCGTAACCCTAATCCTAACCCTAACCCTCACTCTCACCCTCACCCTCACCCTAACTCTAACCCTAACCCTAAACCTAACCCTTACCCTCACCCTGACCCTAACCCTCACACTAACCCTAACCGGCACCCTATCCCTCACCCTAACCCTAAACCTAACCCTCACTCTAACCCTCAACCTAAACGTTACCCTCACCCTAACCCTCACCCTAACCCTCACACCAACCCTAACCCTCACACTAAACCTAACCCTAATTCTCACACTCACCCTCATCCTCAGCCTAACCCTAACCCTAACCCTAACCTTAATCCTAACCCAAAACCTCAAACTCACCCTCAACCTAACGCTCATCCTAAATCTAATGCTAACGCTTACTCTAACCATAACCCTCACCCTCACCCTCACCCTCACCCTCACTCTAACCCTCACCCTCTCAATAGCCTTCACACTAACCCTAACCTTAACCCTAATCCTAACCATAAATCTCACCCTCACCCTCAAACTAACCCTCACCCTCACCATCACCCTAACCCTAACCATAACCCTAACCCTCATCCTAACCCTCACCCTAACCTTAATGCTCACCCTAACCCTAACCCAAACCCTCACACTCAACCTCATCCGCACCCTCACCCTAACACTAACCCTAAGCCTTACCCTAACACTCACACTAACCCTAACCCTCACCATAACCCTAGCCCTAACCCTTACCCTAACCCTTATCCTAACCTTAAACCTAACTCTAACCCTCACCCTAAGGCTAACCCTAACCCTCACAAACACCCTAACCCTCACCCTGACCCTCACCCTCAGCCTAACCCTAACCCTAACGCTAATCTTAACCCTATCTCTCACCCTCACCCTCACCCTAACTCTAAGCTAACCCTAATCCTAACCCTTACCCTCCCCCCCCACTAACCCTCACACTAACCCTAACCGTCAACCTGACTCTAAACCTCAGCCTAACCCTCACCCTAACCCTAAACCTAACCCTAAACCTCACCCTAATGCTAACATGTCCCCTCACCCTCACCCTAACCTTCACCCTAACCCTTGCCCTCAGCATAAACCTTACCCTAACTCTAACCCTAACCCTCAACCTCACCCTCACCCTCACCCTCACCCTAAAACAAACCCTAACCTTGAACCTCATCCTAACCCTCACTCTAAACATAGCCCTCACCCTCACTCTAACCCTCACCCTAACCCTAACCCGAACACTAACCCTAAACCTCACCCACAACCTAACCTTCACCCACACCTTAACCCTCAGCCAAAAGTTTACTCTAACCATAAGCCTAATAGTAACCCTCACCCTCACCCTCACCCTAACTCTAACCCTAACTCTAACACTAACCCTAACCCTCAAACTCACCCTAACCCTAAACCTAACTGTCACCCTAACCATCACCCTAACCCTCACCCTAAACCTACCGCTAACCCTAACCCTCACCCTAACCCTAACCCTAACCATGACCCTCATTCTAACACTCACGCCAACCCTAACCCTCACTCTCACCCTAACCACACCCTAACCTTTACCCTCATCCTAACACTAACCCTAACCCTAACCCTCACACTAAACATAACCCTCAACTTAACCTTAAACCTACACCTTACCATAACCCTCACCCTAAACCTAACCCTAAACCTCACCCTAACCCTACTCCTAATCCTAAACCACACCCTCACCCTAACCCTCACCCTAACCCTAACCCTAACCATAACCCTCATTCTAACACTCAGCCTAACCCTAAGCCTCACTCTCACCCTAACCTCACACTAACCCTTAACCTCACCCTCACCCTAACCCTAACCCTAACCCTCACACTAAACATAACCCTCAACCTAACCTTAAACCTAACCCTTACCATAACCCTCACCCTAAACCTAACCATAAACCTCACCCTAACCCTAAAACTAATGCTAAACCTCACCCTCACCCTAGCCCTCATTGTAACCCTAATCCTAACCCTAACCCTAACCTTCAACCTCAAACTAACCCTAACCCTCAACCTAACCCTAAAGCTAACCCTTACCCTAACCATAACTCTCACCCTCACCCTCATCCTCAAACTAACCCTAACCCTCAACCTAACCCTAAAGCTAACCCTTACACTAACCCTAACCCTCACCCTCACCCTCACCAGCACTCTACCCCTAACCCTCAACCTAGCCTTCACTCTAACCGTAAGCATAACCCTAACCCTAACCCTAAACCTCACCCTCAACCTCAACTAAACCCTCAACCTCATCATCACACAAACCCTACCCCTAACCCTAACCCTCATCCTAACTCTCACCCTAACCCTAACGCTCACCTTAACCCTAACTCAAACCCTCACCCTCACCCTCATCCGCACCTTAAACCTCACCCTCAGCCTAACCCTAACCCTAACCCTAATCCTAACGCTAACCCTTACCCTCACCCTCACCCTAACTCTAACCCTAACCCTAAAACTAAACCTAACCCTCATCCTAAACTTCACCCTAACCCTAAACCTCACCCTAACCCTAACCCAAACCCTCACCCTCACCAGCAAACTAACCCTAACGCTAAACCTAAACCTCACCCTCACCCAAAACCTCACACTAACCCTTACCCTCACCCTAACCCTAAACATAATCCTCACTCTAACCATAACCCTAACCTCACCCTCACCCTCACCCTCACCCTCAGCCTACACCTAAACCTATCCTTCACCCTCATCATAACCCTAATGATAACCCTAACCCTCAACCTCGCCCTAACCCTAACCCTAACCCTCACACTAAACCTAAACCTCATCCTAATCCTAACCATCACCCCAACCCTAACCCTAACCCTAACCCTCATCCTTACCCTAAACCTCACCCTCACCCTATCCCTCACCATAACCCTAAATGTAACTCTAACCCTAATCCTCCCCCTAACCCTAACCCTAACCCTAACCCTAACCCTAACCCTAACCCTAACCCTAACCCTAACCCTAATCCTCACCCTAACCCTAACCCTAATGCTCACCCTAACCCTTACCTCACCCTAACCCTAACCCTAACCCTTAACCTAAAACTAACCCTCACCCTAACCCTAACCCTAACCATAACACTCAACCTAAACCTAACCTTCACCCTAACCCTAACCTTAACCCTAACCCTAACCCTCACCCTCAGCCTAACCCTCAACCTAACCCTTAACCTCTACCTCACCCTAACCCTTACCCTAACCCTAACCCTTAAACTAACCCTAACCCTCATCATAACCCTATCCCTACCCCTAACCCTCACCTTCATCCTAACCCTAAACCTAAAACTGACCCTAACCATAAACCTCACCATAACCCTAACCCTAACCCTCAGCCTCACCCTAAAACTCATCCTAACCCTTACATTCAACCTAACCTCAACCCTAAACTTAACCCTAATTCTCACACTAACCCTAACCCTCACCCTAACCCTAACCCTAACCCTACCCATCACCTTAACGCTAATCCTAAACCTAAACTTAACCCTAAACCTCACCCTAACCCTAACCCTAACTCTAAACCTCACTCTAAACCTAACCCTAACCCTCACCCTCACCCTCAATCTCAGCTTCACCCTAACCCTAAGCCTACTCCTAACCCTAGCTGTCACCTTCAGCCTCACCCTATCTCTAAGCCTAACCCTAACCCTCCTCTTCACCCTAACCCTAAACCTCACACTAACCCTGACCCTAATTGTAAACCTCACCTTAACCCTAACACTCACCCTAACCCTAACCTGAACACTAACCCTAACCCTCACCCTACCCCTCAGTCTAACCCTAACCCTAACCGGAAACCTCACCGTCACCCTAACCCTCAATCTAACCCTTACACTCAACCTAACCCTAACCCTAACCCTCACATTAACCCTAACCCTCACCATAAACCTAACCCTACACCTCACCCTAACCTTCAACCTATCCCAAACACTAAACCTGAACATAACCTTATCCCTAAAACTAAAACCTCACCCTAACCCCTACCCTCACCCTCACCCACACTCTCAGCCTCACCCTAACCCTAACCCTAATCCTAACCCTATCCCGCACCCTCACCCAAACTCTAACCATAACCCTAACCCTTACCCTCACCCTAACCCTCATTCGAAGACTAACCCTCACCCTAAACCTAACCCTCACCCTGAACCTAAACCTCACCCTAACCCTTAGTCTGACCCTAACCCAAAACCTCACACTAACCCTAACCCTCACCCTAACCCTAACCCTCACCTTAACCCTCACCCTAACCCTCAACATAACACTAACCCTCAATGTCATCCTAATCCACACCCTAACACTAAGCCTCACCCACACCCTAACCCTCACCCTCACCATCACCGTCACCATAAACATCACCCTCAGCCTATCCCTCACCCTAATGCTAAAACCAAACCCCACCCTCACACTAACCCTCACACTCCCTCATCCTAACTCTAAACTTAACCCTAACCCTCACCATAAACCTAACTCTAACCCTAACCCTAACCATAACCCTTAACTAACCGAAACCCTCACCATCAACCTCACCTTCACCCTCACACTAACCCTGACCATCACCCTAGCTCTCACTCTCACCCTCAGCCTAACCTAACCCTCATCCTAATCCTAATACTAACCCTAAAACTCACCCTCACCCTAACCCTAACCCTAACCCTCACCTTATCTTAACCATCACACTAAACCTAACCCACACCCTAAGCCTCACCCTAATCCTAACCCTAACCCTAACACTAACCCTCACCCTCACCCTCAACTTCACCCTAAACCTTAGCCTCACCCTAAACCTAACACTAAACCTAACCCTCACACTAACCCTGAATTTCACTCTAACCCTAACCCTAACTCAAACCCTCACCTTCATCCTCACCCCCACCCTCAGACTAACTCTAACCCTAACCCTAATCCTAAACCAAACCCTCACCTTCATCCTCAACCTGAACCTAAACCTAACCCAAAATCTAACCCTCACCCAAACCCTAACCCTAAATGAAACCCTAACCCTCACCCTAACCCTAACCTAACCCTCACCCTCACCCTAACCCTAACACTAATCCTAACCCTAACCCTCACACTAATCCTAACCTTTACCCTAACCAGAAACCTATCCCTCAATCTGAGTGTAACCCTAACCGTAATTCTAACCCTATCCCAAACTCAAACGCTAACTGAAAACCTAACCATAACCCTCACCCTCACCCTAACACTAATCCTAACCTCACACACACCCTCACCCTCACCCTCAGCATTACTCTAACCCTAATCCTAAACCTAATCTCACCCTCACCCTCAACCTAAAACTAACCCTCACCCTAACACTAATCCTCATCCTCACCCTAAACCTCACCCTCACCCTAAGCCTAACCCTCACCCTCACCCTAAGCCTAACCCTAACACTCACCCTAATCCTCAACCTAACCCTAATGCTAACCCTAACCCTCAACCTCACCCTAACCCGCACCCTAACCCTTACCTTCACGATAAACCTTACCTTAACCCTAAACCTAACCCTCACCCTCACCCTGACACTTATCCTCCCCCTCAGCCTAAAACTAACGCTAACACTAACCAAAACCCTCACCCTAGACCTCACCCTAACCCTAACCCTAAACCTAACCCTCACCCTAACTGTTACCCTTACCTTAACCCTTACCTTAACCCTAACCCTAACCCTCACCATAACCCTCACCCTCAAACTAACCCTAACCCTAAACCTCACACTAACCCTAACCCTAACCCTAACCCTCACGCTCACCCAAACCCTCACCCTAACCCTAACCCTAACCCTTACCCTAACCCTCACACTAAGCCTAACCCTCATCCTAAACCTAACCGTAAACCTTACCCTGACCCTCATTCTACCCCTAACCCTAACCCTCACCCTAACCCTTACCCTAACACTCACCCAAACCCTTACCCTCACCCTCACCCTAACTCTCACCCTAAACCTAACCCTCACCCTCGGCCTAAACCTCACAGTAATCCTAACACTCACACTAACCCTAACCCTAATGTTAACCCTAACACTCACCCTAACCATCACCCTAAACCTAACCCTCACTAACACCGTAACACTCACCCTCACCCTCACCCTGAAACTTACCCTAACCCTAAACCTAACCCTAACCCTCACCCTCACCCTAACCCTCACCCTAACCCTAACCATCACACGAACCCTCACCTTCACCCTAAACCTCTCTCTCACTCTAACCCTCAACCTAACCCTAACCCTTACCTTAAAACTAACTCTAACCCTAACCCTCACCCTAACCCTTACCCTAACACTAACCCTAAACTTCACCCTCACCCTAAACCTCACCCTAACCCTTAACTTCACCCTAAACCTAATTCTAACCCTAACCCTAATCCTCACAATAAACCTACCCCTAACCATAACCCTCACCATAACCCTCACCCAAACTCTATCTCTAACCCTAACCTTCATGCAAACGCTAACCCTAACCCTAACCCTCACCCTCAGCCTAACGGTCTCCATCACCCTAACCCTCACCCTAACCCTACCCCTCACAAACACCCTAACCCTCACCCTCAACAGAACCCTCTCCCAAACCACCACCCTCACCCTAAACATCACCCTAACTGTAACCCTCACCGTAAACCTAAACCCCACCCTAACCCTAACCTTAACCTTCACCCTCACCCTAACTGTAACGCTAACCCTAACCCTCACCATCACCCTAACCCTCACCCTAACCCTTATCCTCACATTAACCCTAACCTTAACCCAAACCCTGACACTAACCCTACCCCTCACCCTAACCCTAGACCTAATCCTAACCCTAACCATCACCCTCCCCCTCCCCCTAACTCTAACCCTAACCCTAACCCTCACCTTCACCTTCAACCTATCCATAACCCTCACCCTCACCCTCACCCTAACTCTCACCATAACCCTTACCCTCACCCTCACCCTCACCCTAACCCTAACCCTAACACTCACACTTACATAACCCTAACTCTAACCCTACCCCTTCCCCTCAGCCTAACACTCATCCTACCCCTACCCCTAACCCTAATGCTCACCCTATCACTAACAATAATGCTAACCCTCACCCTCAACCTAACTCTCATGCTAACACTAACCCTAACCCTGACCCTCACCCTTACCCTAACCCTCACTCTCACCCTATCCCTCACCATCGCCCTAACTTTAACTGTAACCCTAATCCTTCCCATAGCCCTCCCCCTAACCCTAACCCTAAGCCTCACCCTAATCCTCACCCTAACACTAACCCTAACGCTCAGCCTAACCCTTACCTCACCCTAACCCTTACCCTAAAATTAACCCTAACCCTTACCCTAACCCTAACCCTCACACTAACCCTAACCCTCATCGTAACCCTACCCCTACCCCTCACCCTCACCCTCATCCTAACCTTTAAACTAAAACTAACCCTAACAATAAACCTCACCATAACCCTAACCCTCACACTAATACTCAACCTAACCCTTACATTCAAACTAACATCAACCTTAAACATCACCCTAACACTAACCCTAACCCTAAACCACACAGTAAACCTAACCCTAACCCTCACCCTCACACTCACTCTCAGCCTCACCCAAACCATAACCCTAATCCTAACTCTAGCCCTCATCCTCCCCCTCACCCTAACTCAAACCCTAACCTTAATCCTAACCCTCACGCTCACCCTAACCCTAAAGCTCACACTAACCCTAAACCTCACCCTAACTTTAACCGTAAACCTCACCCTAATCCTAACACTAAACCTAATCTTAATCCTCACCCTAACACAGTAACCCTAAGCCGAACACTAACCCTAACCCTCACCCTACATCTCACTCTAACACTAACCCGAACCCGAAACCTCACCGTCACCCTAACCCTCAATCTAAACCTTACCCTCAACTTAACCCTAACCCTAACCCTCACATTAACGCTAACCCTCACAATAACCCTAACCCTACACCTCACCCTAACCGTTATCCTATCCCAAACCCTAAACCTAACCCTCAACCTAACCCTAACCCTAACCCTAAAACTAAACCTCACCCTAAACCCTACCCTCACCCTCACCCTCACTCTCAGCTTCACCCTAACCCTAAACCTAATCCTAACCCTAGCCCTCACCCTCACCCAAACTCTCACCTTAACCCTAACCCTTCGCTCACCCTAACCCTAACCCTAACACTAACCCTCACCCTAAACCTAACCCTCACCCTCAACCTAAAACTCAACCTAACCCTTAGTCTCACCCTAACCCTAAACCCAACCCTAACCCTCACACTAACCCTAACCCTCACCCTAACCCTAACCCTCACCTTAACCCTAACCCTAACCCTCAACATAACACTAACCCTCAATGTCATCCTAATGCACACCCTAAACCTAAGACTCACGCACACACTAACCCTAACCCTCACCCTCACCGTCACCCTCACCATAAACATTACCCTCACCCTAACGCTCACCCTAATACTAAAACCAACCCTCACCCTCAGCCTAATCCTCACCCTCCCTCACCCTAAATCTAACCCTAACCCTAACCTTCACAATAAACCTAACTCTAACCCTAACCCTCACCCTAACCCCAATCCTCACCGTCACCCTAATTCTCACCCTAACCCTAACCCTAACCCTTACCTAAACGAAACCCTCACCATAAACCTCAGCCTCACCCTAACCATTACCCTAATGCTAAAACCAACCCTCACCCTCAACCTCACCCTCACCCTCACACTAAAACTGACCCTCACCCTAGCCCTCACCCTCACCCTCAGCCTAACCTAACCCGAACCCTAATCCTAAACCTAACCCTCACCCTCACCCTCACCCTAACCTTAACCCTCACCTTATCTTAACCATCACCCTAACCCTAACCCTCACCCTCAACCTCACCTTCACCCTAACCCTTAGCCTCACCCTAAACCTAACACTAAAACTAACCCTCACACTAACCCTGAACTTCACCCTAACCCTAACCGTAAACTTAACTCTAAACCTCACCTTCACCCTCACCCTCACCCTCACACTAACTCTAACCTTCACCCTAATCCTAAGCCTAACTCTCAACTTCATTCTCAATCTGAACCTAACCCTAACCCTAAATCTGATCCTCACCCAAACCCTAACCCTAACCGAAACCCTAACCCTAACCCTCACCCTAACCCTCACCCACACCCTCACCCTCACCCTCAGCCTAGCTCTATCCCTAACCCTAACCCTAATCCTAAACCTAACCCTCACCCTGAACCCCAACCTAAAACTAACCCTCAACCTAACCCTAACCCTCACCTTCACCCTAACCCTCACCCTAACTCTAACCCTAACCCTCAACCTAACCCTCACCCTAACACTCACCCTAATCCTAACCCTAACCCTAACCCTCCAACTAACTCTAACCCTAACCCTACACTAACCCTACACCTAACACTAACAAAAACCTTCACCTACACTTCACCCTCATCCTAACCCTAACCCTATCCCTATCCCTAACACTCACCCTACCAATCACCCTATCCCTACCCTAACCGTAACACTCACCCTCACGCGAACCCTCACTGCAAAGGTAACCCTCACCCTAAAACTCACCCTAACCCTTACCCTAATCCTAATCCTAACCCTAACCCTAACCCTCCACTAACCCTAACCCTCACCCTCACCCTAACCCTTACCCTAACCCTCACACAAACCCTAACCCTAACCCTCACTTTAACCCTCACCCTAAACCTCAACCTCACCCTAAACCTCACAGTCACCCTAACCCTCACCCTAACCCTAAGCCTCACCCACATCCTAACCCTAACCGTTAATCGAACCCTCACCCTCACCCTAAACATCACCCTCACCCTAACCTTCACCCTAACCCTAAACCTAACCCTCACCCTAAACCTAACCCTCACCCTCACCCTAAGCCTAATCCTAACCCTAATTCTAATCCTAACCCTAACACTCACCATCACCCTCACCCTAACCCCAAGACTAACCCTTACCCTAAACCTAACCTTGACCCTCACCCTCACCCTCACCCTCACCCTCATCCTAAACCCAACTTTGACCCTCACCCTAACCCTAAACCTAACCCTCACACTAACCCTAACCCTAAACCTCACACTAACCCTAACACTTACACTAACCCTCACCCTCACCCTAAACCTCAACCTAACCCTTACCCTCAACCCAACCCTAACCCTAACCCTAAACCTAATCCTCACACTAAACCAAACCCTCACCCTAACTCTAACCCTACCCCTCTCCCTAAACCTCATCCTAACCCTCACCCTAACCGTGACACTCAACCTAACCCTAACCCAAACCCTAACCCTAAACCTCACCCTAACACTAACCGTCACCCTCACCCTCACTCTCAGCCTCACCATAACTCTAACCCTAACCCTAACCCTACCCCTAACCCTATCCCTCACCCTAACCCTAACCCTAACACTAACCCTCACCCTAAACTTAATCCTTACGCTAACGCTAACCCTAACCCTCATCCTCACCCAAATCCGAACCCTAAACCTTATTCTCATCCTAACACTAACCCTAACCCTAACCCTCACACTAACCCTAGCCCTTACCCTAACCCTAACCCTCACCTTTAACTCTCACCCTAACCCTCACCCTCACACTAACCCTCACCCTCACCCTAATCCTAACCCTCGCATGAACCCTCACCCTCACTCCAAACATCACCTTCACCTTAACCCTCACCCTAACCCTAACGCTAACCCTAACCTTCACCCTCAACTTAATCCTCACCCTAACCCTTACCCTCACCCTATCCCTAACAATAACCCTAACCCTATTCCTCACAATAATCCTCACCCTAACCATAACCCTCACCTTTACCATATCCCTAAACCTAAACATCACCCTAACGATAACCCTAACCTCACCCTCACCCTAACGGTCTCCGTCATCATAACCTTCACCCTAAACCTACCCCTCACCCACACGCTAACCCTCACCCTCACCCACACCCTCATCCTAACCTTCACACTCACCCTAACACTAAACCTAACCCTTAACCTCAACCTAACCCTAACCCTTACCCTAACCCTAACCCTCACACTAACCCTAACCCTCATCCTGAACTTAACCCTACCCTTCACCCTCACCCTCATCCTAACCCTAAACCTAAACCTAACCCTCACCCTCACTATCACCCTACCCCTACCCCTAACCCTAAACCTAACCTTGGCCCTCACCCTCACCCTAACCCTAACACTAACCCTCACCTTAACGCTCACCCTAACCCTCACACTCACCCTAAACCGCACAGTCACCCTAACCCTCACCCTAACCTAAGCCTCACCCACACCATAACACTAACCCTCACACGAACCCTCACCCTCAACCTAAACATCACCCTCACCCTAACCCTAAACCTAACGCTCACCCTCACCCTCACCCTCACCCTAACCCTAAAGCTAAACCTAACCATAATCTTCACCCTAAAACGCACTCTAACCCTAACCATTACACTAACCCTAACCCTCACCCTACTCCTCACCCTAACCCTAACACTCACCCTAACACTCAACCTAACCCTAACCCTAACCCTCAACCTCACCCTAACCTTCACCCTAAACCTTACTCTCACCCTAACTCTAAACCTAAACTTAACCCTCACACGAAACCTAACCATCACACGAACCCTAACCCTCACCCTAAACCTCTACCTCACTCTAACCCTCACCCTCACCCTAACCCTTCCCTTAAACCTAACTCTAAACCTAACCCTCACCCTAACCCTTACCCTAACCCTAACGCTAACCCTAACCTTCAACCTCACCCTAAACCTCAGCCTAACCCTTAACCTCACCCTAAACCTAACTCTAACCCTAACCCTAATCCTCACAATAACCCTACCCCTAACCATAACCTCACCCTAACCCTCACCCAAACTCTATCTCTAAACCTTACCTTCACGCAAACGCTAACCCTAAACCTAACCCTCACCTTCACCCTAAACCTAACCCTCACCAACAACCTAAACCTCACCCTCAACCTCACCCTCACCCTATCCCGCACCCTCACCCGAAATATCATCCTAACTCTAACCCTCACCGTAAACCTAAACCCCACCCTAACCCTAACCCTAACCCTAACACTCACCCTAACCCTAACCCTAACAGTGACCGAAACCCTCACCCTAACCCTCACCCTAACTGTAATGCTAACCCTAACCCTCACCATCACCCTAATCCTCACCCTCACTCTTATCCTCACACTAACCCTAACCTTAACCCAAACCCTCACACTAACCCTAACCCTCACCATAATCCTAAACCTACCCCTCACCCTAACCCTAGACCTAATCCTAACCCTGTCACCCTCACCCTCACCCTCACCCTAACCCTAACCCTAACCCTAACCCTAACCCTCACACTAACATAACCCACACTCTAATCCTAACCCTACCCCCATCCTAACACTCACCCTACCAGTAACCCTAACCCTAATCCTCACCCTATCACTAACCCTAATGTTGACCCTCACCCTCAACCTAGTTCTCATGCTAACACTAACCCTAACCCTAACCCTCACGCTTACCTTAACACTCACCCTCACCCTATCCCTCACCGTAACCCTAATGTTAACTGTAACCATAATTCTCCCCCTAACCATCCCCCTAACCTTAACCCTAAGCCTTAACCTAATCCTCACCCTAACCCTAACCCTAACACTCATTCTAACCCTTACCTCACCCTAACCCTCACCCTAAACGTTACCCTAAAACTAACCCTCACCCTAACCCTCACCCTAACCCTAACACTCAACCTGACACTAACCCTCACCCTAACCCTAACCCTCACCCTCAGCCTAACCCTCAACCTAACCCTTAACCTCAACCTCACATTAACCCTTTCCCTAACCCTAACCCTCACACTAACCCTAACCCTCATTCTAACCTTAACCCTACCCTTCACCCTCACCCTCATCCTAACGCTAAACCTAAAATTCACCCTGACTATAAACCTCATCATAACCCTAAACCTAACCCTCACCCTCACCCTAAAACTCAACCTAACCCTTACATTCAACCTAACCTCAACCCTAAACTTAAACCTAACTCTCACACTAACACTAACCCTCCCCCTAACATTAACCCTAACAGTAACCCTCACCCTAACCCAAATCCTAAACCTAAACATAACCCTAAACCTCACCCTAACCCTAACCCTAACCCTAACCCTAAACTTCACCCTAAACCTAAACCTAACCCTCACCCTCACCGTCACTCTCAGCCTCACCCTAACCCTAACCCTAATCCTAACCCTAGCACTCACCCTCACCCTCACCCTAACTCTAACCCTAACCCTAACAATAACCCTCACCCTCATCCTAACCGAAACCTCACAATAACCCTAAACCTCACCCTAACCCTAACTGTAAACCTCACCCTAACCCTAACCTTAACCCTAACCCTAATGCTAAGCCTAACCTTAATCCTCACCAAAACACTCACCCTAACCCTAACCCGAACCCTCACCATCACACTAACCCTCATTCTAAACCTTACCCTCAACCTAAGCCTAACACTAACCCTCACATTAACCCTAACCCTCACCATAAACCTCACCCTACACCTCACCCTAACCCTCATCCTAATGCAAACTCTAAACCTAACCCTCAATCTAACCCTAACCCTAACCCTAACTGCAAACCTCACCCTAACCCCTACCCTCACCCTCACCCTCACTCTCAGCCTCACCCTCACCCTAACTCTAACCCTAACCCTAACCCTTACCCTCACCCTAACCCTAACCCTAACACTAACCCTCACCCTAAACCTAAACCCTAAACCCTCACGCAAACGCTAACCCTAACCCTCATCCTCAACCTAAACCTCACCCTAACCCTTATTCTCACCCTAACCCTAAATCTAACCCTAACCCTCACACTAACCCTAACACTAACCCTCACCCTCACCCTCACCTTCACCCTAACACTTACCCTCACCCTAAACCTAACACTAAACCTAACCCTCACACCAACCCTGAACTTCACCCTCACCCTAACCCTAACCCTAGCTCTAACCCTGAACTTCACCCTTACAATCACCCTTAGAATAACTCTAACACTAACCCTAATCCTAAACCTAACCCTCACCTTCATCCGCAACCTGAACCTAACCTTAACCCAAAATCTAACCCTCACCAAAACCCTAACCCTAACTGAAACCCTGACTCGAACCCTCACCCTAACCCTAACCTAACCCTCACACTCAACCTAAACCTAACACTAAACATAACCCTAACCCTCACACTAATCCTAACCCTCACCCTTACCCTAACCCTCAATCTAACTCTAACCCTAACCCTAAATCTAACCCTCGCCCAAACTCAAACCCTAACCAAAATCCTAACCCTAACCCTCATCCTAACCCTAACCCTAACCCTCAACCACACCCTCACCCTCACCATCAGCCTAACTCTAAACCTAACCCTAATCCTAAACCTAACCCTCACCCTCACCCTCAACCTAAACCTAACCCTCAACCTAACCCTAAACCTCACGCTCACCATAACCCTCACCCTCACCCTAACCCTAAACCTCATCCTAACCCTCACCCTAACCCTCACCCTAATCCTAACCCTAACCCTAACCCTCAACCTAACCCTAACCCTAACCCTAGACTAACCCTACACCTAACCCTAACAAAAACCTTCACCTACACTTCACCCTCACCCTAACCCTAACCCTATCCCTATCCCTAACACTCACGATACCCATCACCCTAACACTAACCCTAACCGTAACACTCACCCTCATGCGAACCCTCACTCCAAAGGTAACCCTCACCCTAAACCTCACCCTATACCTTACCCTCACCCTAATCCTAACCCTAACCCTAACCCTCCACTAACCCTAACCCTCACCCTAACCCTAAACCTACACTTCTCCCTATCACTCACCCTAACCCTAACCCTAACCCTCACACTCACCCTCACCCTAACCCTAAACCTAACCCTCACCCTAAACCTAACCCTCACCCTCACCCTCACCCTAAGCCTAATTGTAACCCTAACCCTAATCCTAAACCTAACCCTCCCCCTCCCCCTCACCCTAAACCTCACCCTAACCCTTACCCTAAACCTAACCTGGACCCTCACCCTCACCCTAACCCTAACCATCACTCTAACCCTTACCCTCACCTTAACCCTCACCCTAATCCTCACCCTAACCCTAACCCTCACTGTCACCCTAACCCTCACCCTAAACCTAAGCCAAACCCACACCCTAACCTTAACCCTAACCCTCACCCTCACCATAAACATCACCCTCACCCTAACCCTAAACCCAAACCTCACCCTCACCCTAACCCTCACCCTCCCTCACCCTAACTCTAACCCTAACCCTAACCCTTACCATAAACCTAAGTCTAACCCTAACCCTCACGCTAACACTCAACCTAACCCTGACGCTAACCCTAACCTTCACCCTCACCCTAAACCTCACTCTAACCCTTACCCTCACCCTGACACTAACCTTAACCCAAACCCTAAATCTCACACTAACCCTAACCCTCACCCTCACCCTAAACATCACCCTAACCCTAACCCTCACACTAACCCTAACCCTAATGCTCACCCTAACCCTAACATTCACCCTCACCCTCATCCTAACCCTAACCCTAACCCTAAACCCTAACCCTAGACTAACCCTACACCTAACCCTAACAAAAACCTTCACCTACACTTCACACTCATCCTAACCCTAACCCTAACCCTAACCCTCAACCACACCCTCACCCTCACCATCAGCCTAACTCTAAACCTAACCCTAATCCTAAACCTAACCCTAACCCTCACCCTCAACCTAAACTTAACCCTCAACCTAACCCTAAACCTCACCCTCACCATAACCCTCATCCTCACCCTAACCCTAACCCTCACCCTAACCCTCACCCTAACCCTCACCCTAATCCTAACCCTAACCCTAACCCTCAACCTAACCCTAACCCTAACCCTAGACTAACCCTACACCTAACCCTAACAAAAACCTTCACCTACACTTAACCCTCACCCTAACCCTAATCCTATACCTATCCCTAACACTCACGATACCCATCACCCTAACACTAACCCTAACCGTAACACTCACCCTCATGCGAACCCTCACTCCAAAGGTAACCCTCACCCTAAACCTCACCCTATACCTTACCCTCACCCTAATCCTAACCCTAACCCTAACCCTCCACTAACCCTAACCCTCACCCTAACCCTAAACCTACACTTCTCCCTATCACTCACCCTAACCCTAACCCTAACCCTCACACTCACCCTCACCCTAACCCTAAACCTAACCCTCACCCTAAACCTAACCCTCACCCTCACCCTCACCCTAAGCCTAATTGTAACCCTAACCCTAATCCTAAACCTAACCCTCCCCCTCCCCCTCACCCTAAACCTCACCCTAACCCTTACCCTAAACCTAACCTGGACCCTCACCCTCACCCTAACCCTAACCATCACTCTAACCCTTACCCTCACCTTAACCCTCACCCTAATCCTCACCCTAACCCTAACCCTCACCGTCACCCTAACCCTCACCCTAAGCCTAAGCCAAACTCACACCCTAACCTTAACCCTAACCCTCACCCTCACCATAAACATCACCCTCACCCTAACCCTAAACCCAAACCTCACCCTCACCCTAACCCTCACCCTAACTCTAACCCTAACCCTAACCCTTACTATAAACCTAAGTCTAACCCTAACCCTCACGCTAACACTCAACCTAACCCTGACGCTAACCCTAACCTTCACCCTCACCCTAAACCTCACTCTAACCCTTACCCTCACCCTGACACTAACCTTAACCCAAACCCTAAACCTCACACTAACCCTAACCCTCACCCTCACCCTAAACATCACCCTAACCCTAACCCTCACACTAACCCTAACCCTAATGCTCACCCTAACCCTAACATTCACCCTCACCCTCATCCTAACCCTAACCCTAACCCTAAACCTAACGCTCTCCCTCAAACTCAAGCTAACTGTAACCCTAAACCTAACCCTCACTCTCACCCACATCCTAAACCTAACCCTAACCCTAACCCTCACCCTAACACTCACCATCACCATAATCCTCACCCTAGCCCTAAACCTCAACCTAACTCTAAACCTAGCCCTCAACTTAAACCTCACCCTAAGCCTAACCCTAACCCTGACCCTATTACTAAACCTAATACTCTGCCTCACATTCACTCTAACTGTATCCCTCACCCCAACCCTCACCCTATCCCTAACGCTAACCCTAACCCTCACCATCACAATAACCCTCACCCTAAACCTTATCCTCACATTAAGCATAACCCTAACCCTAACCCTAACCCTAACCCTCACCCTCACCCTAACCCTACCCCTCACCTTATACCTCACCCTAATCCTTATCCTAACCCTAAACCTAATACTCACCCTAATCATAACCCTAATCCTAACCCTCACCCTCACCCTAACCCTCACCCTAAACTTAACCCTACAGCTCACCGTAACACTCAAGCTAATCCTAAAACTAACCCTAACCCTAAACCTCACTCTAACCTTAACCCTCACTCTAACATACCCCTCACCCTCACCCTCACTCTACCCCTCAGCCTAACCCTAACCCTAAACCTAATCCTCACCCTATAACTAACCCAAACCCTAACCCTCACCCTCACCCTGGCTCTCACGCTAACACTAAACCTAAGCCTAAACCTCATCCTAACCCTAAACCTCACCCTATCCCTAACCCTTACCCTCACCCTATCCCTCAGCTTAACCCTAACTTTAACCCTAACCCTAATCCTCACCCTAAACCTCTTACCCTAACCCTTACCCTAACCCTAACCCTCACTCTAAACCTAACCATAACACTAACCCTAACCCTAACCCTCACCCTTACACTCACCCTAACCCTAACCCTCACACTAACACTAACCCTCACCCTAACCCTACTCCTAACGCTCACCCTCACACTCACCTTCAGCCTATCCCTAACCCTAACCCTAATCCTAACCCTAACCCTCCCACTCCCCCTCACCGTAACCCTAATCCTAACCCTCACCCTAACCCTAACCCTCACCTTAACCCTAAACCTAACCTTCACCCTCACCCTCACCCTAACCCAAACCCTCACCCTTACCCTAACCCTAACACTAACACTAACACTAACCCTAAACCTAACCCTCACGCTAACCCTAAGGCTTACACTAATCCTCACCCTCACCCTAAACCTCACCATAACCTTTATCCTCACCCTAACTCTAAGTTTAACCCTAACCCTAAGCCGCACACCAAACCTAACCCTCACCCTAATCCTAACCCTACCCCTCACGCTAACTCTCACCCTCACCCTAAACCTAACACTCACTCTAACCCTAACACTAAGCCTCACCCTCACTCTAACCCTCACCTTCACCCTAAACCTTAAACTCACCCTAACCCTCACCCACAACCTAACACACACCTGAACCCGAAGCCTCACGCTTACCCTAACCCTCACCCTCACCCTGAACATCACCCTAGCCCTAAAATTAAAGCTAACTCTCAGCCTAACCCTAACCTTCACCTTAAACCTAACTCTAAACCGTACCCTCACCCTAACCCTAACCCTCACCTTAACCATAATCCTAACCTTCAAACTAACCTTAACCCTAAACTTAACCCAAATCCTAACCCTCAACCTCACCATAACTCTAAACCTTACCTAACCCTATCCCTCACCCTCAACCTAACTGTCACCCTAACGCGCACCCTCACCCTAGCCCTCACCCTAACTCTAACCTTAACTCTTATCTAACCTTATCCCTCTCCCTCACCCTCACCCTCAACCTAACCCTCACCTCACCCTATTCTGAACCCTAAACCTCACCCTCACCCTCACCCTAACCCTAACCCTAAACCTCACCCTAACCCTAAACCTAATCCTAACACTCAACCTAACCCTA
Organism: Dipodomys merriami; assembly: GCF_024711535.1. Classification (NCBI taxonomy): domain Eukaryota; kingdom Metazoa; phylum Chordata; class Mammalia; order Rodentia; family Heteromyidae; genus Dipodomys; species Dipodomys merriami. Next base: position 1,904,380 of record NW_027206080.1, on the reverse strand, counting down.
AGCTTCACCCTAAAACTCACTCTCACCCTAAAAATCACCCTAACCCTTACTCTCACCATCACCCTAAACCTCACCCTCACCTCACCCTAAACCTAACACTAGCCCTAACCCTAAAACTCACTCTCACCCACACCCTAAACCTAACCCTAACCCTTACCCTTACCATCACCCACACCCTAAACCTAACCCTTACCCTTACCCTCATCCTCATCCTAATCCTCACCCGAATCCTAACCCTAACCCTTACCCTTACCTAAAGGAAACCCTCACCCTCACCCTCACCCTAACCCTCACCCTCACACTAGCCCTCACCCTAACCCTAATGCTCACCCTCACCCTCATCTTCAGCCTAACCCTAACCCTAAACCTAACTCTAAACCTCACTCTAACCCTAACACTAAACCTAACTCTAAACCTCACCCTAAACCTAACCCTCATAATAACCCTAACCTTAACCCTCACCCTAAACCTAACCCCAACCCTAACTGTCACCCTCCCCCTAACCCTAACCCTAACCCTAACCCTAACCCTAACCCTTAAGCTCACCCTAACCCTAACCCTAACCCTCACCCTCAACCTAACCCTAACCCTCACCCTAACTATAACCCTCACATTAACCCTAACCCTAACCTACAGCCTCTCCCTAAACCTAACCCTCACCCTCACCCTAACCCTAACCCTCACCCTCACCCTCACCCTAACCCTAAACCTCACATTACCCTAATCCTAACACTAATCCTCACCCTCACCCTAACCCTAACCCTACCCCTAAACCTAACATTAACCCTAACCCTCACCCTCACCCTAACCCTCACACTAACACTAACCCTCACCCTAACCCTCACCCTCACACTCATCTTCAGCCTAACCCTAAACCTAAACCTAATGCAAACTCTAAACCTAACCCTCAATCTAACCCTAACCCTAACCCTAACTGCAAACCTCACCCTAACCCTTACCCTCACCCTCACCCTCACTCTCAGCCTCACCCTCACCCTAACTCTAATCTTAAACCTAGCCCTCACCCTCACCCTAACTCTAACCCTAACCCTAACCCTTACCCTCACGCTAACCCTAACCCTAACACTAACCATCACCCTAAACCTAAACCCTAAACCCTCACGCAAACGCTAACCCTAACCCTCATCCTCAACCTAAACCTCACCCTAACCCTTATTCTCACCCTAACCCTAAATCTAACCCTAACCCTCACACTAACCCTAACACTAACCCTCACCCTCACCTTCACCCTAACCCTTACCCTCACCCTAAACCTAACACTAAATCTCACCCTAAACCTCACCCTCACCCTAATCATCACCCTAAACCTTACTCTCACCCTAACCCCAAAGCTAACCCTAAACCTCACCCTCACCCTCACCCTAGCCCTAAAACTCGCCCTAACCCTAAACCTCACCGTCACCCTCACCCTAAACCTAACCCTAACCCTAAACCTAAGCCTTACCCTCACCCTAATCCTAATCCTTACCCTAACCCTAACCCTAACCCTTACCTAAACGAAACCCTCACTCTCAACCTCACCCTAACCCTCACCCTCATACTAGACCTCACCCTCACCCTTATCCTCACATTCACCCTGACCCTCACCCTCAGCCTAACCCTCCCCATAACCCTAACTCTCACCCTAACCCTAACCCTAAACCTCAAGCTAACCCTAAACCTAACCCTAACCCTCACCCTAACCCTAAACCTTAACCTAAACCTCACCCTCACACTACCATCACCCTAACCCTTACTCTCACCGTAACCCTAAACCTAACCCTAAACCTCACCCTAACCCTCACCCTAACACTCGCCCTAACCCTAAACCTCACCCTCACCCTCACTCTAAACCTAACCCTAACCCTAACCCTTACCCTCACCCTCACCCTAACTCTAACCCTAACCCTAACCCTAAACTTCACCTCACCATAACCCTAACCCTCACCCTAACACTCGCCCTAACCCTAAACCTCACCCTCACCCTCACCCTAAACCTAAACCTAAACCTAACCTTATCCCTAACCCTCACCCTAACACTCGCCCTAACCCTAAACCTCACCCTCACCCTCACCCTAAACCTAAACCTAAACCTAACCTTATCCCTTACCCTAACCCTAACCCTCACCCTAATCTTTACCCTAATCCTAACCTAACCCTCACCCTTAAGAGTTACCCTCACCCTACCCCTAACCCTAAACCTAACCCTCAACCTAACCCTAACCCTAAACCTAACACTCAGCCTAACCCTAACCCTCACCTTAACCTTAACCCTAACACTCACCCTAACAATAACCTTAACCCTCACCCTAAACCTCAACCTCACCCTAACCCTAACACTCACCCTAACCCTAACCCTGACCCTCACTCTAACCCTCACCGTCACCCTAAACCTCACCCTAACCCTATCCCTCACCCAACACTCTAACCTTCACTCAAACCCAAAACCTCAGGCTCACACTGAACATCACCCGAACACTAACCCTAACCCAAATCCTCACTCTAAACCTCACCCTAACCCTCACCCTAAACTTAAAGCTAACCCTAAACTTAACCCTAACCCTCACTCTCACCCTTACCATAATCCTGTCCTAACCCTCACCCTCACCCTTATTCTCACCCTAACCCTAACCCTCACACTAACCCTAACCCTAACCCTCACCCTAACCCTCACCCTAATCCTAATCCTAATCCTAACCCTTACTTTTACCCTCAACCTAACCCTAACACTCAACCTAATCCTAAACCTAACACTCACCCACACTTTAACCCACAACATCACCGAAAAACCTCACCCCAACCCTTACCCTAACCCGCACCATAACCCTCACTCGAAACCGAACCCTCACCATCACCCTAACCCTCACCCTGACCCTAGACCTCACCCTAACTCTAACCCTAACAATAAGCCTAACCCTAACCCTAAACCTAACCTTCACCCTAACCCTAACCCTCAGCCTAACCCTCACCCTAACCCTAACGCTAACCCTAACCCTCCCACTTAATCTCACCCTAACCCTAACGCTAACCTTAACCCTCAGCCTCAGCCTAACCCTCACCCGCACCCTAATCCTCACCCTAACCCTAACGTTAACCCTCACCCTCAGCCTAACCCTCAGCCCAACTCTTTTCCTCACCCTAACACTAACATTAACCCTAACCTTCACCCAAACCGTAACCTTCACCCTAAACCTAACCATCACCCACACCCTAACCCTCACGCTCACCCTCACCCTCACCCTAAACCTAAACCTAACCCTAACCCTAACCCAAACACTCACCATAACCCTTACACTCACCCTCAATCTAAACCTAACCGTAACCCTCACAGTAACCCTAACCCTCAACCTAACGCGAACCCTAACCCTAACCCGAACCCTAAACATTATCCTCACCCTAACCTTCACCCTCACCCTCACCCTAAACCTAACCCTAACCCTAACCCTGACCCTCACCCTCACACTAAACCTCACCCTCACTCTAATCATCACCCTAACCCTAACCCTCAACCTAATCCTCACCCTAACCCTAAACCTCAACCTAAACCTCACCCTCATCCTAATCCTCACCCTAACCCTAAACCTCAACCTAAACCTCACCCTCATCCTAATTCTCACCCTAACCCTAACCCTAAACCTTACCTAACCGAAAACCTCACCCTCACCCTCATCTTAACCCTAATCCTCATCCTCACCCTAGCCCTCACCCTAAACCTAACCCTAAACCTCACCGTCACCCTCACCCTCAGCCTAACCCTAACCCTAACACTAACACTAACCCAAACCTTAACCATAAACCTAACTCAAACCCTCACCCTAATCCTAACCATAACCCTAACCCTAACTCACACCCTAACCCAAACCCTAATCCTAACACTCATCCTAACCCTAACCCTCAACCTAAACCTCACACAAACCATAACCCTCACCCTAACTCTTACTCTCACCCTAACACTAAGCCTAACATTAAACCAAAGCCTCACCCTCACCCTAAGCCTAATTCTAACCCGAACCCTAAACCTAACCCTAAACCTAAACCTAACCCTAACCCTAAACCTAACCCTAACACTCATCCTCAGGCTAACCCTAAACCTAACAGTAACCCTAGCCCTCACCCTCAGGCTAACCCTAAACCTAACAGTAACCCTAGCCCTCACCCTCATGCTAACCCGCACACTAACCCTAACACTCACCCTAACTCTGCCCTGAAACCTCACCCTCACCCTCAGCCTAACCTTAAGCCTAGCCCTACCCCTAACCCTCACCCTCACCCTAACCCTAACACTAACCCTCAGCCTGACCCTCAGGCTCACACTAACTATAAGTCTAACCCTCACCCTCACCCTCAACCTAACCCTAACCCTCACACTCAACCAAGCCCTCACCGTAATACTCACGCTAACCCTAACCCTCACTCTCATCCTAACCCTCAGCCTAACCCTTACTTTCACCCTAACCCTAACCCTAAGCCAAACCCTAACCCTCACACTAACCCTAACCCTCAGTCTAAACCTAACCCTCACCCTCATACTAACCCTAACCCTCACCCTCACGTCAACCTCACCCTCATCCTCACCCTAACTCTAACCCTAAACTTTAAGCTAACACTAACCCTAACCCTAATGCTAACACTAACCCTCACCCTCACCCTAACCCTACCTCTCAGCCTAACCCTCACCCTCACTCTAACCCTAATCCTTACCCTTTCCCTCACCCTCACACTAGCCCTCAACCTAACCCTAACACTAACCCTAAAACTCACCCTAAAACTGATGCTAACCCTAACCCTCACCATCACCCTAACTGTCACCCTAACCCTTAGCATCACCCTAACCCTAAACCTCACCCTCACCCTCACCTTCACCCTAACCCCAACCCTAACAATAACCCTAACCCTAACCATAACTCTAATATTAACCCTCATCTAACTCTAACCCTAAACCTAACCCTAACCCTAACCGTAACCTTAACCCTCACCCTCACCCTCATCCTAAACCTCACCTTAACCCTAACCCTTACTTTAACCCTAACCCACACCCTAAAACTAAACCTAACCCTAAACCTCACCCACAACTTAACGCTCACACTAACCCTAATCCTAAACCTAACCCTCACCAAAATGCTAACCTTAACCCTCATCCTAAACCTCACACTAACCCTAAGCTTAATCCTAACCCCAACCCTCACCCTAACCCTCATCCTAACCCTCACCCTCACCCTAAACCTCAACCTAAACCTTAATCTCAACTTAACCCTAACCCTAACCCTAACCCTAATCCTCACACTAACCCTAACCCTAAAAATAAACCTCACCTTACCCCTCACCCTAACCCTAACCTAACCCTAACCCTCACCCTAACACTAACCCTAACCCAAACCCAAATCCTGACCCTCACCCTAACCCTCACCATCAGACTAACACTCACCCTAACCCTAACCCTCACCCACACCCAAATCCTCTCCCACACCCTAACCCACACCCACACCTGAACCATCACCCTCACCCTAACCCTCACGGTCACCCTAAACATCACCCTAACACTAACCCTCACCCTAATACTCACCCTCACCCTAAACCTCAACCTAATCCTAACCCTTACCCTAACAATAACCCTAGCCGTAACCCTAAACCTAACCCTAACCCTCAATCTAACCCTAATCCTCACCTTAACCCTAAACCTAACCCTATACCTAACCCTCACCCTCACACTGACCCTAACCCTAACCCTAAAGGCAACAATAACCCTAACCCTAATCCTAAACCTAACCCTCACCCTAACCCAAAACCTAACCCTCACAATAACCCTAATCCTCAACCTAACACTAACCCTACCCCTCACCCTAACCCTCACCCTAACCCTCTCACTAACCCTAATGCTAACCTTAACCCTCACTCTAAACCTAACCCTCAACCTAACCCTAGCCCTCACCCTAACTCTAACCCTAACCCTCACCCTAATCTTCACTCTCATCCTAAACATCACTGTAACCCTAATCCTCACCCTAACCCTACACCTCAGCCTCACCCTCATCCTAACCCTAAACCTAAACCTCTCCCTCACCCTAACACTAACCCTAATCCTCACCCTCACACTAACCCTAATACTAATCTTTACAGTAACCCTCACACTCACACTCACCCTAACCCTAACGCTAACCCCAACCCTCACCCTCACCCTCACCCTAACACTAACCCTCACTCTAACCCTTACCCTCAGCCAAACCCTAACCCTAACCCAAAAACTCACACTAACCCTAACTCTCACCCTGACCCTAATCCTCAGGATCACCCTAACATTCACCCTAAACCTAACCCTCACCCTCACCCTCACCCGAAACCTCACCCTAACCCTCACCCTCACCCTCAACCTAACCCTAAACCTCACCCTCACCATAACCCTCACTGTAACACCCTCACGCTCAGCCTAACCCTAACCGAAACCCTCACACTAACCCTAACCCCCACCCGAACCCGAACCCTAACCATAACACTCACCCTAACCCTAACCCTAACTCTCACCGTCACACTAACCCTAAACCTAAGCCTAACCCTAACCCTAACTCTTACCCTGACGTCACCCTAATCCTAACACTAACCCTCTCCCTCATGCTCACCCCAATCCTAACCCTAACCCTCACCTCACCATAACAAGAACTCTCACAATAAGCCTAACCCTCACCTGAACCTGAACCCTAACTCTAACTTTAACCCTCACCCTCACCCTCAGCCTAACCCTAACCCTAAACTTCACCCTCACCCTAACGCTAACTCTAACCCTAACCCTAACCCTATCTGTCACCCTCACACTCAACCTAACATAAACCATATCCATAAACCTCACCCTAACCCTAACCCTCACCCGAACCCTCACTCTACCCCTCACCCTCACCCTCAACCTAACCCTAAACCTCACCTTCACCCTAAACCTCACCCTAACCCTTAACCTCACCCTAACCCTAACCCTAATCCTAACCCTGACCCTCACTCTCAGCCTAACCACACCCTAACCCTTTTCCTCAACCTAAACCTACCCTAAGCATAACCCTAACCCTCACACAAACCGTAACCCTCACCCTAAGCCTAACCCTCACCTACATCCTAACCGTCACCCTCACCCTCACGCTAATCCTAACCCTAAACCTTACCCTAACCCTTACCCTAACCCTAACCGTAACCCTAACAATAACCCTAACCCTAAACCGAACCCTAACCCTCACCCTAAACCTAACCCTAACCCTAACCCTACACCTCACCCTAACCCTCACCCTAAACCTTAATCTCACCCTAACCCTAACCCTAACCTGCACCCTCAACCTAACTCTAACCCTAACCCTAACCCTTACCCTAACCCTAACCCTCAACTTAACCCCAACTCTAACCCTCACCCTGAAGCTAACCCTATCCCTAAACCTCACCCTCACCCTTAGCCTAACCCTAACCCTAACCCTAATCCTAACCCTAACCCTCACCTTCACGCTAGCCATCACCCTAACCCTAATACTAACCCTAACCCTCATCCAAATCCTAACTAGAACCGTTATCCTAAACCTCACCCTAACCGTCCCCCTAACTCTCTCACCCTAACCTTAACCCTAATTCTAACCCTCATCCTAACACTAACCCTCACCCTAAACCTCACCCACACCATAATCCTCACCCTAACACTTACTCTCATCTTAACCCTAACCCTAACACTAAACCAAACACTCACCCTCACCCTCACCCTAACCCTAACGCTAACCCTAAACATAACCCTCAGCCGCCCTCTACCCTAACCCTAACCCTAACCCTGACCCTCACCCTCACCCTAACCCTAAAACTCAACCATAACCTCACCCTAACCCTAAGCCTAACACTAAACCAATCACCCTCACCCTCACCCTAACCTTCACACTCACGCTCAACCTCAACCTAAGCCTAACCCTAAACCTAACCCTCACCTTCAACCTCACCCTAACTCTAAACCTAACCCTAAACCTAACCCTCACCCTCAACCTCACCCTAACCTTAACCCTATCCCTAAACCTCACCCTAAACCTAAACCTAAACCTAACCCTCACCCTAACTCTAAACCTAACCCAAACCCTCACCTCAACCTAACCCTCATCGTCACCCTAACCCTCACCCTATCCCCAACTCTCACCCTCACCCTAACCCTCACCCAAACCCTTACCCTCACCCTGACCCTAAACCTAACCCTCACCCAAACCCTTGCCCTCACCCTAACCCTCAACATAACCTAACTGTTATATTAACCCTAACCCTCATCCTAATCCTGTCCCTACCCCTCAGCCTAACCCTTATCCTAACCCTAACCCTAACCCTAACCCTCACCCTAACCCTAACCATAACCATAACCCTAATTCTCACAATAAACCTAACCCTCACCCTAACCCTAACCCTAACCCTATTCCTCACTCTATCCCTCACCCTAACATTCACCCTCACCTTAACCCTCACCTAACCCTAACTCTAACCCTAAACCACACCCCAAAACTAATGCTAACCCTAACCCTCACCCTCACCCTAACCCTCACACTTACCCTTAACCTTAAGCTAAACCTATACCTCACCCTCACCCTAAACCTAACTCTAACCCTTACCCTCACCCTAACTCTCACCCTAACCCTAACACTAACCCTCACCATCACCCTTACCCTAAACCTAAGCATAACCCTAACCCTAACCCTTACCCTGACCTCACCCTAATTCTAACCCTATCCCTCTCCCTCAACCTCACCCTAATCCTAAACCTAACCCTAACCCTAACCCTATCCCTAACCCTCAACTCACCCTAACTCTAACCCTCACCCTAACCCTCACCCTCACCCTAAACCTAAACCTAACCCTAACCCTCACCCTCACCCTAACCCTTACAATAATCCTTACCCTCACCCTCAACCTAACCCTAACCATAACCCTCACACTAACCCTAAGCCCCATCTTAACCCGAACCCTAACCATAACACTCACCCTAACCCTAACCCTCACCCTCACCCTTACCCTAAACCTAAGCCTAACCCGAACCCTAACCCTAACCCTAACCCTAACCCTCACCGGAAACCTAACCCTAACCCTAACCCTCCCCCTCCCTCTCCTCATCACCCTAACACTAACCCTATCCCTAACCCTCACCCAAACCCTAACCCTCACCCTCACCCTAAACCTAACCCTAAAAATAACCCCAACCATAACCCTAACACTAAACCTAATCCTAAATCTCACGCTAACTCTAACCCTAACATTAACACTAAACCTCACCCTAACCCTAACGCAAACCCTTATCCTAACCCTACCCCAAAACCTAACCCTAACGCTCACCCTCACCCTAGCCTTCACCCTCACCCTAACCCTAACCTTAACACTAAACCTCACCCTCACCCTAACCTTAATGATAACCCTAACCCTCACCCTCAGCCTAACCCTCACCCTAACCCTTACCCTCACCCAGAACCTGACCCTCACCCTCACCCTAACCCTCACCCTAATCCTAACCCTCACCCTCACGTTAACCCGATCACTCCTCCTAAACCTAAACCTCACCCTCACCCTCACCCTAACTCTAACCCTCCCCGTCACCCTTAACCTCACCATCAGCCTAACCCTAACCCTTACCCTAATCCAAACCTAACCCTCACCCTCATCCTAAATCTAACCATAACCCTAACCCTAACCCTTACCCTCACCCTCACTGTAACCCTAATACTTACACTAAGCCTCACCCTAAACATCACCTTCACCATAATCCGCAAACTAACCATAACCCTAACCCTTACCTAACCGAAGCCCTCACCCTCACACTCACCCTCAATCTAACCCTCTCCCTCACACTAGCGCTCACCCTAACTCTCACCCTAACCCTCACCCTCACTCTCACGTTCAGCCTAACCCTAACCCTAACCCTAAATCTAACCCTCACCCTAACACTAACCCTAAACTTAACACTAACCCTAAACCTCACCCTCACCCTCACCCTCAGTCTAACTCTAACCCTAAACATTATCATAATCCTAACCCTCACCCTCACCCTGTCCCTCAACCTAAACCTAACCCTAACCCTCACCCTCACCCTCACCCTCACCCTAACCCTAACCCTAAAAATAACCCTCACCGTAACCCTAACCCTAACCCTAAACCTCACCCTAACCCTAACACAAACCCTTATCCTCACCCTATCCCGAAACCTAATCCTAATGCTCACCCTCACCGTAGCCCTCACCCTCACCCTAACCCTAACCCTAACCCTGAACCTCACCCTCACCCTAACTTTAATGCTAACCCTAACTCTCACCCTCAGGCTAACCCTCACCCTAACCCTTACCCTCACACAAAACTTAACCCTCACCCTCACCCTAACCCTCACCCTCACCCTAACCCTCACCCTAACCCTAAACCTCACCCTCACCCTAACCCTAACCGTAACCCTAACCCTCATGCTCACCCTCTCCCACACCCTAACCCTAACCCTAACCCTCACCCTAACCCTCACACTAAAACCAAACCTCAGCCTAAACCTAACCCTCACCCTCATCCTAACCCTAATCCTAACCCTAACCCTCAACCTCACCGTTACCCTCACCCTAACTCTAAACCTAACCCTCATGCTAACCCTGACCCTAACCCTAATGCTAACGCTAACCCTCACCCTCACCCTAACGCTCACCCTAACCTTAACCCTCACCCTAACCCTAACCCTAAAGCTAACCCTCACACTAAACCTAAACCTCACCCTAAACCTAAATCTATCCCTCAGCCTAACCCTCACCTATTCCTAAACCTAATACTCACCATATCCCTCACCCTAACCCTAACTCTCACCCTCACCCTAGCCCTCACCCTAACCCTCACCCTAACCTTAAACCTCACCCTAATCCTAACCCTCACCCTAACCCTAAACCTAACCCTCACCCTAGCCCTCACTCTAAACCTAACACTAACCCTAACCCTCACCCTAGCGCTAACCCTAACTCAAACCCTAACCCTCACCCTCACCCTCACCATCATCTTAACACTCACCTAACCCTAACCCTCACCCACACCCTAACCCTCACCCTCACCAAAACACTCACCCTCACCATAACCCGCACCCTAACACTTTTGGTCAACCTAACCCTAACCCTAAGACTCACACAAACGCTAACCATCACCCTAACCCGAACCCTATCCCACACCCTAACCCTCACCCACACCCGAACCATGACCATCAACCTAACCCTCATCATCACCCTAAACATCACCCTAACCCTAACCCTCACCCTAATGCTAACCCTAACCCAAACTCAAACCCTCACACTCACCCTAACCCTCACCGTGAACCTAACTCGCCCTAACCCTAACTATCACCCATAACCTAACCGTCACCCTCACCAAAACCCTCACCCTAACCCTCACCCTCACCCTAAATATCACCCTAACCCTAACGCTTAACCTAACCCTAACCGTAACCCTCACCCTAACCCTAAACCTAACATTAACCCTAAACTTAACAATAACCCTAACCCTAACCCTCATCCTAACCCTAACCCTCACCCTAACCCATTTCCTCAACCTAAGCCTAAGTCTAACTTTAACAATCACACAAACCCTAACTGTCACCGTAACCCTCACACAAACCCTCACCCTCACCCTAACCCTCACCCTCACCCTAAAAATCACCCTCACTCCAAACCTCACCCTAACCCTAACCCTTACCTAACTGAAACACTCCCCCTCCCCCTGCCCCTCCCCATAAACCTCACTCTAACCCTTACTGACACCCTAACCCTAACCCTAATCCTAACCCTCACACTAACCCTAACCCTCACCCACACCCTAACCCTAACCCTAACCCTAAACCTAAACCTAACCCTAACTCTCACCCTAAAGCTCACCCTCAACCTCAACCTCACCCGAAGCCTAACCGTAACCCTAAACCTAAACCTAAACCTCACCCTGACCCTCACCCTAACCCTAACCCTAACCCTCACACTAACCCTAACCCTATCCCTAACACTCACTTTAACCCTAACACTCATCCTAACCCTCATCATAACCCTAACGCTAACGCCAACACTCACCCTCACCCTAACCGTCACCCTAACCCTTTTCCTCACCCTAACCCTAACCCTAACCCTAACCCTCACACAAACCCTAACCCTCATAATAACTCTAAACCTATCCCTGATCCTAACCCTCACTCTACCCTAACTCTAACCCAAACCCTCACCCTAACCCTAACCCTAACACTAACCCTAACTCTCACACTAACCCTAACCCTCACCCTCACCCTAACCCTAACCCTAACCCACACCCTCACCCTCACCTCCCTAACGCTCAGCCTAATCTTGACCCTAACTATTATCTTAACCCTAACCCTCAACCTAACAATCACCCTATACCTAACCCTAACCCTAACACTCACCCACAACCTCACACTCACCCTAACCCTAACCCTAACAATAACCCTAACCCTAACCCTATACCTAACACTTACCCTCACCTTAACCCTAACCCTAGCCCTACTCCCAAACCTAACCCTAATTCTAAACCTCACCCTTAACCTAACCCTTACCCTAACCGTCACCCTCACCCTAGCCCTCACCCTAATACTCACGCTAACCCTTACCCTCACTCTCACACTAACCCTCATCCTAACCCTTAACCTCAACCTAACCCTAATCCTAAACTTAATCCTAACCCTCACACTAAACCTAACCCTCAGCCTAAACCAAACCCTCACTCTCATCCTAACCCTAACCCTAACCCTAACCCTCACCCTAACCCTCACCCTAGCTATAACCCTAATCCTCACGCTAACCCTAAGCCTAACCCTAATGCTAGCCCTAACCCTCACCCTCATCTTAACCCTCACCCTAACCCTAACCCTAACCCTCACACTGAATCTAACCCTCACCCTAACCCTAACCCTACCCCTTAGCCTAAAACACACCCTAAACGTAAACCTGAACCTATCCCTCACCCTAACCCTCACACTCACCCTCACCCTAGACCTCACATTAACCCTAACCATAAACCTAAACCTCACCCTCAAACTAATGCTAACCCTCACACTAACCCTAACCCTCACTCTAATCCTATCCGTACCCCTCAGCCTCACCCTCATCCTAACCCTAACCCTAACCTTAACCCTCACCCTCACCCTAACCCTAACCCTCACCCTCACCCCAACCCTAACTCTAACCCTCACCCTAACCCTCACCCTAACCCTAACGCTAACTCTAACACTGACCCTCACCCTAAACCTCACCTTAAACTTTACCTTCACCCAAACTGTAACCCAAACCCTAACTCTAATACTCATGCTAAACCTATCCCTAACCCTAACCCTAAGCCTAACCCTAAAGCCCAACCAAACCCTAATCCTAATCCTAAATCTCACCCTAATGCTAACCGTAACCCAAATCCTCACCCTCACCCTAACCCTCACCGTCACCCAAAACCTGACCCTATCCCTAAACCTCCACACCCTAACCCTCACCATAACCCTAACGCTGACACCAACCCTCACCCTCACCCTAACCGTCACCCTAAACCTTTTCCTCACAATACCCTAACCCTAACCCTCACACAAACCCTAATCCTCACCCTAACTCTAAGCCTATCCCTGAACCGAACCCTCACCCTACCCTAACCTTAGCCCTAACCCTCACCCTAACCCTAACCCTGTCACTCACCCTCACACTCACCCTAACCCGAACCCTAAACTGAACCCTCACCCTCACCCTAACCCTCACACTCACCGTCACCCTCACCTAACCCTCGACCTCACCCTAAGCCTCACCCTAACCCTAAACCTCACCCTTAGCCTAACCATCAACCTAACACTTACCCTCACCCTAACTCTAACCCTAATCCTAACCATAACCCTAACACTAACCCTCACCCTCACCCAAACACTAACCCTCACCCTCACCCTCACCCTAAACGTAAGCCTCACCCTCATCCTAACCCTCACCCTAACCCTTACCCTCACCCTAAACCTAAACCTAATTCTAATCCTAACCCTCACACTAACCCTAACCCTCACCATAACCCTAACCCTAACACTAACCCTAACCCTCACCCTCACCCTCAGACCAACACTAAACCTAATCCTAACCCTAATCCTTACCCTAACCCTCACCCTAAACCTCACCCTAAACCTAACCCTAACACTCATCCTCAACCTCACCTCAACCTCATTAATCATAACCCTAACAATAACCCTAACCCTAACCCTAACCTTAACCCACACCCTAACTGTTACCTAACCCTAACCCTAACACTCACCCTAACCCTATCCCTCACTCTCACCCTCAACCTAAGCCTAACCCTAACCCAAACCTAATGATAAACCTAAACCTGACCCTCAACCTCACCCTAACCCTAACCCTCACCCTAAACCTCAACCTAACCCCAACCATAAACCTAACCCTCACCCTCAGCCTCACCCTAACACTCACGGTCACACTAACCCTGAACCTAACCCTAACCCTCACCCACACCCTAACCCTCACCCTCACCCTTAATCTCACCGCCACCCTCACCCTAACTCTAACCCTAATTATCATGCTAACAATAGCCCTAACCCTCACCTTCACCCTCACCCTCACCCTCAACCTCACCACCACACTCACCCTAAATCTAACCCTAACTATCATGCTAACAATAGACCTAACCCTAATGCTAACCCTAACCCTCACCCTCACCCTCACCCTCAACCTCACCTGCACCCTCACGTTAACACTACCCCTCAGCCTAATCCTCAAGCTAACCCTAACCCTAACACTAATCCTCACCCTAAAACTAATGCTAACCCTAAACCTCACCCTCACACTAACCATCACCCTAACACTTACCCTTATGCTAAACCTAACCCTCACCCTCACCCTAAACCTCACTCTAAAAATTCCCCACACCCTAACCCTCACCCTAAAGCTAACCCTCACCATCACCCCAACCCTCATCGTAAACCTAACCCTAACCCTAAACCTAACCCTCACTCTAACCTTCGCTCTAATCCTAACCCTAATCCTAACACTCAACCTCACCCTAACCCTCAACCAACCCCTTACCCTCACCCTCACCCTAGCGCTAACCCTAACCCTAATCCTCACACTAACCCCAACACTCACATTAATCCTATCAATACTCCTCAGCTTCACCCTCATCCTAACCCTAACCCTAACCCAACACTCACCCTAAACCTAACCCTAACGCTCACCCTCACCCTCAACCTCACCCTCGGCCTAACCCTAACACTAAAACTAATCCTAACCCTAACCATCACCCTCACCCTCAGTCTAACTCTAACCCTAATCTTAACCCTAACCCTCACCCTCACCCTCACCTTAACCCTAACACTATCCCTACCGTTCACCCTAACCCTAACACTCACCCTAACCCTCACCCTCGCCCACACCCTCAGCATAACCCTAACCCTCAACCTCACTCTAACCCTCACCCTAACCCTTTACCTCACCCTGACCCTAACCCTAATCATAACTCTAACCTTCATACTAACCCTAACCCTAACACTGACACTAAACCTAACCCTAAACCACAACCTAAACCTCACCCTAAGACCAACCCTAACCCTTACCCTAATCCTAACCCTAACCCCAACCCTCACCCTCACCCTCACCCTAAACCTAACCCTAACCCTCACCCTAACCCTAGCCTTCACCCTCACCCTCACCGTAATCCTAAACCTAACCCTAACCCTCACTTTTACCCTAACCCTCATCCTAACTGTTATCCTCAAACTTTCCCTAACCTTTACCCTAAACCTAACCCTCACTCTAAACCTAACCCTTACCCTAACACTCACCCTAACCCTAAATCTAACTCTAACCCTCACCTTCACCCTAAACTTCACCCTAACCCTTACCCTCACCCTAACCCTAACCCTAAACCTAAACCTAACCCTCAGCCTAGCCCTCACCCTAACCCTAACCCTAACACTCACTCTAACGCTAAACCTAAAACAAACCCAAACCATCACCCTCACCCTAACCCTCACCATCATCCTAACCCTCACCCTAACCCTAACCCTCTCCCACACCCTAATCCTCACCCTCACCAAAACCCTCACCCTATCCCTAACCCTCACCCTCACCCTAAACATCATCCTAACCGTAATCCTAACAGTAACCCTCACCCTAACCCTAAGCCTAACAATAACCCTAAACCTAATAATAACCCTAACCCTAACCCTAACCCACACCCTAATCCTAAACCTCACCCTAAACCTAAACTTAACCCTAACGCTAAACCTAACACTCACCCTCACCCTAACCCTCACCGTAATACTTTTCATCACCCTAAACCTAACCCTAAGTTTAACACTCACACAAAACGCTAACCCTCACCCTAATCCTCACATACACCCTCACCCTCACCCTCATCCTCAGCCTTATCCTCACCCTAAACATCACCCTAAACCAAACACTCACCCTAACCCTAACCCTAACATTCACCCTAACCCTAACCCTCACCCTCACCCTAAACCTCACTGAAACCCGAACCCTTACCTAACCGAAACCCTCACCCTCACCCTCACCCTAAACCTCACCCTAACTCTTTCCTTCACACTAACCATAACCCTAACCCTCACCCTCACACTTACCTTAAACCTAACCCTAACCATAACACTCAACCTCACCCTCACCCTCACCCTAACCCTAACCCTAACAATAACCCTAATCTTCACCCTAACATAACCCTAAACCTCACCCTCACCCTAACCCTAAACCTAACCCTAACAATCACCCTCACCCTAGACTTCACCCTAATACTCACGCCAACCCTAACCCTCACTCTCACACTAACCCTCATTCTCAACCTTACCCTCACCCTAACCCTAACCCCAAAGCTAACCCTAACCCTCACACTAAATCTAACCCTCAGCCTAAACTTAACCCTAAACCTCCTCCTAAAACTAAACCTATCCCTCACACTAACCCTAATCCTCACCCTAATCCTATACCTATCCCTCAGCCTCACCATCATCCTAACCTTAACCCTAACCCTCATCATAACCCTACTTCTAAACCTAACTCTAACCCTCACCCTCTCCCTCTCCCTCACCCTAACCCTAACGCTAACCCTAACCATAACCCTAACCCTAAACCTAAACCGAAACATCACCCTAAGCCTAAGCATAAACCTCACCATCAATCTTACCCTAATCCTAACAATAAAAATAACCCTAATCCTAACCCTAACCCTCACCCTAACCCTCACCCTAAACCTAACAATAACCGTACCCCTAACCCTAAACCTAACCCTAACCCTCACGCTAGCCCTCACCCTAACTCTAACCCTAAACCTCAACCTCACCCTCACCATAAACCTAAACCTAACCAAAAAACGTCACCCTCACCCTCACCCTCACCCTCAAACTTACCTCACCCCACCCTAGCCCTCCCCGTCACCCTAAACCTCACCCTATCCCTAAGATAAACATACACCTTAACCCTCACCCTCACCCAAACCTCTCCCTCAACCTAACCCTCACCCTCACCCTAAACATCACCCTAACCCTAACCCTAAACCTAACGTTTATCCTCACCCTAAACCTAACCCTAAAACTCAGTCTAAACCTAACCCTCAGACTAACCCTAACCCTACCCCTCACCCTCACCCTCACCCTAACCCTAACCCTTATGCTAACCCTAACCCTCACCCTAAGCCTAACCCTAAACCTAATCCTAATCCTCACCCACACCCTAACCCTAACCCTCACCATCACACTAGCCCTCACCCTAACACTCACTATAAAAGTAACCCTCACTTTCACCCTGACCCTCACCCTAACCCTAAACCTCACCCTCACCCTAATCGGCACCCTAACACTTACCCTCACCCTAATCCTAAACCTAATACTAACCCTAAGCATTATCGTAACCCAAACCCTCATCCACACACTTACCCTAAACCTAACTCTAACCCTAACCCTCACCCTCACCTTAACCCTAAGCCTAACAATAACCCTAAATCTATCCCTAACCCTAACCCTAATCCTAACCCTCACCCTCACCATAACCCTAACCCTAACCCTAACCCTCACCCTCACCCTAGCCCTCACCCTAACACTCACTCTAACCTTAAACCTCATTCTCACCCTAAACCTCATCCTAACCCTTAATCGCAACCAAACCCTAATCCTAAACCAAACCCTAACCCTCACACTAAACCTAACCCTCAGCCTAAAACTAACCCTCACCCTCATCCTAACCCTAACGCTAACCCTCACCCTCAACTTCAAACTCACCCTCACCCTAAATCTAACCCTAACCCTCATGCTAACCCTAACCCTAATGCTAACCGTAACCCTCACCCTAACCCTAACCCTCACCCTAACCCTAACCCTCACCCTCACCTTAACCCTAACCCTAAACCTAACCCTCACACTAAAACTAACCAATACCCTAACCCTAACCCTACGCCTCAGCTTAACCCTCACCCTAAACCTAACCCTAACCCTAACCCTCACCCTATCCCTCAATCAAAACCTAAGAGTCACCCTCACCCTAGCCCTCACCCTAACCCTTACCCTCACCCTAACCCTAAACCTAATACTAACCCTAACCCTTACACTCACCCTAACCCTATCCCTAACTGTCACAATAACCCTAACCCTCAACCTAACCCTTATCCTCACCGGAAACCTCAACCTAACTCTTACCATCACCCTAACCCTAACCCTAACCCTAACACTCACACTAACCCTAACCCTCACCCTAACCCTAACCCTCACCCTCACCCTAACCCTCAGCCTAATCTAAACCCTAACCATTATCTTAATGCAAACCCTCACCCTCACACTCACCCTAAACCTAACCCTAACCCTAACACTCACTCACACCCTCACCCTCACCCAAACAATAACCCTAACAATAACCCTAAACCTAATCCTAAACCTAACCCTAACCCTCACCCTAACCCTAACCCTAACTCTAATCCTCACCCTAACCCTAACTCTAAACCTCACACTCACCCTACCCCTAACCCTAACCCTCACCCACACCCTAGCCCTCACCCTATTATTCACGCTAACCCTTACCCTGACACTCACACTAAAACTCATCGTAACCCTTAACCTCACCCTAAACCTAAACCTAAACCTAACCCTAACCCTCACACTAAACCTAACCCTCAGCCTAAACCTAACCCTCGACCTCATCCTAATCCTAACCCTAACCCTCACCCTCACCCTCGACTTCACCCTCACCCTCACCCTAACACTCACCCTTAGTTAACGCTCACCCTAACCCTAACCCTAAACATCACACTAAACCTAACATTCACCCTAACTCTAACTCTACTCCTCAGCCTAAAACTCACCCTAAACCTAAACCTAATACTCAACCTATCCCTCACACTAACCCTAGCACTCACCCTCACCCTAGACCTCACATTTACCCTAAACATAACCCTAAACCTTATCCTAAAATTAATGCTACCCTAACCCTCACCCTCACCCTAAACCTCACCCAAACCCTATCGCTAATTCTAGTCCTAACCCTAACCATTATCTTAACCCTAACCCTCACCTTCACACTCACCCTAAACCTAAGCCTAACCCTAACCCTCACCCTCACCCTCACCCTCACCCTAACCCTAACCCTAAAAATAATCGTAACACTAACCCTAAACCTAACCCTAACCCTCAGCCTCACCCTAACACTAACCCTAACCCTAACCTTCATCCTAACCCTCACACTAACCCTAACCCTCACCCTCACACAAACCCTAACGCTAACGATAACCCTCACACTAAACCTAAACCTCACACTAACCCTAAACCTTCCCCTCAGCCTAAACCTCACCCTAACCCTTACCCTAACACTAATCCTTCCCATATCCCTCACCCTAACCTTAACACTCAACCTCACCCTAGCCCTCACCATCACCCTAACCCTAACCCTAAACCTCACCCTAAAACTAATGCTAACCCTAACCCTCACCCTCACCCTAACCTTCATCCTAACCCTTACCCTTATGCTAACACTAACAGTCATCCTCACCCTAGCCCTCAGCCTAACCCTAACCCTAACCATAAATCTCACACAAACCTTAACCCTAACCCTCATCCTAAAACTCACCCTAACCCTAAGCCTAACCCTAAACCTAACCCTCACCCTAAATCTAAACCTTACCCTAACCCTAACCCTAACCCTCACCCTCACCCTAACCCTAACCCTAACCCTAACACTCACCCAAACCCTCACCTTAACCCTAACGCTAACTCTAACACGCACCTTCACCCTAAACCTCACCCTAACCCTTACCCTCACCCTAACCCTAACCCTAACCCTAATCCTAACACTAACCCTAACCCTAAACCTAACCCTCACCCTAATCCTCAGCCTCACCCTAACCCTAACCCTAACCCTCACCCTAAAGCTAACCCTAACCCAAACAAAAACCCAAACCCTCACCCTCATGCTAACCCTCACCGTCATCCTAACCCTCACCCTAACCCTAACCCTCACCCACACCCTAACCCTCAACCTCACCAAAAGCCTCACCCTCACCATAAACCTCAACCTCACCCTAAACATCACCCTAACTCTAACGCTTAAACTAACAATAACAGTAACCCTCACCCTAACCCTAAACCTAACAATAACCCTAACCCTAACCATAACACTCACCCTAACCCTAAACCTCACCCTAACCCTTTTCTTCAACCTAACCTTAACCCTAACTTTAACACTCACACAAACCCTAACTCTCACCCTAACCCTCAGACACCGAAAATTCACCCTCACCCTAACCCTCAACCTCACCCTAAACATCACCCTAACCCTAACACTCACCCTAAAACTGACCATAACCCTCGCCCTAATCCTAACCCTCACCCTAAACCTCAACCTCACCCTAAACCTCACCCTTACCTAACTGAAACCCACACCCTCACCCTCACTCTCCCCATAACCCTTAACGTCACCCTAAACCAAACCCTAACCCTAATCCTAACCCTCACACTAACCCTAACCCTCAACCTAACCCTAAACCTAAACCTAACCCTCACCCTCATCCTCACCCTCACCCTAACCCTCAGCCTAATCTTAACCCTAACCATTATCTTAACCCTAACAGTCACCCTAACACTCACCCAAAACATCACCTTAACCCTAACCCTAACCCTAACCCAACTCTCACCCTAACCCTCACCCTCACCTTCACCCTCAATCTCACCCGAAGCCTAACCCTAACCCTAATCCTAAACCTTAACCTCACCCTGACCATCACCCTTACCCTAACCCAAACCCTAACCCTAACCCTCAAACTAACCCTCACCCTAAACCTAATCCTCACCCTAATCCTCACCATAACCCTAACGCTAAACCCAACCCTCACCTTCACCCTAATCCTCACCCAAACCCTTTTCCTCACCCTAACCCTTTCACAAACCCTAACCTTCACCCTAACCCTAACCCTATCCCTCACCCTAACTCTCACTCTACCCCTAACCCTCACCCTAACCCTAACCCGGACACTCACCCTCACCCTAGCCCTCATCCTAAACCTTACCCTCAACCTAACCCTAACCCAAACCCTGACCCTAACCCTCACCCTAACCCTAGCCCTCACCCTCACCCTCACCCTAATCATAACCCAAACCCTAACCCTCAACCTCACCCTAACCCTCATCCTAACGCTTATCCTCACCCTAACCCTAAGCCTTACCCTAACCCTAACCCTCACTCTAAACCTAACCCTCAGCCAAAACCTAACCCTACCCCTCAGCCTCACCCTCAACCTAAACCTAACCCTAACCCTCACCCTAAACCTAACCCTAACACTAACCCTCATCCTCAGCCTAGCCCTCACCCTAACCCTAATCCTAACCATAACCCTCACACGAACCTTAACCCTGACCCTCATCCTAAAACTCACCCTAACCCTAAGCCTAACCCTAAACCTAACCCTCACCCTAAACCTCACCCTAAATCTAACTCTCACCCTAACCCTAACCCTCACACTCACCCTCACCCTAGCCCTAACCCTAACCCGAACCCTCACCTGAACCTTCACCTTAACCCTAACGCTAACTCTAACCCGCACCTTCACCCTAAATCTCACCCTAAACCTTACCCTCACCCTAACCCTAATCCTAAACCTAACCCTAATCCTAATACTAGCCCTAACCGTAAACGTAACCCTCAACCTAACCCTCACTCTCACCCTATCCCTAACCCTAACCCTTACACTAACGCTAACCCTAACCCAAACCCAAACGCTCACCCTCATGCTAACCCTCACAGTCATCCTAACCCTCACCCTAATCCTAACCCTCACCCACACCCTAGCCCTCAACCTC
Organism: Dipodomys merriami; assembly: GCF_024711535.1. Classification (NCBI taxonomy): domain Eukaryota; kingdom Metazoa; phylum Chordata; class Mammalia; order Rodentia; family Heteromyidae; genus Dipodomys; species Dipodomys merriami. Next base: position 1,882,068 of record NW_027206080.1, on the reverse strand, counting down.
ACCAAAACCCTCACCCTCACCGTAAACCACACCCTCACCCTAAACATCACCCTAACCCTTTTCTTCACCCTAACCTTAACCCTAACTTTAACACTCACACAAACACTAACCCTCACCCTAACCCTCACACACCCGAAAACTCACCCTCACCCTAAACCTCACCCTCATTCTAAACATCACCCTAACCCTAACACTCACCCTAACCCTAACCCCAATCCTCGCCCTAATCCTAACCCTCACCCTAAACCTCAACCTCACCCTAAACCTCACCCTTACCTAACCGAAACAGTCACCCTCACCCTCACTCTCCCCATAAACCTCACGCTAACCCTTAACGTCACCCTAAACCAAACCCTAACCCTAACCCTAAACCTATCCCTCACCCTCATCCTCACCCTCACCCTAACCCTCAGCCTAATCTTAACCCTAACCATTATCTTAACCCTAACCCTCACCCTCACAGTCACCCTATACCTAAACCTAACCCTATCAATAACCCTAACCCTAAACTTAATCCTAATCCTAATCCTAACACTAATGCTAACCCTAACCCAAATCCTCACCCTCACCCTCACCCTAAACATCACCCTAACCCTAACCCTAACCCTAACTCTCACCCTAACCCTCACCCACACCCTCACACTCAACCTCACGCGAAGCCTAACCCTAAACCTAATCCTAAACCTAAACCTCACCCTGACCATCACCCTAACCCTAACCCAAACCCTAACCCTCACCATAACCCTAACGCTAACCCCAACCTTCACCCTCAAACTAACCCTCACCCAAACCCTTTTCCTCACCCTAACCCTAACACTAACCGTCACACAAACCCTAAGCCTCACCCTAAACCTAACCCTAACTCTCACCCTAACCCTCACCCTCACCCTCACCCTCAACCTCACCCGAAGCCTAACCCTAAACCTAATCCTAAACCTAAACCTCACCCTGACGATCACCCTAACCCTAACCCTAACCCTTACCCTCACCTGAACCCTAAACCTAATCCTAAACCTAACCCTCACCCTAACCCTAACCCTAACCCTAACCCGAACCGTAACCCTCAAACTCATCCTCACCCTAAACCTAACCCTAACCCTCACCCTCACCCTCAACCTCACCCTCACGCTAACCCTAACAATAACCCTAACCCTAACCCTAAACTTAACACTCACCGTACCCGTAACCCTAACCGTAACCCTCAGCCTAAACCGAGCCCTCACCCTCACCCTAACACTAATCCTAACCCTAACCCTAACCCTCACCATAACCCTAACCCTGAACCTAACCCTAACCGTAACATTCACCCTCACCCTAACCCTAAACCTAACAAGAACCCTAACCCTAACCCTAAACCTAAACCTAAACCTCACCCTAATCCTAACCCTAACCCTCACCCTCACCCTAACCCTCATCCTAAACCTTATCCTCACCCTAAACCTAACCCTTATCCTCACCCTAACCTTCATTCTAAACCTAACCCTAAGTCTAACCCTAATTCTACCCCTCACCGTCACCCTAACCCTAACCCTCACCCTAAACCTAATCCTAACCCTTACCCTAACCCTCACCCTGACCCTCACCCTAACCCTAACCCTAACCCTAAACTTAACCCTCACCCTAACTCTAACCCTAACCCTAACACTAACCCAAACACTCACCCTAACCCTAGCCCTCACACACAACGTCACCTTATTCATAACACTAACCCTCACCCTCACCCTAAAGCTCATCCTAACCCTTATCCTCACCCTAACCCTAACCCTCACCCTCACCCTAATCCTAACTCTAAACCTAACCCTCAGCCTAATCCTAACCCTACCCCTCATCCTCACAGTCACCCAAACCCTAACCCTAACCCTTACCCTAAACCTAACCCTAGCCCTAACTCTCATCTTCACCCTAGCCCTCACCCTAACCCCAATCCTAACCCTAAACCTCACCTTAACCCCACCTCTAACCCTAAACCTAACCCTCAGCCTCACCCTCACCCTACCCCTAACCCTAACCCTAACAATAACCCCAACCCTAAAATTAACCTAAACCTCACCCTAACACTAACCCTCAACCTCACCCTAACCCTAACCCTAAACCTAACAATAACCCTAATCCTAAACCTAAACCAAACCCTAACCCTCTCCCTAATACTAACCCTAATCCTAACCCTTACCCTAACCATTATCTAAACCCTAACCCTTACCCTCACAATCACCCTAATCCTAACCCTCACACAAACCCTCACCCTCAACGTCACCCTCACCTTGAACCTAACCTTAACAATAACCATAAACCTAACCCTAAACATAACCCTAATCCTAACCCTAAACCTAACCCCAAAGCTAATCCTAAACCTAACCTAACCCTCACCCTCATCCTATCCCTCACCCTAACTCTAAGCCTCACCCAGACCCTAACCCTAACACTAACACTAAACCTAACCCTAACCTTCACACTCACCCTAAATCTAATCCTAACACAAAACCTCACCCTCACCCTAACCCTAACCCTAACAATAACCCTAACCCTAACCCTAAACCTAACCCTAAGCCTCACCCTCCCCCTTACCCTAAACCTAACCCTAATCCTCACCCTCACCCTAACCCTCACCCCAACCCTAAACCTCACCCCAAACCTAACCCTAAACCTAAACCTAACACTAACCCTCACATTCACCCTAAAGCAAACCCTAACCCAAACCCTCACCTTCACCCTCACCCTAACCCTAACCCTAACAATAACCCTAACCCTAACCCTCACCCTGACCCTAGCCCTAACCCTAACCCTCACCCTCACCCTCAACCTCACCCTCACCCTTACCCTAACTCTAATCCTAACCCTCACGCTAACCCTAAACCTAACCCAAATGCTAACCCTAACCCTCATCCTCACCCTCACCCTCACCCTCACTCTCAACCTCACACTCACCCTCACCCTAACACTATCCCTCAGCCTAAACCTCACCCTAACTCTAACCCTAACACTAATCCTCACCCTATCCCTTACTCTAACCCTAACACTCACCCTCATCCTAACCCTCAACCTAACCCTAACCCTAAAACGAATCCTCACCCTATCCTTCACCCTAACCCTCAAACTCACCCTAAATCCAACCCTAACCCAAACCCTCACGCTCACCCTCACCCTAACAATAACCCTAACCCTAACCCTCACTCTAATGCTAACCCGAAACCAAACCCAAACCATCACCCTCACCCTAACCCTCACCATCATCCTAACCCTCACCCTAAACCTAACCCTCTCCCACACCCTAATTCTCACCCTCACCAAAATCCTCACACTCACCCTAACCCTCACCTTCACCCTAAACATCACCCTAACCCTAAGCCTAAGCATAATCCTCACCCTAACCCTAAGCCTAACAATAACCCTAAACCTAAAGATAACCCTAACCCTAACCCAAACACTCACCCTAAACGTAACCCTCACCCTAACCCTCAACCTAACCCTAAAGCTAAACCTAACACTCACCCTCACCCTAACCCTAACCCTAACACTTTTCATCACCCTAAACCTAACCCTAAGTTTAACACACACACAAACACTAACCCTCACCCTAACCCTCACTCTAACCCTCACCCACACCCGAAACCTCAACCTCATCCTCACCCTAAACATCACCATAAACCTAACACTCACCCTAACCCTCACCCTAAACATTCACCCTAAACCTAACCCTCACACTAACCCTCACCCTCACCCTAAACCTCATTGAAATTCTAACCCTTACCTAACCGAAAAGCTCACCCTCACCCTCACCCTAAAACAAAACTCTTTGCCTCACCCTAACCCTCGCCCACACACTCCCCTTAAACTTAACCCTAACCATAACACTCAACCTCATCCTCACCCTAACCCTAACCCTAACAATATCCCTAATCCTCAACCTAACCCAACCCTAAACCTCACATTCACCCTAAACCTAACACTAATCCTAAACCTCACCCTCACCCTCAACCTCACCCTCAGGCTAACCCTAACCCTAACACTCACCCTCACCCTAACCCTAAACAAAACCCTAACCCTCACTCTAACCCTAACGCTAACTCTAACACTCACCCTCACCCTAAACCTCAACCTAATCTTTACCCTCACCCTAACCCTAACCCTAACCCTAATCCTCACACTAAACCTAACCCTCACCCATACCCTATCCCTTACCCTAAACAAAACACTTACCCTCACCCTAACCCTCACCCTAACACTTTCACTCACCCTAACCCTAACCCTAACACTCACACAAACCCTAACCCTCACCCTAACCCTAACACCCTTCCACACCCAAATCCTCACCCACACCCAAACCATTACCCTCACCCTAACCCTCACCCTCACCCTAAACATCACCCTCACCCTAACAGTCACCCTAACCCTAAACCTAACCTTAATTCTTACCTAACAGAAACCCTCACCCTAACCCTCACCCTCACCCTAACCCTAACTCTGACCCTTACCTAACCGAAATCCTCACCCTCAACCTCACCCTCATCCTAACCCTTACCCTGACGCTAACCTTAAACCTAAACCACAAACTAACACTAACCCTCACCCTAAACCTTACCCTAACCCTAACCCTCAACCTAATCCTAACCCAATCATAACAATAACCCTAAACCTAACCCTAAACCTAAACCTAACACTCACACTAACCTTCAACCTCACCCTATCCCTACCTCTAACCCTAACCCTAACCCTCAGCCTCACCCTCACCCTCACCCTAACCCTAACCCTAACAATAAACCTAACCCTAACCCTAAACCTAAATATCACCCTAACCCTAACCCGAAACCACACTCTCAATCTCACCTTAACCCTAACAATAACAATAACCCTAACCCTAACCCTCACCCTAACCCTCAACCTAACCCTAACAATAACCCTAATCCTAACCTTAAACCTAACCCTAATTCTGACCCTAACCTTAACCCTAATCCTATCCCGTAAAATAATCAATATTTTAAACCTAACCCTCACCCTCACAATCACCCTAAAACTAACCCTAACAGTAACCCTCACCCTCAACTTCACCCTCACCCTAAACCTAACCCTAAAAATAACCCTAACCCTAACCCTAAACGTAACCCTAAACCTCACCCTCACCCTAACCCTAACCCTAATCCTAAACCTAACACTAACCCTCAAATTCACCCTATCCCTCACCATAACACTAATCCTCACCCAAACCCTAACCCTAACCCTAACCCTAACCCTCACACTCACCCTAAATCTAACCCTAACCCAAAACCTCACCCTCACCCACAACCTCACCCTCACCCTCACCCTAACCCTAACCCTAACCTTAACCCTAAAAATAACACTAAACCTCACGCTTACCCTAACCCTAACCCTATCCCTAACCCTCACCCTCACCCTAACCCTAACCCTAATACTAAACCTAACCCTAACCCTCACCCTCACCCTAACCCTCACTCTAACCCTAACCCTCACGCCACCCCTAACCCTAACCCTAACCCTATACCTAACCCTAACCCTCACACTCACCCTAAATCTAACCCTAACCCTAACCCTAACCCTAACCATCACCCTCACCCTAACCCTAACCCTCACCCTCACCATCACCCTAACCCTAACCCTAACCCTAATCCTCACCATCACCCTCACCCTCACCCTCACCCTAACTCTAACCCTAACCCTCATGCTAACCCTAACCCTAACCCTAATGCTAACCCTAACCCTCACCCTCACTCTCACCCTCAACCTCATCCTCACCCTCACCCTAACACTAACCCTCAGCATAAACTCACCCTATCCCTAAAAATAATCCTCACCCTATCCCTCACCCTAACCCTAACACTCACCCTCATCCTAACCCTCACCCTAACACTTACTCTTACGCTAAACCTAACCCTCACCCTCATATTAAACTTCACTCTAACCCATACCTCACCCTAAACCTCCCCCTCCCCCTAACCCTCACCCTCACCCTAACCCTCACCGTAACCCTAACCCTAAACCTAAACCTAACCCTCACCATAACCTTCACTCTAATCCTAACCCTAAACCTAACCCTCACCCTCCCCCTAACCCTCAACCAAACCCTTACCCTCACCCTCACCCTAATGCCAACCCTAACCCTTACCCTCACACTAACCCCAACCCTCACCTTAATCCTATCCCTAACCCTCAGCCTCACCCTCAATCTCACCCTAACCCTAACACTCACCTTAACCATAATACTAACCCTAATACTCACCCTATCCCTAACTCTCACCATCACCCTCAACCTCACCCTCGGCCTAACCCTAACACTAACCATAATCCTAACCTTAACCCTTACCCTCAACCTCACCCTAACTCTAACCCGAACCCACACCCTCACCCTAACCCCAACCCTTTCCCTAACGCTCACCCTAACCCTATCATTCACCCTAACCCTCACCCTCACCCACACTCTAACCATAACCCTAACCCTCACCCTCACACTAACCCTCACCTTAACCCTAACCCTAACCCTCACCCAAACCCTAACCCTAATCCTAAACCTAAACTTAAACCTCAACCTCACCCTCACCCTAAACCAAACCCTCACCCTCACCCTCACCCTCATTTTCATCCTAACCCTAACCCTAAAAATAACCAAAACCCTAACCCTAACCTTAACATTCAACCTAAATCTAACCCTAACACTAACCCTAACACACACCCTAAACCTAGCCCTCACCCACACCCTCACCCTAATCGTAAACCTAACCCTAACCCTCACCTTCACCTTAACCCTCATCCTAGCCCTTAGCCTCACCCTAAAGCTAACCCTTACCCTAAATCTAACCCTCACTCTAAACTGAACCCTCAGCCTATCCCTCACCCTAACCCTAAATCTAACTCCAACCCTCACCTTCACCCTAAACCTCACCCTAACCCTTACACTCACCCTAACCCTAACCCTAACCCTAATCCTCACACTAATCCTAACCCTAAACCTTACCCTCAGCCTAACCCTCACCCTGACCCTAACCCTTACCCTCACTCTAACACTAACCCTAAACCAAACCCAAACCATCACCTTAACCCTAACCCTCACCATCATCCCAACCCTCACCCTAACCCTAACCCTCAGCCATACCCTAATCCTCACCCTCACCAAAATCCTCACCCTCACCCTAACCCTCACCCTCACCCTAAACATCACCCTAAACCTAACCCTTAACCTAACCCTAACCGTAACTCTCACCCTAATTCTAAGTGTAACAATAACCCTCAACCTAACCCTAACGCTAAACCTAACACTCACCCTCACCCTAACCCTCACCCTAACATTTTTCATCACCCTAAACCTAACAATAAGTTTAAAACTCACACAAACGCTAACCCACACCCTAACCCTCACCAATACCCGAACACTCACCCTAACCCTAACCTTCACCCTCACCCTAAACATCACCCTAAACCTAACACTCACCCTAACCCTAACCCTAACATTCACCTTAACCGTAACCCTCACCCTAACCCTCATCCTAACCCTAAACCTCACCGAAACCCTAACCCTTACCTAACCAAAACCCTCACCCTAACCCTAACCCTAAACCTCACCCTCACACTCACCTAAAACCTAAACCTAACCATAACACTCAACCTCACCCTCACCCTCACCCTAACCCTAACCCTAACAATAACCCAAACCCTAATCCTAAACCTAAACCAAACCCTCACCCTCATCCTAACACTAACTCTAACCCTAACCCTCACCCTCACCCTCAACCTAACCCTAACCCTAACCCTAACCCTAAACCTAACCCTAACCCTCACACTCACCCTAAATCTAACCCTAACACAAACTCTCACACTCACCCTCACCCTCACTCAAACACTATCACTCACCCTAACAGTCACCGTCACCCACACCCTCACCATAACCCTAACCCTCACGCTCACTCTAACACTCACCCTAACCTTTTACCTCAACCTAACCCTAACCCTAATCCTAACTCTAACCTTCATACTAACCCTAACCTAAAGCTAAACCTAACCCTAACACTAACCCTTACTCTCACCCACAACCTCAACCTCACCCTCAGACCAAACCTAACCCTAACCCTAATCCTAACCCTAACCTTAACCTTCACCTTCATCCTAACCCTAACCCTAACAATAACCAAAACCCTAACCCTAACCTTAACCCTCAACCTAACTCTAACCCTAACCCTAAACCTAACACTCACCCTAACCCTAGCAATCACCCTCACCCTCACCATCACCCTAACCGTAAACCTAACCCTAACCCTCACCTTCACCTTAACCCTCATCCTAACACTTATCCTCACCCTAACCCTAACCCTTACCCTAAACCTAATCCTCAATATAAACCTAACCCTCAGCCTAACCCTCACCCCAACCCTAAAGCTAACTCCAACCCTCACCTTCACCCTAAACCTCACCCTAACCCTTACCGTCACATGCACCCTAACCCTAACCCTAAACCTAATCCTCACACTAATCCTAACCCTAAACCTTATCCTCAGCCTAACCCTCACCCTAACCCTAAACCTAACCCTCACTCTAACGCTAACCCTAAACCAAACCCAAATCATCACCCTCACCCTAACCCTCACCATCATAATTCTCACCCTAACCCTAACCCTCACCCACACCCTAATCCTCATCCTCACCCAAACCCTCACCCTCACACTAACCCTCACCCTCACCCTAAACATCACCCTAACCCTAAACCTAAACCTAACCTTTATCCTCAACCTAACCCTAACCCTTACCATAACCCTAATATTCAGTCTAAACCTAACCCTCAGCTTAACCCTAACCCTACCCCTCACCCTCACCCTCACCCTCACCCTAACCCTAACCCTAATCCTAAACCTCACACTCACTCTAACCCTAACCCTAACCCTCACCATCACACTAGCCCTCACCCTAACACTCACTATAACCCTAACCCTCACTTTCACCCTAACACTCACCCTAACCTTAACCCTTACCCTCACCCTAACACTAAACCTAATCCTAACCCTAACCCTTACACTAACCCTAACCCTCACCCTAACCCTAACCCTAACCCTAACACTCACCCTCACCCTCACCCTAATCCTCAGCCTAATCCTAACCCTAAGCATTATCCTAACCCTAACCTTCACACTCACACTCACCCTAAATCTAACTCTAACCCTAACCCTCACCCTCACCCTAACCCTAACCAAAACCTTAGCCCTCACCTAACCCTCACCATAACCCTAATGCTAACTCTACCACTCACCCTCACCCTAAACCTCACCCTAAACTTTACCCTCACCCTCTCCCTAACCCTAACCCTAATCCTAATCCTTACACTAAACCTACCCTCACCATCACCCTAACCCTCACCCTATCACTTTCACTCACCCTAACCCTAACCCTAACACTCACACAAACCCTAACACTCACCCTAACCCTAACCCTCTTCCACACACTAACCCTCACCCACACCCGAACCATTACCTTAACCCAAACCCTCAACCTCACCCTAAACATCACCCTAACCCTAACACTCACCCTAACCCTAAACCTAACCCTAATCCTTACCTAAGCGAAACCCTCACCCTAAACCTCACCCTCACCCTAACCCTAACCCTAACCCTAAAAATAACCCTAACCCTAACCCTAAACATAAACCTAACCCTCACACTAACCCTAACCCTCACCCTAACTCTAACTCTAACCCTAACCCTCAGCCTCACCCTCACCCTAAACCAAAACCTAACCCTAACAATAACCAAAACCTTAAACCTAAACCTAAACCTCACCCTAACCCTAACCCTAAACCGCACTCTCAATCTCACCCTAACCCTAACAATAACAATAACCCTAACCCTAACCCTAACCCTAAACTTAACCCTAACCTTCACCCTGACCCTAACCCTTACCCTCATCCTCACCCTCAACCTCACCCTCACCCTCACCCTAAGTCTAATCCTAACATTCACGCTAACCCTAACCCTAACCCTAATGCTAACACTAACACTCACCCTCACCCTAGCCCTCAACATCAACCTCACCCTCACCCTCACCCTAACAATACTCCCCAGCCTAAACCTCACCCTCACCCTAACACTAATACTCACCCTATCCCTCACCCTAACCCTAACACTCACCCTCACACTAACCCTAACCCTAACACTAATCCTCACCCTGTCCCTCACCCTAACCCTCACACTCACCCTAAATCTAACTCTAACCCAAACCCTCATCCTCAACATCACCATTACCCTAACCCTAATCCTAACAATAACCCTAACCTTAACTGTAAACCTAACCCTAACCCTCACCCTAACCCTAACCCTAACCCTAACCCTTACCCTAATCCTAAACCTAACCCTAACCCTCACCCTCACCCTAACCGTAACTCTCACCCCTACCCAAACCCTAACATTAACCTTAACCCTAACCCTCACACTCACCCTAAATCTAACCCTAACCCAAACCCTCACCCTCACCCTAAAAGTAACATTAACAATAACCCTAACCCTAACCCTAAACCTAACCCTAACACTCACCCTCACCCTCACCCTTACCCTAACCCTAACCCTCACCCTCACCCTCAACCTCACCCTCACCCTCACCCTAACTCTAACCCTAACCCTCACGCGAACCCTAACCCTAACCCTAAAGCTAACCCTAACCCTCACCCTCACTCTCACCCTAAACCTCACCCTCACCCTCACCCTAACACTACCCCTCAGCCTAAACCTCACCCTAACACTAACCCTAACCCTAATCCTCACCATATTCCTCACCCTAACCCTAACACTCACCCTCATCCTAACCCTCAACCTAACCCTAACTCTAACCCTAAACCTCACCCTAGAACTAATGCTAACCCTAACATTCACCCTCACGCTAAACCTCACCCTAACACTTACCCTTACGCTAAATCTAACCCTTACCCTCACCCTAAACCTCACTCTAACCCATACCCTCACCCTAACCCTCACCCTAAACCTAACCCTCACCCTCACCGTAACGCTCACCGTAACCCTAACCCTAATCCTAAACCCAACCCTCACCCTAATCCTAACCGTAAACCTAACCCTCACCCTCACCTTAACCTTCAACCAAACCCTTACCCTCACCCTCATCCTAATGCTAAACCTAACCCTAACCCTCACACTAACCCCAACCCTCATGCTAATCCTATCACTATCCCTCAGCCTCACCCTCATCCTCACCCTAACCCTAACCCTAACCCTCACACTAACCATAACCTTAAACCTAACCCTCACCCTAACCCTCACCCTCATCATCACACTCAACCTCACCCTCGGCCTAACCCTAACACTAACCCTAATCCTAACCCTAATCCTCACCCTCACCCTAACCCTAATCCTATCCCTAACACTCACCCTAACCCTATCACTCACCCTAACCCTCACCGTCACCCACACCCTCACCATAACCCTAAGCCTCACCCTCACTCTAACCCTCACCCTAACCCTTTTCGTCACCCTAACCCTAAACCTTATCCTAACTCTAACTTTCATACTAACCTTAACCCTCACCCTAACGCTAACCCTAACCCTAACACTAACCCTAACCCTCACCCACAACCTCAACCTCACCCTCAGACCAACCCTAACCCTAACCCTAATCCTAACCCTAACCTTAACCCTCACCCTCACCCTAAACCGAAAACTAACCCTCACCCTCACCCTAACCCTCACCCACACGCTAATCCTCACCTTCACCAAAACCCTCACCCTCACCCTAACCCTCACCCTCACCCTAAACATCACCCTAATCCTAACCCTTAACCTAACCCTAACCGTAACACTCACCCTAACCGTAAGAGTAACAATAAACCTCAATCTACCCCTAACGCTAAACCTAACACTCACCCTCACCCTAACACTCACCCTAACACTTTTCATCACCTTAAACCTAACAATAAGTTTAACACTCATACAAACGCTAACCCTCACCCTAACCCTCACCCTAACCCTCAACCACACTCTCACCCTCACCCTAACCCTCACCCTCACCCTAAACATCACCCTAAACCTAACATTCACCCTAACCCTAAACCTAACCATCACCCTAACCCTAACCCTCACCCTCACCCTAAACCTCAACGAAACCCTATCCTTGACCTAACCGAAACCCTCATCCTCATCCTCACCCTAAACCTCATCCTAACCCTTTCCCTCACCCTAAGCCTAACCATAACACTCACCCTCACACTGACCTAAAACCTAACCCTAACCATAACACTCACCCTCACCCTCACCCTCACCCTCAACCTAACCCTAACCCTAACAATAACCCAAATCCTAACCCTAAACATAACCCTAACCCTCACCCTCATCCTAACCCTCAACTTAACCCTAATACTCACCCTAACCCTAACCCTAAACCTCACCTTCACCCTAACCCTAACCCTAACCTGCACCCTCACCCTAGACTTCACCCTAATATCCACGCTAACCCTAACCCTCACTCTCACCCTAACCCTCACCCTCGCACTCAACCTCACTCTCACCCTCACCCTAACTTTAACCGTAACCCTAATACTAACCCTAACCCTAACCCTAATGCTAGCCCTAAAACTCACCCTCACCCTAACCCTCGCCCTCAGCTAACCATCACCCTAACCCTAACCCTAAACCTCACATTAAACCCAACCCCCACACAAACCCTAACCCTATCCTTCAGCCTCAAACTCACCCTAAACCTAACCCTAACCCTAATCCTCACCCTATCCCTCACCCTAACGCTAACACTCACCCTCACCTTAGCCCTCACATTAACAGTAACCATAACGCTAAACCTCACCCTAAAACTAATGCTAACCCTAAACCTCACCCTCATTCTAACCCTCACACTAACACTTACCCTCATCCTAACACTAACCCTAACCCTAACATTAACCCTAAACCTCACCCTAATCTTATCCCTAAATCTCAGCCTCACCCTCATCCTAACCCTAACCCTAACCCTCACCCTAACCATAACCCTAACTCTAACCCTAACCATCACACTAAACCTAACCCTCACCCTCACACTCAACCTCACCCTCAGCCTAACCCTAACCCTAATCCTAACCCTAAACTTCACCCTCACCCTCACCCTAACTCTAACCATAACCATAACCCTCACCCTCACCCTAACCCTAACCCTAATCCTTACCTAAACCAAAACCTCACCCTCACCCTCACCCTCAAATTTACCCTCACCCTCACCATCATCCTAACCCTCACCCTACCCCTGAACCTAACTCACACTCGAACCCTCACCCTCACCCGAAAACTCACCCTCACACTAACCCTCACCCTCACTCTAAACATCACCCTAACCCTAACCCTAAACCTAACCTTTATAGTCACCCTAACCCAAAACCTTACCCTAAGCCTAACCCTCAGTCTAAACATAACCCTCAGCCTAACCCTAACCCTACCCCTCACCCTCACACTTACCTTAACCCTGACCCTTACACTAACCCTAACCATCACCCTAATCCTAACTATAACACTAATCCTAACCTTCAACATCACCCTAACCCTAAACCTAACCCTCACCATCACACTAGCCCTCACCCTAACACTCAATATAACCCTAACCCTCACTTTCACCCTAACCCTCACCCTAAACCTAACCCTCACCCTCACCCTAATCCTCATCCTAACCCTCACCCTCAACCTAACCCGCACACTAACCCGCACCCTAAACTTTACCCTCACCCTCACCCTAAACCTAATCCTAACCCTAACCCTTACACTAACCCTAAACCTCACCCTAACCCTAACCCTAACCCTAACCCTCACCCTCACCCTCACTCTAATCCTCAGCCTAATACTAACAATAAATATTATTTATTTATTTATTTTAACCCTAACCGTCACACTCACCTCTCAACCTAAACCTAACTCGAACCCTAACCCTAACCCTCACCCTCACCCTAACCCTAACCCTAACAATAACCCTAAAACTACCCTTAAACCTAACCCTAACTCGAAACCTCATCCTATCCCTAACCCTAACAATAACCCTAAAATTAACCCTAACCCTAACCCTAACCCTAAAACTCACCCTAACCCTAATCTTAACCCTCACCCTTACCATAACCCTAAACCTATCCCTAACCCTCACCATCACCCTAGCCCTCACCCTAACACTCACTCTAACCCTAACCCTCACTCTCATCCTAACCCTCATCCTAACCCTTACCCTCAACCTAACCCTAATCCTAAACCAAACCCTAACCCTCACACTAAACCTAACCCTCAGCCTAAACCTAACCCTCACCCTCATCCTAACCCTAACCCTAACACTCACCCTCACTTTCAAACTCACCCTCACCCTAACTATAACCCTAACTCTCACGCTAACCGTAAACCTAATGCAAACCCTAAACCTCATCCTAACCTTCACCTTACCCCTAACCCTCACCCTAACCCTAACCCCAAACCTAACCCTCACACTAAACCTAACCCTCATCTTATTCCTATCCCTACCCCTCAGCCTCACCCTCATCCTAACCCTACCCCTAACCCTCACCCTAACCCTAACCCTCACACCCACCCTAAACCTAACCCTCACCCTCACCCTCAACCTCACCCTCAGCCTAACCTTAACCCTAACTCTAATAATATCCCTAACCCATACCCTCACCTTCACTCTAACTCTAAACCTAACCCTAACCCTCACCCTTATCCTAACCCTAACCTTAACCTTTACCTAACCCAAACCCTCACCCTCACCCTCAACCTCACCCTCAAACTTACCCTCACCCCCAACCTAGCCCTCACCGGCACCCAAAATCTCACCCTAACCCTAACCCTCACCCACACCCGAACCCTCACCTTCACCCGAAAACTCACCCTCACCCTCACTGTAAACCACCCTAACCCTAACCCTAAACCTAACCCTTATCCTCACCCTAACCCTAACCCTTACCCTAACCCTAACCCTCAGTCTAAACCTAACCCTCAGCCTAACCTTAACCCTACCCCTCACCCTCACCCTCACCCTAACCGTAACCCTTATACTAACCCTAACCCTCACCCTAAGCCTAACCCTAACCCTAATCCTAACCCTCACCCTCACCCTAACCCTAAGCCTAACCCTCACCATCACACTAGCCCTCACCCAAACACTCTCTATAACCCTAACCCTCACTTTCACCCTAATCCTCACCATAATCCTAAACCTCACCCTCACTCACACCCTAACCCTCAGCCTAATCTAAACCCTTACAATTATTTTAATCCTCTCACCCTCACACTCACCCTAAACCTAACCCTAACCCTAATCCTCACCCTCACCCTAACCCTAACCCTCAGCCTAAACCTAACCCTCAACCTCATCCTAATCCTAACCCTAACCCTCACCCTCACCCTCACCCTAACTCTAACTCTAACCCTCAGCCTAACCCTAATTCTAACCCTAATTCTAACCCTAACCCTCACCCTCACCCTAACACTCACCCTTAGCTAACCCTCACCCTAACCCTAACCCTAACCATCACACTAAACCTAACCCTCACCCTAACCCTAACCCTACCCATCAGCGTAAAACTCACCCTAAACCCAAACCTAAACCTAATACTCAACCTATCCCTCACACTAACCCTAACACTCACCCTCACCCTAGACCTCACATTTACCCTAAACATAACCCTAAAACTCATCCTAAAATTAATGCTAACCTTAACCCTCACACTCACCCTAATCCTCACCCAAAAAGCTAACCCTAATCCTAATCCTAACCCTAACCATTATCTTAACCCTAAACCTCACCCTCACACTCACCCTAAACCTACACCTAACCCTAAACCTCACCCTCACCCTCACCCTCACCCTCACCCTAACCCTAACAATAATCGTAACCCTAACCCTATACCTAACCCCAACCCTCATCCTCACCCTAACCCTAACGCTAACCCTAACCTTCATGTTAACCCTCACCCAAACCCTAACCCTAAACCTCAACCTCAACCTAACCCTCACCCTAACCTTAACCTTCACCCCAACCCTAACTCTAACCCTAACCCTAACCCTCACACTAAACCTAAACCTCACAATAACCCTAACAGTTCCCCTCAGCCTAAAACTCACCCTAACCCTTACCCTAACACTAATCCTTCCCATATCCCTCACCCTAACACTAACACTCAACCTCATCTAGCCCTCACCCTCACCCTAACCCTAACCCTAAACCTCACCCTAAAACTAATGCTAACCCTAACCCTCACCCTAACCTTCTCCCTAACCCTTACTCTTATTCTAAAACTAACCCTCACCCTCACCCTAATCCTTACTCTAACCCTTACCCCACCCTAAGCCTCACCCTAACTGTAACCCTCACCCTCACAATAACCCTCACCATAAACCTAACCCTAACCCTAAAACGAACCCTCACCCTAAACTTCACTCAAATCCTAACCCTAAGCCTAACCATCATCCTCACCCTAACCCTCACCTAAACCTCACCCTCTCACTCACACTAACCCTAAACCTCACTCTAATCCTATCCGTACACCTAAGCCTCACCCTCATCCTAACCCTAACACTAACACTCACCCTAAACCTAACCCTAACCCTAACCCTCACCCTAACCCTCACCCTCAACCTCACCCTCAGCCTAACCCTAACCCTCACCCTAATCCTAACCCTAACCCTCACCCTCACCCTCACCCTAACTCTAAACCTAACCCTAATCCTAACCCTCACCCTCACCATCAACCTAACCCTAACCAAATCCCTAATACTCCCCCTAACCTTAACATTCACCCTAACCCTCAACCTCTCCCTCACCATAACCCTAAAACTCACCCTCACTCTAACTCTCACCCTAACCCTTTACCTCACCGTAACCCTAACCCTAATCCAAACTCTAACGTTCATACTAACTCTAACCCTCACCCTCACCCTAACCCAAACCCTAACACTAACCCTAAACCTCACCCACAACCTCACCCTCACCCTCAGACCAACCCTAACCCTAATCCTAACCCTAACCGTCACCCTCACCGTCACCCTAAAGCTAACCCTATCTCTCACCCTCTCCCTAACCCTAACACTAACAATAACCCTAAGCCTAACCCTAACCTTAACCCTCACCCTAACTCTAACCCTAACCCTAACCCTAACCCTCACTCTAACACTCAACCTAACTCTAAATCTCACCCTAAACCTCACCCTAACCCTAACCCTAACCCTAATATTCACACTAACCCTAGACCTAAACCTCACTCTAACCCTCACCCTACCCCTAACCCTAATCCTCACTCTAATGCTAACCACAATCCAAACCCAAACCCTCACCCTCACCCTAACCCTCACAGTCTTCCTAACCCTCAGCCTAACCCTAACCCTCACACACTCCCTAACCCTCACCCTCACCAAAACCCTCACCCTCACCGTAAACTTCACCCTAAACCTAACCCTTAATCTAAACCTAACCGTAACCCTCACCCTAACCCTAACCCTAGCAATAACCCTAAACCTAACAATAACCCTAAACCTAACCCTAACCCTCACCATACCCTAACCCTCAGCCTAACCCACAACCTAACCCTAATGCTAAACCTAACACTCATCCTCACCCTAACCCGCATCCTAACACTTTTCCTCACCCTAACCCTAACCCTAACCCTAACTTTAACACTCACACAAACCCTCACCCTCAACCTAACCCTCACCCAAACCCTTACCAGTACACTAAATCTAACCCTAACCCTGAAACTAACCCTAACCCTCTCCCTAATCCTATTCCTAACCCTCAGCTTAGGTCTTATTCTAACCCTAACCCTAACCCTAACCCTAACCTCACCCTGACCCTCACCCTAACCCTAACTCTCATGCTCACATTCAACCTTACCTTCAGCCCTAATCCTAACCCTAACCCTCACTCTCACCATCACCCTAACTCTAAACCTAACCATAAACCAAACCCTCACGCTCACCCTCACCCTAACCCTAACATATCGCTAAACCTCACCTTAACCCTAACCCTCACCCTAACCCTAACCCTCACCCTCACCATAACCCTCACCCTAACCATCACCCTAAACCTAACGCTAACTCTAAACCTCACCCTCACCCGAAACCTCATCCTAAACCTTACCCTCACCCTAAACCTAACCCTAACCCTAACCCTAATCCTCTCACTAACCCTAACCCTAACCCTCATCCTAAACCTCACCCTAACACTAAAGCTAACCCTAAACCTAACCCTCACCGAACCCTCACCCTAACTCTGAATCTCACCCTAACCCTAAACCTAACCGTCATCCTCACCCTAAACCTAACCCTAACCCTAACAAGAACCCTAAACCTAACCCTTACCATAACCCTCACCCTAAATCTAACCGTATCCCTCACCCTAACCCTCACTCTAACCCTAGCCCTCACCCTCACCCTTACCCTAATCCCAATCCTAACCATAACCCTCACCCTCACCCTAACCCTCATCCTAACCCTTATCCTCAACCTAACCCTAACCCTAACCCTCACTCTAAACCTAACCCTCAGCCTAACCCTATCCCTACCCCTGCCCCTCCCCCTCCCCCTAACCCTAAGCCTAACCCTCACCCTTAACCTAACCCTAACACTAACCCTCATCCTCACCCTAGCCCTCACCCTAACCCTAAACCTAACGATAACCCTCACCCAAACCTTAACCCTAACCCTCATCCTAAAACTCACCCTAACCCTAAGCCTAATCCTAAACCTAACCCTCACCCTAACCCTCACCCTAACTCTAAATCTCACCCTAACCCTATCCTTAATCCTCATCCTCACCCTAACCCTAACCCTAACCCTCACCCAAAACCTCACCCTAACCCTAACACTAACTCTAACCCTCAACTTCACCCTAAACTTCACCCTAACCCTTACACTCACCCTAACCCTAACCTTAACCCTAACCCTAATCCTAATCCTAACACTAACCCTAACCCTAAACCTGACCCTCACCCTAACCCTAACCCTAAACCTAACCGTCACCCTAACGCTAACCCTCACTGTCATCCTAACCCTCAACCTCACCCGAACACTCAACCACCCCCTAACCCTCTTCCTCACCAAAACCCTCACCCTCACCGTAACCCTCACCCTCACCCTAAACATCACCCTAACCGTAACACTTAACACTAACCGTAAACCTCACCCTAACCCTAAACCTAACAATAACCCTAAACCTAACAATAACCCTAACCATAACCATAACACTCACCCTAACACTAACCCTCACCCTAACCATTTTCCTCACCCTAACCGTAACCCTAACTTTAACACTCACACAAACCCTAACCCTCACCCTAACCCTCACACAAACCCGGCAACTCACCCACACCCTAACCCTCACCCTCAACCTAAACATCACCCTAAACCTAACACTCACCCTAACCCTAACCCTAACCCTCACCGTAATCCTAACCCTCACTCTAACCCTCAACCTCACCCTAAACCTCACCCTAACCCTAACCCTTACCTAACCGAATCCCTCACCCTCACCTTCACCCTCCCCATAAACCTCACCCTAACCCTTAACGTCACCCTAACCCTAACCCTCCCCATAAACCTCACCCTAACCCTTAACGTCACCCTAACCTAAACCCTAACCCTAACCCTACACTAACCCTAACCCTCAATCTAACCCTAACCCTAACACTAACCCTCACCCTCACCCTAACCCTCAGCGTAATCTTAATGCTAACCATTATCTTAACCCTAACCCTCACCCTCACAGTCACCCTATACCTAACACTAACCCTAACACTCACCCACAAACTCACCCTCACCCTAACTCTAACCCTAACAAGAACCCTAACACCAATCCTAATCCTAATCCTAATGCTAAACCTAATGTTTACAAACAAGACCACACTAAAGCTACCAGCACAACTATGTTTATTGCAGCATTATTTACCATAGCTAAGATATGGAACCAACCCAGACGCCCCTCAGTAGATGAATGGATCAAGAAAATGTGGTATATATACACAATGGAATTCTATGCCTCCATCAGAAAGAATGACATTGCCCCATTTGTTAGGAAATGGAAAGGTTTGGAAAAAATTATATTAAGTGAAGTAAGCCAGGCCCAAAGAAACATAGGTCCCATGGTTTCCCTTATTTGCAATATCTAGTATAGGTATGAGTCAAGCGGAAAAGGTCAGATAATGTGATGTTAGGAAAATGAACCCTTAAATATGTGTATTTTAATGTTTTCGTTTCTTTCATGCATGTGTTTCTAATGCATTTATAAGATTATTTCTTTGTTGCTTTGTATGTCCCTCCCCGACAGTGTAACCCCCGCTTTCACTATATTTGATGTCAGTATAACATGTGGAGGAGATGGGGACAAACAAGTCGTTTAAGGATTCAGGTGGACCTGTTGCAACAATGAGAAGTACAAAATGTCATGTCAAAACCAGCTTTACAATGTCGTTTTGGGGGGGGTATGATTGGGTGGGGGGAGGGGGGAGGCTGGGAAGGGAGGTGAAGGGTAAACAAAGGAGGAGGCTGCAATGCTTGGTAAGAAATGTATGCATTATCCTGCCCATGTAATTGTAACCCCTCTGTATAGTATGTTATCAAAAAAAAAAAACCTAACCCAAATCCTCAGCCTCACACTAACTCTCACTGTCACCCTAAACCTCACCCTATCCCTAACCTTCACGCATACCCTAAGCCACCCCTCACCCGACACCTAATCCTCACCCTAAACCTAACCATAACCCTCACCCAAATACAAACCCTAACCCTAAAACTAAACCTCACACTCACCCTAACCCTAACCCTAACCCTCCCCCAAACCCTAAAGCTAACTCTAACCCTCACACTGACCCTAAACCTCACCGGAACCCTTACCTTCACCCTCACCGTCACCCTAACCCTAACCCTAATCTTCACAATAGCCCTAACCCTAAACTTAACCCTAGTCCTAACTCTCACCTTAATCCTAACCCTCACCGGAACCCTCACCCTCACCCTAACCCTCACTCTCACACTTACCTCAACCTAACCGTAACCCTCACCCTAACCCTGACCCGAAACCTCACCCTAATCCTAAACCTCACCCTCAGCCTCACTCTCACCCTAATCCTCACACTTACCCTAACCCTCACCCACACCCGAACCCTCACCCTCTCCCGAACTATCACCCTCACCCTAACCCTCAACCTCACCCTACACATCACCCTAACCCTAACCCTCAACCTAACCCTAACCCTAACCCTCACCGTAACCCTCTCCCTTACCCTCACCTCACCCTCAACCGAAGCCTAACCCTAGCCCTAACCCTAATCCTAAACCTAAACCTGACCCTCACGCTCACCCTCACCCTAACCCTAAACCTCACCCTAACCCTTATCATAACCCTAACCCTCACCTTCAGCCTCAACCTAACACTCACCATCACCCTTACCCTCAACCTAACCCTAACCCTCACCCACACCCTCACCCAGACCCTCACCGGACACCACACCCTCACCCTAAACCTCACACTCACCCTTACTTCACCCTAACCCTAACCCTCAACCTCAACCTAATCATCACCCTAATCCTAACCCCAACTCTCACCTTCAACTTCACCCTAACTATAACCCTAAACCTAACCCTCACCCTCAACCTCACCCTCACTGTAACGCTAACCCTAACCCTAACCCTAACCTCAGCCTCATCCTCAGACAAACCCTTACACTAACCCCAATCCTAACACTAACCCTACCCTCACTCTCACCTTAAACCTAAGCATAACCCTCACACTCACCCTCACCCTCACCCTAACCCTAACAATAACCGTAAACCTAACCCTCACCATCACCCTAATCCTCACACTAATCTTAACTCTAACTGTAAATTTAACCCTAAGCTCACCATCAACTTAACCCTATCCTTAACCCTAAACCTAACCCTCACCCTCATACTCACCCTCACCCTAACATTAACCCTAACCCTAACCCTCACCCTAACCCTAATCCTCACCCTAGGCCTCATCCTTTCCGTCACCCTCACCCGAACCCTATCCCTCACCCTCAACCTAACCCTCACCCAAACCCTGACACTAACCCTAACCCTCACCCTAAATCTAATCCTAAACCGAACACTAACACTTACCCACAACCTCACCCTCACCCTCAGACCAACCCTAACCCTAACCCTAATCCTAACCCTAAAACTCACCCTAACCCTGAACCTTACCCTCACTCTCAATCTCACCCTAAACCTCAACTTCAGCCTAACCCTCAACATAACCCTTAACCTCACCCTAAACCTAAACCTAATCCTAACCCTAACACTTACACTAACCCTAACCCTCACCCTCACCCTCACCCTAACCCTATCCCTAACTCTCACCCTCACCCTAACCCTCAGCCTAATCCTATCCCTAAATATTATCTTAACCCTAAGCCTCACGCTCACACTCACCCTAAACCTAACTCTAACCCTAAACCTCACCCACACCCTCACCCTCACCCTAACCCTGACCCTAACCCTAACCCTAACCCTCAACCTAACACTAAACCTAAACGTAACCCTCACCCTCACCTTCACCCTCAGCCTAACTCTAACCCTAATCTGAATCCTAGCCCTCACCCTCACACTCACCCTAACCATACCCCTAAACGTAAACCGCACCGTCACCTTCACCCTCACCCTAACCCTCAACCTCACCCTCACCCTCACACTAACGGTAACCCTAACCCGAACCCTCACCCTAACCCTAACCCTCACCCTAACCCTTACCCTAACCCTCACCCACAAACTATCCCTAACCCTAACCCTATACCTCACCCTAACCCTCACCCTAACCATAATGCTAATCGTAACCCTCACCCTAAACCTCACCCTAACTCTTACCCTCACTGTAAACCTAACAGTAACCCTAACCCTCACCCTAATCCTCACCCTAAACCTAATTCTAACCCTAACCCTCACCCTCACTCTAACACTAACCCTAAACTTAACCCTAACCATAACCCTCACCCTAACCCTCACCTAAAACTAACCCTAACCCTCATCCTAACCCTTAACCTAACCCTAACCCTATCCATAACCCTCACTCTCACAATATCCCAAACCCTCACCTTAACCCCAACCCTACCCCTCAACCTAATGCTCATCCTAACCCTAACCCTAACCCTAACCCTCACCCTAACCCTAACCCTAAACCTAACCCTCACCTTCACCCTAACCCTCACCCTCATCCTCACCCTCACCATCAGCCTAACCATAACCCTAATTCTAATCCTAACCCTCACCTGCATCCTAATTCTATCACTACCCCTAACCCTAACCTTAACCCTCTCCCTCATCCTCACCCTAACGCTAACCCTAAACCTCACCCTAACCCTAACATTTACCCAAACTCTCACCCTAACCCTAACATTTACCCAAACCCTCACCCTAACCCTAAGCCTAACCTCACCCTAAGCCTCACCCTAACCCTAAAACTCACCCTCACCCTAACCCTAACCCTCAGCCTATTCCTATCCCTAAATATTATCTTAACCCTAAGCCTTACCCTCACAATCACCCTAAACCTAACTCTAACCCTAAACCTCACCCTCACCCTCACCCTAACCCTGACCCTAACCCTAACCCTAACCCTCACCCTAAACCTAAACCTAACCCTCAGCCTCACCCTAACCCTAACCCTAAACCTAACCCTCACCCTCACACTAGCCCTTATCCTAACACTCACTCTAACCCTAACCCTCACTCTCACTCTAACCCTTACCCTCACCCTAACCCTATCTTTAAACCAAACCCTAACCCTCAAACTAAACCCAACACTCAGCCTAAACCTAACCCACACTCTCATCCTAACACTAAGCCTAAGCCTAATCCTCACCCTCCCCCTAAACCTCACCTTCACCCTCACCATAACTCTAACCCTAATCCTCAAGCTAAACCTAACACTAACCCTAATGCTAACCCTAACCCTCACCCTGACCTTAAACCTCACCCTAATCCTAACACTCACCCTAAACCTAACCCTAACCCTAACCATAAACCTAACCCTCACAATAAACATCAACCTCACCCTTAACCTAAAACTACCTCTCAACCTAACCCTCAACCTAATCCTAACCCTAATCCTCACCATATCCCTCAAACTAACCCTAACACTCATCCTCACCCTAATCCTAACCCTCACCTTAAACCTCACCCTAAAAGTAATGCTAACCCTAACACTCATCCTCACCCTAACCCTCACCCTAACCCTAACCCTAATCCTAACACTAAAACTCACCCTAAACCTCACCCTCACCCTCAATGTCAACCTCACCCTAAACCTCACCCTCACCCTAACCCTCAACATAACCCTTAACCTCATCCTAACCGTAAACCTAATCCTAACCCTAACCCTTACACTAACCCTAGCCCTCACCCTGACCCTAACCCTAACCCTAATTCTCACCCTCACCCTAACCCTCAGCCTAATCCTAACCCTAACCATTATCATAAACCTAAGCCTCACCCTCACACTCACCCTAAACCTAACTCTAACCCTAACCCTCTCCCTCACCCTCACACTAACCTTAACCCTAACCCTAACCCTAACCCTCACCCTAACCCTAAACCTAACACTTACACTCACCCTAACCCTAACACTCACCCTCACACTAGCCCTCACCCTAACAATCACTCTAACCCTAACCCTCACTCTTACACTAACCCTCAGCCTAACACTTACCCTCACCCTAACCCTATCTGTAAACCAAACCCTAACCCTCACACTAAACCCAACCTCAGCCTAAACCAAACCCTCACCCTCATCCTAACCCTAAGCCTAAGCCTAACCCTCACCCTCACCCTCAACCTCAACCTCACCCTCACCCTAACTCTAACCCTAACCCTCACGCTAACCCTAACCCTAACCCCAATGCTAACCCTAACCCTCACCCTAACCCACACCCTAACCCTAACCCTCACACTAACCCTAACCATAACCATAAACCTAACCCTCACACTAAACCTCAACCTCACCCTAAACCAAAACCTACCCCTCAGCCTAACCCTCACCCTAACCCTAACCCTAATCCTCACCATATCCCTCACCCTATCCCTAACACCAACCCTCACCCTAGCCCTCACCCTAACCTTAAACCTCACGCTAAATGTAATGCTAACCCTAAACCTCATCCTACCCTAACCCTCAACCTAACCCTACCTCTAATCCTAACACTCACCCTAACCCTAAACCTATCCCTCAACCTAGCCTTTACTCTAACCCTAACACTAACCCTAACCCTCACCCTAACGCTCACCCTAACCCAAATCCAAACCCTCACCCTAACCCTCACCGTCATCCTAACACTCACCTTACCCTAACCCCCACCCACACCCTAACCCTCACCCTCACCAAAACACTCACCCTCACCCTGACCCTCACCCTAACACTTTACCTCACCCTAACCCTAACAATAACACTCACACAAACCCTAACCCTCACCCTAACCCTAACCCTCTCTGAAACTCTACCCCTCACCCACACCCGAACTATCACCCTCATCCTAACCCTCACCCTCACCCTAAACATCACCCTAACCCTAACACTCACCCTAACACTCACCCAAAACCTCACCCTAACCCTTACCATCACCCTCACCCTCACCATAACCCTCATGCTAACCCTTACCCTCACCCTTACCCTACTCCTAAACCTAACCCTACCCCTAACCCTAAACCTCCCCTCCCCCTCCCTCTAACCCTAATCCTAACAATAACCCAAACAGTATACCTAAACCTAACACTCACCCTAACCATAAACCTAAACCTCACCCTCAATTGCACCCTAAACCTAACAATAACCCTAACCCTAACCCTAACCCTCACCCTAACCCCAACCCTAACCCTAACAATAACGCTAACTCTAAACCTAACTGTAACTCTCACCCTCACGCTAACAATAACCCTAACCTTAAAACTAACCCTAACCCTCACCCTAACCCTACCCCTCAACCTCACTCTCACCGGATTCCTAACCTTAACCCTAACCCTCACCCGCACACTCACCCAAAACCTCATCCTAACCCTTATCCTCACCCACACCCTCACCCTCACCCTAACCCTAATAATCCTAACCCTAACCCTAAACCTAAACCTAGCCCTCACCCTTACCCCTAACCCTAACCCTCACCCTCAACCTAGCCGTCACCCTAAATACTCACTCTAACCCTTACCCTCACTCTCACACTAACCCTCATCCTAACACTTAACCTCACCCTAACCCTAACCCTAAATTTAAACCTAACCCTCACACTGAACCTAAACCTCAGCCCTAACCAAACGCTCACCCACATCTTAAAAACTAACCCTAACCCTAACCATAAACTCACCCTAAACCTCACCCTACCTCTAACCCTATTCCTCACGCTAACCCTAACCCTAACCCTAATGCTAACCCTAACCCTCACCCTCACCCTAAATCTCACCCTTAGCTAACCCTCATCCTAACCCTAAGCCTAACCAGCACACTAAACCTAACCCTCAGCCTAACCCTAACCCTACCGCTCAGCCTAAAAATCAACTTAAACATAAACCTCGACCTAATCCTCACCCTATCCCTCACCCTAACCCTAACACTCACCCTCACCCTAGACCTCACATTTACCCTAAACATATCCCTAAACCTCACCCTAAAACTAATGCTAATCCTAACCCTCACCCTAACCTTAACCCTCACCCAAACCCTTACACTCACCCTAACCCTAACCCTAACCATCACTCTAAGCCTAATCCTCACTCTAAAACTATCCCTAACCCTCACCCTCACCCTAGCCCTCACCCTAATACTCATGCTAACCCTTACCCTCACACTCACACTAAACCTCATCCTAACCTTTAACCTCACCCTAACCCTCACACTAAACCTAACCCTCAGCCTAAACCTAACCGTCAACCTCATCCTAAACCTAACCCTAACCCTCACCCTCACCCTCAATCTCACCCTCACCCTAACCCTAACCCTAATTCTAACCCTAAAACTCACCCTCAACTTAACCCTAAACCTAATCCTCACCTTAACCCTCATCCTAACCCTTACCCTCACCATAACCCTAACCCTAAACCAAACCCTAACCCTCACACTAAACCCAACCCTCAGCCTAAACCTAACCCTCACCCTCATCCTAACCCTAAACCTAACCCTCACCATCAGCCTCATCCTCACCCTCACCCTCACCCTAACTCCAACCCTAACCCTCAGGCTAACCCTAACCCTAATGCTAACCCTAACTCTCAACCTCACCCTAACCCTAACCCTCACCCTAACCTTCACCCTCACCCTAAACCTAACCCTAAACCTAACCCTCACCCTCACACTAGCCCTCACCCTAACCCTCACACTAAACCTACCCCTCACTCTAATACTATCCCTATCCCTCAGCCTCACACTTATCCTAACCCTAACACTAAACCTCACCCTAATCCTAACCCTAACCCTCACCCTCACCCAAACCCTAACCCTAACCCTCACACTAACCCTCATCCAAACCCTTACACTCACCATAACCCTAACCCTAAACCAAACCCTCACCCTCACACTAAACCCAACCCTCAGCCTAAACCTAACCCTCACCCTCATCCTAACCCTAACCCTAACCCTCAAAATCAGCCTCTACCTCACCCTCACACTCACCCTAACTCCAACACTAACCCTCACGCTAACCCTAACCCTAAACCTCAACCTCAACCTCACCCTAACCCTCACCCTAACCCTCACCCTCACACTAACCCTAACCCTAAACCTAACCTTCACCCTCACACTAGCCCTCACCCTAACCCTCTCACTAACCCTACCCCTCATTCTAATACTATCCCTACCCCTCAACCTCACCCTCATCCTAACCCTAAACCTAACCCTCACCCTAACTCTAACCCTAACCCTGACCTTCACCCTAACCCTAACCCTAACCCTCACACTAACACTCATCCTAACCCTTACAGTCACCATAACCCTAACCCTAAACCAAACCCTAACCCTCACACTAAACACAACCCTCAGCTTAAACCTAACCCTCACCCTCATCCTAACCCTAACCCTAACCCTCACCATCAGCCTCAACCTCACCCTCACCCTCAGCCTAACTCCAACCCTAACCCTCACGCTAACCCTAACCCTAATGCTAACCCTAACCCTCAACCTCACCCTAACCCTCACCCTCACCCTAAATCTAACCCTAAACCTAACCCTCACCCTCACACTAGCCCTCACCCTAACCCTCACACTAACCCTACCCCTCATTCTAATACTATCCCTACCCCTCAGCCTCACCCTCATCCTAACCCTAACCCTAACCCTCACCCTAACCCTAACCCTAACACACATACAAACCCTAAACCTCTCCCTAACCCTAACCTTCTCCCACACCGTAACTCTCACGCACAACCGAACCATCACCCTCACCATAACCCTCACCCTCACCCTAAACATCACCCTAACCCTAACACACACCCTAACCCTAAACCTAACCATCACCCTAACAATAACCCTCAACCGAACCTGAACCCTCACCCAAACCCTAACACTAAACCTTACCTAACCGAAACCCTCACCCTCATCCTCACCCTAAACCTCACCCTAACCCTTTCCCTCACCCTAACCCTAACCCTAAACCTGACACTAACCCTAACCCTCACCCTAAACCTAACCCTAACCCTAACCCTCACCCTCACCCTCAACCTAATCCTAACCCTAACCCTAACAATAACCCTAACCCTAACCCTAAACCTAAACCTAACACTCACACTAAACCTAACCCTCACCCTAACCCTACGCCTAACCCTAACACTAACCCTAACCCTCATCCTCAACCGAACCCTCACCCTCACCCTAACCCTCAACCTCACCTTAAACATCACCTTAACCCTAAACCTAATCCTAAACCTAAACCTGACCCTCAACCTCACCCTAACCCCAACCCTAAACCTCACCTTAAACCTCACCTAAACCTAACCGTAACGCTTACCCTCACCCTCACCATCACCCTAACCCTCACTGTCACCCTTACCCTCAACCTAACCCTAACCCTCACCCACAGCCTAACCCTCACCCTCACCCATACCCTAAACCTCAATCTCACCCTTACCTCACCCTAACCATAACCTTCACCCTAACTCTAACCCTAAACCTTACCCGAACCCTAACCCTAATCCTAACCCTCAGGCCCACCCCAATTCTCACCCTAATCCTAAACCTAACCCTAATCCTAACCCTAACCCTCATCCTCAACTTCACCCTAACCATAACCTAAACCTAACCCTCATCCTCAACCTCACGCTCACCCTAACGCTAACCCTAACCCTAACCCTAACCTCACCTTCACCCTCAAACAAACCCTAACCCTAATCCTAACCCTAACCCTAACCCTCATCCTAACCCTAACCCTCACACTAACCCTAAACCTCACCATAAACCTAATCCTAACCCTAACACTATCCCTTACCCTCAACCTCACCCTCACCCTCAGACAAACCCTAACCCTAACCTGAAACCTAACCCTAAACCTCACCCTAAATGTCACCCTCACCCTCACCCTAAACCTAACCATCACCCTAACCCTACCGCTCACCATAACCCTTACCCTCACCATAACCCTAAAACTAATCCTAATCCTAACCATTACACTAACCCTAACCGTCACCCTAACCCTATGCCTAACCCTAACCCTCACACTCACCCTCACGGTAATGCTCAGCCTAATACTAAACCAAACATTATCGTAACCCTAACACTAACCCTTACACTCACCCTAAACCTAACTCTATCCCTAACCCTCAACCTAAATCTAACCCTAACCCTAACCCTAACACTAAACCTAACCCTAACCCTAACCCTAACCCTCACCCTAACCCTAATCCTTAACCTCACCCTCACCCTAACCCTAACCCTAACCCTAACCCTCACCATCACACTAGCCCTCACCATAACACTCATTCAAAACATAACCCTCCCTCTCACCCTAACCCTCATCCTAACCCTTACACTCACCCTAATCCTAACCCTAAACCAAACCCTAACCCTCACACTAAACCCAAACATCAGCCTAAACCTAACCCTCACCCTCATCCTAACCCTAACCCTAACCCTCAACCTCACCCTCAACCTCAACCTCACCCTCACCCTAATTCTAACACTAACCCTCACACTAACACTAACACTAACCCTAATGCTAACGCTAACCCTCACCCTCACCCTCACCCTCACCCTTACCCTAACCCTAACCCTAACCCTCACCCTAACCCTAAACCTAACCCTCACACTAAACCTAAACCTCACCCTAACCCTAAACCTATCCCTCAGCCTAACTCTCACCCAAACCCTAACCTTAATCCTCACCATATCCCTAACCCTAACCCTAACACTCACCCTCACCATAACCCTAACTCTATCCTTAAACCTCACCCTAAAAGTAATGCTAACCCTAAACCTCATCCTCACCCTAACCCTCACCCTAACCCTAACCCTAATCCTAACCCTCACCCTAACCCTAAACCTAAAACTAACCCTAGCCCTCACTCTAACACTAACTCTAACCCTAACCATAAACCTAATACTAACCCTAACACAAACCCAAACCCTCACCCTAAACCTCACTGTCATCCTAACACTCACTTAACACTAATCTTAACCCACACCCTAACCCTCACATTCATCAAAACACTCACGCTCACCCTAACCCTCACCCTAACACTTTTCCTCATCCTAACCCTAACCTTAACACTCACACAAACCCTAACCCTCACCCTAATCCTAAACCTCTCCTACACGTTAACCCTCACTCACACCCGAAACATCAGCCTCACTCTAACCCTCACCCTCACCCTAAACATCACCCTAACACTAACCCTCACCCTAAACCTCACCCTCACCCTAACGATAACCCTAAACTTTACCTAACCAAAACCCTCACCCTCAACCTCACCCTCACCCTAAACCCCACCCTAACCCTTACATTCACCTAACCCTGACCCTAAACCTCACACTAACCCTAACCTTGACCCTAACTCTAACCCTAACCCTAACCCTAAATCTAACGCTACCCTCACCCACACCCTAACCCTAAACCTAACCCTAATCCTCACCCTCACCCTCACCCTCACACTAACTCTAACCCTAACAATATCCCTAACCCTAACCCTAAACCTAACCTAAACCCTCACCCTCACCCTAACCCTAACACTAACCCAAATCCTTAACCTAACCCTAACCCTCAACCTCACCTTAACCCTCACCCTAACCCTAAAACTCACTCCAACTTTAACCCTAACCCTAACCTAAACCTAACCCTCACCCTAACCCTCACCATCATCCTACACCTCACCCTAACCCTTATCCTCACACTAACACTAACCTTAAAACTCACACTAACCCTAACCCTCACCCGAAACCTAACCATAACCCTAACCCTCACCCTCACCCTAACCTTAACCAGAACCCTAACCCTCACCCTCACCCTCAAGCTCACCCTCATCCTCACCCTAACTCTAACCCTTACCCTCACCGCTAACCCTAACCCTGACCCTAATGCTAACCCTAACCCTCACCCTCACCCTTACCTTCAACCACAACCTCACCCACACCCTAACCCTCATGCTATTCTTAACCCTAACCATTATCTTAACCCTAACCCTCACACTCACACTCACCTTAAACCTAACCCTAACCCTAACACTCAACCTCACCCTCAACCTAACCCTATCCCTTACCAAAACGAAACCCTCACTATCACCCTTACCCTCACCCTAAACCTCACCCTAACCCTTATCCTCAACCTAACCCTAACCCTAACCCTCACACTAACCCTAACACTAACCCTCACCCTAACACTTACCCTTACCCTCACCCACACCCTAACCCTAACTCTCAGCCTAATCTTAACCCTAACCATTATCTTAACCCTAACTCTCACCGTCACATTCACCTTAAACCTAACCCTAACCCTAACACTCAACCTCACCCTCACCCTAACCCTAAACCGAATCCTAACAATAACCCTAACACTAACCCTAACCCTAATTCCCCCCCTTAACCCTAACCCTAAACCTCACACTCACCCTCACCCTAACCCTCAACCACAACCTCACCCGCACCCTAACCCTCATGCTATTCTTAACCCTAACCATTATCTTAACCCTAACCCTCACACTCACACTCACCTTAAACCTAACCCTAACCCTAACACTCAACCTCACCCTTACCCTCACCTTAACCCTAACCCTAACAATAAACGTAACACTAACCCTAACTCTAACCATAACCATCATTATCATCCTAAACCTCACCCTAAACCTAACACTCACACACACCCTAATCCTCACCCTCACCAAGACCCTCACCCTCATCCTAACTCTCACCCTCACCCTAATCATCACCCTAACCCTAACCCTTAACCTAAACCTAACCGTAACCCACACCCTAACCCTAACCCTAACAATAACCCTAAACCTATCAATAACCGTAACCCTAACCCTCACCCTAACCCTAACCCTCACCCTCACCCTAAACTTAACCCTAACCCTCACCCTCACCCTTAACCTCACCCTCAGCCTAACCCTAACACTAAACCTAACCCTAATCCTAAACCTAACCCTCACCCTCACCCTCACCCAAACTCTAATCCTAACCCTAACCCTCACCCTCGCCCTAACCCTAACCCTAAACCTCACCCTTACCCTAACCCTGCCGATAACTCTAACATGAACCCTCACCCTAAACCTCACCTTAAACTTTACCCTCAACCTAAACCTAACCCTAATCCTAACCCTAAACCTTACCCCAACTCTAACCCTCACCCAAACACTCACCCTAACCCTAACACTCACCGTCACCCTAAACCTCACCCTATCCCTTACCCTCACCCACACCCTAACCCTCACCCTCACCTGAAAACTCGCTCTCAACCTAACCCTCACCCTAAAACTAACCCTAAACTTCACACTAACCGTAACCCTCACCCTAAACTTAACACTAACCCTAACCCTCACCCTAACTTTAACACTCACAAAAACACTAACCCTCTTCCTAACCCTCCCCCACACCTGAATCGTCACCCTCACCCAAGCCCTCACTCTCACCCTAAACATCACCCTAAACCTAACACTCACCCTAACCCTAACCCTAACTTTAACACTCACACAAACCCTAACCCTCACCCTAACCCTCACCTCACCTTAAACCTCACCATAACCCTACCCCTTACCTAAATGAAACCCTTACTCGCACCCTCACCCTCACCCTAAACCTCACCCTAACCCTTAATCTCACCCTAACCCTAACCCTAAACCTAACCCTCACCCTCACCCTCAACCTCACCCTCACCCTAACTCTAACTCGAATCCTAACCCTCATGCTAACCGTAACCCTAACCATAATGCTAACCCTAACCCTCATCCTCACCCTTAGCTAACCATCACCCTAACCCTAACCCTAACCCTCACATTAAACCTAACCCTCACCCTAACCCTAACCCTAACCCTAACCCTCAGCCTAAAACTCACCCTAAACCTAACCCTAATCCTAATCCTCACCCTATCCCTCACCCTAACCCTAACACTCACGCTCGCCCTAGCCCTCACATTAACCCTAACCATAACCCTAAACCTCACCCTAAAATGAATGCTAATCCTAACACTCACCCTCACCCTAACCCTCACCCAAACCCTTACCCTCAACTTAACCCTAACCCTCACAATAACCCTAACCCTCACCCTAATCCTATCCCTACCCCTGAGCCTCACAATCATCCCAACCCTAACCCTAACCCTAACCCTCACCCTAAACCTAACCCTCACTCTCACCCTCACCCTAAACCTAACCCTAACCCACACCCTCTCCCTAAACCTAACCCTAACCCTCACCTTCACCCTCAACCTCACCCTCAGCCTAAACCTAACACTAAACTTCAGCCTAACCCTAACCCTAACCCTAACCCTCACCCTAAACTTCACCATAACCCTAACCCTTATCTAAATGAAACCCTCACTCTCACCCTCACCCTCAACCTAAACCTCACCCTAACCCTTTCCCTCACCCTCACCCTAACCCTAACCCTCACACTAACCCTAACGCTCACCCTCACCCTAACCCTTACTCTTACCCTCACCCACACCCTAACCCTAACCCTCAGCCTAATCTTAACCCTAACCATTATCTTAACCCTAACCCTCACCCTCACCCTCACCTTATACCTAACCCTAAAACTCAACCTCACCCTCACCCGCACCCTAACCCTAATCCTAACAATAACCCTAACCCTAAACCTAAACCTAACCCTTACCTTTACCATAACCCTAAACCTAACCATAATCCTCACACTAATCCAAAGCCTAAACCTCACACTTACCCCAACCCTAACCCTCACACTCACCCTCAACCTCACCCTCAGCCTAAACCTAACCCTAAACCTAAACCGAATCCTAAACCTAACCCTCACCCTCAACCACACCCAAACTCTAACCCTAAGCCTAACCCTCACCCTCACCCTCACCCTAACCCTAACCCTCACCCTCACCCTAACCTTTACGATAACTCTAAGATGAACCCTCACCCTAAAACTCAACTTAAACTTTACCCTCAACCTAAACTTAACCCTAATCCTAACCCTAAACCTTACCATAACTCTAACCCTCACCCAAACACTCACCCTCACCCTAACCTTCACCATCACCCTAAACCTCACCCTATCCCTAACCTTCACCCACACCCTAACCCTCACCCTCATCCGAAACCTCACCCTCACCCTCACCCTCACCCTCATCCTAAACATCACCCTAACACTAACCCTAACCCTAACCCTAACCCTAATCGTAACCCTAACCCTAACCCTAACCCTCACCCTACCCCTAATCCTAACCCTCACCCTCACCCTAACATTAACCCGAACTCTAACGCTCACCCTCACACTAGCTCTCACCCTAACATTCACTCTAACCGTAACCCTCAATCTCACGTTAACCCTCATCCTAACCCTTACCCTCACCATAACCCTAACCCTAAACCAAACCCTAACCCTCACACTAAACCCAACCCTCAGCTTAAACCTAACCCTCACCCTCATCCTAACCCTCACCCTCACCCTAACACTAACCCTAACCTGCATGCTAACCCTAGCCCTAAACCGTAATGCTAAGCATAATCCTCAACCTCACTCAAGACCTCACCCTAAACCTAAACCTAACCCTAACCCTTACCCTAGCCCTCACACTAACTCTAACCATCACTCTCACCCTAACCCTCACCATAACCCTTACCCTCAACCTAATCCTAACCCTAAAATTTACACTAACCCTAACCCTCACCCTCACCATCACCCTCAACCCCACCTTCACCCTCACCCTAACTCTAACCCTACCCTCACCCTAACCCTATCCGTATCCCTAATGCAACCCTAAACGTCACCCTCACCCTCACCCTTAAACTTAACCTCACCCTCACCTTCACCTCACCCTAATTATCACCCTAACCCTAACCCTTAACCTAACCCTAACCCTAACCTGCACACTAACCCTAACCCTCACCCTAAACCTCACCCTAAACCTAACCCTTACCTAACCAAAACCCTCACCCTCACCCTCACACTAACCCTCGGCCTAATCTTAACCCTAACAATTATCTTAACCATAACCCTCACCCTCATGCTCACCTTAAACATAACCCTAACCCTAACACTCAACATCACCCTAACCCTCACCCTAACCCTAACCCTCAACCAAACCATAATGCTCACCCTCGCCAAAACCCTCACCCTTACCCTAGCCCTCACCCTCACCCTAAACCTAACTCTTAACCTAACCCTAACTGTAACCCTTACTCTAACCCTAACCCTAACAATAACCCTAAACCTAACAATAACCCTAACACTAACCCTCACCCTAACCCTAACCCTTGCCATAACCCTCAACCTAACCCTAATCCTAACCCTAAACTTCACCCTCAACCTAAACCTAAACCTCACCCTCAACCTCACCCTAACCCTAACCCTTACCAAAACGAAACCCTCACTGTCACCCTCACCCTCACCCTAAGTCTTACCCTCAACCTAACCCTAACTAGTCCTAACCCTCACTCTAACCCTAACGCTCACCCTCACCCTAACCCTTACCCTTACCCTCACCCACACCCTAACCCTAACACTCAGCCTAATATTAACCCTAACCATTATCTTAACGCTAACCCTCACCCTCACACTCACCTTAAACTTAACCCTAACCCTAACACTCAACCTCAACCTGACCCTAACCATAACCCGACTTCTAACACTCACCCTCACACTAGCCCTCACCATAACTCTCACTCTAACCCTAACCCTCAATCTCACTTTAAACCTCATCCTGACCCTTACCCTCACCATAATGCTAACCCTTAAACAAACAGTAACACTCACACTAACCCCAACCCTCACCCTCATCCTAACACTAACCCTAACCCTAAACCTAACCCTCACCCTCAACCTCACCCTCACCCTCACCCTAACTCTAACCCTAACCTGCACGCTAACCCTAAACTTAACCCTAATGCTAACGCTAAACCTCAACCTCACCCTAGCCCTCACCCTAACCCTAAACCTTACCCTAGCCCTCACCCTAACCCTAACCCTCACCCTCAGCCTAACCCTCACCCTAACCTTAACCCTCACCCTAACCCTCACCCCAACCATAAGGCTAAACCTAATACTCAACTTCACCCTAACCCTCACCCTAACACTTTACCTCACCCTAACCCTAGCTCTAACACTCACAAAAAACCTAACCCTCACCCTAACCCTTCCCCACACCCGAATCCTCACCCTCACCCAACCCTCACTCTCACCCTAAACGTCACCCTAAACCTAACAGTCACCCTAACCCTAACCCTAACTTTAACACTCACACATACCCTAACCCTCACCCTCACCCTAACCCTAACCCTTACCCTAGCCCTCACCCTAACCCTAACCCTCATCCTCACCCTAACCCTCACCATAACTCTTACCCTCACCTTAACCCTAAAATTAATCCTAACCCTAACATTTACACTGACCCTAACCCTCATCCTAACCCTAACCCTAACCCTAACCCTCACCCTCACCCTCACCCTAACCCTCAGCCTAATCCTAACCCTAACCCATATCATATCTCTAACCCTAACCCTCACACTCACCCTAAATGTAACTCTAACCCTTAACCTCACCCTCTCCCTCACCCTCACCCTAAAAATAACCTTAAACCTAAACCTAACCCTAATCCTAATACTAACCCTCACCCTCACCCTCACACTAACCCTAACGCTAAACCTAAAAATAACCCTAACCCTAAACCTAAATCTCAATCTAACCCTAACCCTAACCCTCACCCTCACTCTCACCCTAACCATAACCCTAACACTAACAATAAGCCTAACCCTAAAACTAAAATTATCCCTAACCCTCACCCTAAACCTCACCGACATCCTAAACCTCACCCTAACCCTTACCTTCACCCTAACCCTAACCTTAAACCACACACTAACCCTAACCCTCACCCTATACCTAACCCTAACCCTAACCCTCACCCTAACCCTAGCCCTAACCCTAACAATAACCCTAAACCTAAACCTAAAGCTCATCCTAACCCTAACCCTAAGCCTCACCCTCAATTTCACCCTAACCCTAACCCTAACAATAACCCTAACCCTAACCCTAACCCTAAACCTAACCCTAATCTTTACCCACACCCTAACCCTAATCCTAATTCTCACCCTCACCCTCACCCTCACAAGAACCCCAACACTAACAATAACCCTAATCCTAACTCCAAACCTAACCCTAACCCTCACCCTCACCCTAATCCTAACAATAACCCTAATCCTCACCCTAACCCTCACCCTCAAGCTCACCCTCACCCTCACCCTAACTGTAACCCTAACCCTCATGCTAACCCTAAACCTGACCCTAATGCTAACCCTAAACCTCACCCTCACCCTCACCCTTCCCCTCAACCTCAACCTCACCCACACCCTAACCCTCATGCTAATCTTAACCCTAACCATTATATTAACCCTAACCCTCACACTCACACTCACCTTAAACCTAACCCTAACCCTAACACTCAACCTCACCCTTACCCTCACCCTAACCCTAACCCTAACAATAACCCTAAACCTAACCCTAAGCCACACCCTAACCCTCACTATCATCCTAACCCTCACCCTAAACCTAAAACCTACACACACCCTAACCCTCACCCTCACCAAAACCCTCACCCTCACCCTAACCCTCATCCTCACCTTAATCATTACCCTAACCCTAACACTTCACCTAAACCTAACCGTAACCCTCACCCTAACCCTCACCCCAACCATAACGCTAAACCTAATACTCACCCTCACGCTAACACTCACCCTAACACTTTACCTCACCCTAACCCTCAAGCGAACTTTAACACTCACAAAAAACCTAACCCTCACTCTAACCCTCCCCCATACCCGAATCCTCACCCTCACCCAAACCCTCACTCTCACCCTAAACATCACCCTAAACCTAACATTCACCCTAACCCTAACCCTAACTTTAACACTCACACAAACCCTAACCCTCACCCTAACCCTCACCTCACCCTAAACCTCACCCTATCCCTTACCCTCACCCTAACCCTAACCTTAAACCTCACACTAACCCTAACCCTCACCCTAAATCTAACCCTAACCCTAAACCTCACCCTCACCCTCACTCTAACCCTAACCGAAACCTAACAATAACCCTAACCCTAAACCTAAAAATAAACCTCATCCTAACCCTAACCCTAACCCTCACCCTCAATCTCACCCTAACACTAACCCTACCCCTAACAATAACCTTAAACCTAACCGTAGCCCTAACCTTAACCCTAAACCTAACCCTAACCCTCACTCTCACCCTAACCCTATAGCTAACCCTAATCCTCACCCTCACCCTTACCCTCACCCTAACTCTAACCCTAACAATATCCCTAACCCTAACCCTAAACCTAACCCTAACCCTCACCGTCACCCTAACCCTAACCCTAATCCTAAACCTAACCCTAACCCTCAACCTAACCCTAACCCTCACCCTAACCCTAAACCTCACCCCAACCCTAACTCTAACCCTAACCTCACTCTAACCCTCAGCCTCACCCTAACCCTAAAGCTAACCCTAATCCTCACCCTCACCCTCACCCTCAAGATAACCTTAAATCTTACAATAATCCTAACCCTAATCTTAAACCTAACCCTAACCCTCACACTCACCCTCACCCCAACCTTAACCGTAACCCTAACCCTCACCCTCACCCTGAAGCTCACCCTCACCCTCACCCTAACTCTAACCCTAACCCTCATGCTAACTCTTACCCTGACCCTAATGCTAACCCTAACCCTCAATCTAACCCTTGCCCTAAACCTAACCCTAACCCTTAACCTAACCCTAACCCTAACCTTCACCCTAACCCTAACCCTCACCCTAAACCGAACCCTAAACCGAACCCTTACCTAACCGAAACCCTCACCCTCACCCTCACCCTAACCTTCATTCTAATCTTAACCCTACAATTATCTTAACCCTAACCCTCACCCTCACACTCAACTTAAACCTAACCCTAACGCTAACAGTCAACCTCACCCTTACACTCACTCTAACCCTAACCCTAACAATAACCCTAAACCTAACCCTAACCCTCACCCTAACCCTCAGTATCATCCTAACCCTCACCCTAAACCCAACACTCACACACACCCTAACCCTCACCCTCACCAAAACCCTCACCGTCACCCTAACCCTCACCCTTACCCTAATCATCACCCTAACCCTAACCCTTAACCTAAACCTAACCGTAACCCTCACCCTAACCCTAACCCTAACAATAACCCTAAACCTATCAATAACCATAACCCTAACCCTCACCCTAACCTTAACCCTCACCCAAATCCTCACTCCAACCATAACGCTAAGCCTAACACTCACCCTCGCCCTAACCCTCACCCTAACAGTTTACTTCACCCTAACCCTAACCCAAACTTTAACACTTACAAAAACCCTAAATCTCACGCTAACCCTCTCCCACACCCGAATCCTCACCCTCACCCAAACCCTCACTCTCACCCTAAACATCACCCAAAACCTATAACACTCACCCTAACCCTAACCCTAACTTTAACATTCACACAAACCCTAACCCTCACCCTAACCCTCACCTCTTACCTAACCGAAACCCTCACTCTCACCCTCACCCTCACCAAAAACCTCACCCTAACCATTACAAGCACCATAACCCTAACCCTCACACTAACCCTAACCCTCACCCTAAACCTAACCCTAACCCTTACCCTCACCCTCAACCTCACCCTAACTCTCAGCCTAATCTTAACCCTCACCATTATCTCAACCATCTCACTCTCACACTCACCTTCAAACTAACCGTAACCCTAACACTCAGCCTCACCCTAAACCTCACCCTAACCCTCACCCTAACCCTAACCCTCACCCACACCCTAACCCTCACCCACACCCTAACCCTCACCCTCACCAAAACCCTCACGCTCACCCTAACCCTAAACCTCACCCTAATCATCACCCTAAACCTAACCCTTAACCTAACCCTAACTGTAACCCTCACCCTAACCCTAAACCTAACAATAACCCTAAACCTAACAATAACCCTAACCCTAACCCTCACCCTAAGCCTAAACCTCGCCCTAACCCTAACCCTAACCCTAAATTTCACCCTAACCATAACCCTAACCCTAAACCTCACCCTAAACCTCCCACTAACCCTAACCCTTACCTAAACAAAACCCTCACTCTCACCCTCACCCTCACCCGAAATCTCACCCTAATCAAAACCCTAACCCTAATTCTAACCCTATCCTCACCCTCATCTTCACCCTAAACCTAACCCTCACCCGCAACCTCACCCTCACCCTAACCCTATCCCTAACCCTAACGCTCACCCTAACAGTAACCCTTACTTTAGCCCTCACCTTTACCCTCACCCTAACACTATCCCTCACCCTCACCCTAACCCTCACTCTAACCATGAGCCTCACACTAACCCTTACCCTCAACCTCACCCTGACCCTCAGACAAAACCTAACCCTTACCCTCACCCTCATCCTAATCCTAAACTTCATCCTCACCCTAGCCCTCATCATAACCCTTACCCTCACCCTAACCATAACCCTAAACCTAACCCGAACCCGAACCCTCACCCTAACCTTAACCCTAACCCTAACCCTCACCCTCACCCTAACTCTAACCCTAACAATAACCCTCACCCTAACCCTAAACCTAAACCTAACCCTCACCCTCACGCTAACCCTAAAACTAACCCTAACCCTCACCCTCACCCTCAACCTCACCCTCACCCTCACACTAACTCTAACCCTATCCCTCACGCTAACACTAACCCTAAATTCTATTGTAACCCTAAAATTCACCCTCACCCTCACCCTTACCCTCAACCTCACCCTCACCTTCACCCTCACCCTAATCATCACCCTAACCCTAACCCTTAACCTAACCCTAACCATAACCTGCACACTAACCCTAACCCTCACCCTAAACCTAACCCTTACCTAACCAAAACCCTCACCCTCACCCTCACACTAACCCTCGGCCTAATCTTAACCCTAACAATTATCTTAAACATAACCCTAACCCTCACACTCACCTTAAACCTAACCCTAACCCTAACACTCAACCTCAACCTAACCCTCAACGTAACCTTAACCCTCACCCACACCCTAATCCTCACCCTCACCAAAACCCTCACCCTCACCCTAACCCTCACCCTCACCCTAATTATCACCCTAAACCTAACCCTTAACCTAACCCTGACTGTAACCCTCACCCTAACCCTAACCCTAACAATAACCCTAAACCTAACAATAACCCTAAACCTAACACTCACCCTAACCCAAACCCTCACCCTAACCCTCAATCTAACCCTAACTCTAACCCTAAACTTCACCCTAACCTTAACCGTAACCCTAAACCTCACCCTAAACCTCACCCTAACCCTAACCCTTACCTAAATGAAACCCTCATTCTCACCCTCACCCTCACCCTAAAACCTCGCCCTAAACCTTACCCTCACCCTCACCCTAACCCTAACCCTCACAGTAACCCTAAAGCTCACCCTCACCCTAACACTTA
Organism: Dipodomys merriami; assembly: GCF_024711535.1. Lineage (NCBI taxonomy): Eukaryota > Metazoa > Chordata > Mammalia > Rodentia > Heteromyidae > Dipodomys > Dipodomys merriami. Next base: position 1,839,968 of record NW_027206080.1, on the reverse strand, counting down.
CCCTTACCCTCACCCACACCCTAACCCTAAACCTCAGCCTAATCTTAACCCTAACCATTATCTTAACCCTAACCCTCACCCTCACACTCACCTTAAACCTAACCCTAACCCTAACACTCAACCTCACCCTCACCCTCAACCTAACCCTAACCTGAACTCTAACCCTCACCCTCACACTAGCCCTCACCATAACACTAACTCTAACCCTAAACCTCACTCTCACTTTAACCCTCATCCTAACCCTAACCCTCACCATAACCCTAACCCTAAACCAAACCCTAACCCTCACACTAAACCCAAACCTCAGCCTAAACCTAACCCTCGCCCTCATCCTAACGCTAACCCTAACCCTAATCCAAAACCTAACCCTCAATCTCTCCCTCACCTTCACACTAACTCTAACCCTAACCTGTATGCTAACCCTAAAACTAACCCTAATGCTAACCCTAAACCTCAACCTCACCCTAGCCCTCACCCTAACCCTAACCCTAACCCTAAACCTCACCCTAACCCTAACCCTAACCCTAGCCGACACCCTAACCCTAACCCTCACCCTCAGCCTAACCCTCACCATAACCCTTGCCCTCAACCTAACCCTAAACCTAATCCTAACCCTAACATTTACACTGACCCTAACCCTCATTCTAACCCTAACCCTAACTGTAACTCTCACCCTCAACCTCACCCTAACCCTCAGCCTAATCCTAACCCTAACCAGTATCATATCTCTAACCCTCACCCTCACACTCACCCTAAACCTAACTCTAATCCTAAATCTCACCATCTCCCTTACACTAATTCTAACCCTAACCCTCATGCTAAACCTAACCCGAACCCTAATGCTAACCCTAAACCTCACCCTCACCCTAACCCTCACCCTAAAACTAAACTTCACCCTAACATTAAACCTAAATCTCACACTATACCTAAACCTCACCCTAACCCTAAACCTACACAACAGCCTAACCCTCACCCTAACCCTAACCCTAATCCTCAACATATCCCTCACCCTAACAGGAAAACTCATCCTCACCCTAGCCCTCACCCTAACCCTAATCCTACCCTTAAACCTCACCCTAAAAGGAATGCTAACCCTACCCCTTATCCTCACCCTAACCCTCAACCTAACCCTAAACCGAATCCTAACCCTCACCTTAACCCTAAACCTAAACCTCACCCTAGCCCTCACTCTAACCCTAACACTAACCCTAACCCTCACCCTAATGCTAACCCTAACCCTAACCCTCACACTAACCTTCACCCTCAACCTAATCCTCACCCTAATCCTAAACCTAACCCTAATCCTAACCCTCACCCTCACCCTCAACTTCACCCTAACCCTAACCTAAACCTAACCCTCACCCACAACCTCACCCTCACCTAACGTTAACCCTAACCCTAACCCTAACCTCACCCTCACCCACAGACAAACCCTAACCCTAACACTAATCCTAACACTAACCCTAACCCTCACCCTCACCCTAAACCTAACCCTAACCCTCACCCTCACCCTCACCCTCACCCTAAACTTAACAATAACCCTAACCCTAACCCTCACCCTCAACCTAATCCTCACCCTAATCTTAACCCTAACCCTAACTCTAACCCTAACCTCACCCTCAACTTCACCCTAAACCTAACCCTAAACCTAAACCTCACCCTCAAACTCAACCTCCTCCTAACCCTAACCCTCACCCTAACACTAACCCTTACCTTAGCCCTCACCTTTACCCTCACCCTAACACTATCCCTCACCTTCACCCGAACCCTCACTCTAACCATAACCCTCACACTAACCCTAACCCAAATCCTAACACTCACACTAACACTAACCCTCACCCTAAACCATATCCTAACTCGAACACTAACCCTTACCCTCAACCTCACCCTGACCCTCAGACAAAACCTAACCCTAACCCGAAATCTAACCCTAAACCTCACCCAAACCCTCACACTTACCCTCACCCTCACACTGACAATACACCTCATCCTCAACCTAACCCTCAAAATAAACCTTACCCTCACCCTAACCTGAACCCTAAACCTAACCCTAACCCTCACCCTCACCCTCACCCTAAAACTAAACCTAACACTAACCCGCACCCTCACCGTAACCCTAACCCTAACAATAACCCTAACACTAAACCTAACAATAACCCTAACACTCACCCTCACCCTAAACCTAACCCTAACTCTAACCCTCACCCTCACCCTCAACCTCACCCTCACCCTCACCCTAACTCTAACCCTATCCCTCATGCTAACCCTGTCTCTAACCGAAATGTAACCCTAACCCTCAACCTCACCGTCACCCTCACCCTTACCCTCACCCTCACCCTCACATTCACCCTCACCATAATCATCACCCTAAACCTAACCCTTAAACTAATCCTCACCCTAACCTGCACACTAATCCTAACCCTCACCCTAAACCTAACACTTACCTAACCAAAACCATCACCCTTACCCTCACACTAACCCTGAGCCTAATCTTAACCCTAAACATTATCTTAATCATAACCCTCACCCTCACACTCACTTTAAACCTAACCATAACCCTAACACTCAACCTAAACCTAACCCTCACCCTAACCCTAAACCTCACGCAAACCCTAACCCTCACCCTCACCAAAACCCTCACCCTCACCCTAAACCTCACCCTCACCCTAATCATCACCCTAAACCTAACCCTAACTGTAACCCTCACCCTAACCCTAACCATAACAATAACCCTAAACCTAACAATAACTCTAACCCTAACCCTCACCCTAACCCTAACCCTCGCCCTAACACTCAAGCTAACCCTAACCCTAACCCTAAACTTCACACAAACCCTAACCGTATCCCTCACCCTAAACCTCACCCTAACCCTATCCCTTACCAAAACGAAACCCTCACTATCACCCTTACCCTCACCCTAAACCTCACCCTAACCCTTATCCTCAACCTAACCCTAACCCTAACCCTCACACTAACCCTAACACTAACCCTCACCCTAACCCTTACCCTTACCCTCACCCACACCCTAACCCTAACTCTCAGCCTAATCTTAACCCTAACCATTATCTTAACCCTTACACTCACCCTCACACTCACCTTAAACCTAACCCTAATCCTAACACTCAACCTCACCCTCACGCTCACCCTAACCCTAACCCTAACAATAACCCTAAGCCTAAACTTAAACCTAACCCTAACCCTAACCCTAACCCTAATCCTCACCCTAAGCCTAACCCTAAACCTCACCCTTACCCTAACCTAACACTAATACCCACCCTAGCCCTCACCCTAAAAGTCACACTAACCCTAACCCTCACTCTCACCCTAACACTCATTCTAACCATTAACCTCACCCTAACCCTCACCATAAACCTTATCCTAAACCTGACACTAAAACTAACCCTCAGCTTAAACCTAAACCTCACCCTCATCCTAAAACTAACCCTAACCCTAACCCTCTCCCTCACCTTCAACCTCACTCTCACCCTCACTCTAACTCTAATCCTAACCCTCACGCTAACCCTAACCCTAACCCTAAAGCTAACCCTAACACTCACCCTCACCCTAACCCTCACCCTAACCCTAACCCTAACCCTCACATTAAACCCAACCCTCACCCTAACCCTAACCCTAACCCTCAGCCTAAAACTCACCCTAAACCTAACCCTAATCCTAATCCTCACCCTATCCCTCACCCTAACCCTAACACTCACACTCGCCCTAGACCTCACATTAACCCTAACCATAACCCTAAAACTCACCCTAAAACTAATGCTAACCCTAACCCTCACCCTCAACCTAACCCTCACCCAAACCCTTACCCTCAACCTAACCCTAACACTCACAATAACCCTAACCCTCAACCTAATCCTACACCTGAGCCTCACAATCATCCTAACCCTAACCCTAACCCTAACCTTCACCCTAACCCTAACCCTCACCCTCACCCACAACCTAACCCTAACCCGAACCGTCACCCTAAACCTAAACCTAACCCTCACCCTCACCCTCAACCTCACTCTCAGCCTAACCCTAACACTAAACCTAACCCTAATCCTAAACCTAACCCTCACCCTCACCCTCACCCAAACTGTAATCTTAAGCCTAACCCTCAAACTCACCCTAACCCTAACCCTCACCCTCACCCTAACCCTCACCCTAACCCTAATTACAACTCTAACATGAACCCTCACCCTAAACCTCACCTTAAACTTTACCCTCAACCTAAACCTAACCCTAATCCTAACCCTAAACCTTACCCTAACTCTAACCCTCACACCAAAACTCACCCTCACCTTAACCCTAAGCGTCACCCTAAACCTCACCCTATCCCTAACCCTCACCCACACCCTAACCCTCACCCTCACCTGAAACCTCAACCTCACCTAACACTCACCCTCACCCTAAACATCACCCTAACCCTAACCCTAACAATAACCCTAATCCTAACCCTAACCCTAACCCTCACCCTAACCCTAATCCTAACCCTCACCCTCACCCTAACCCTATCCCGAACTCTAACCCTCACTCTCACACTAGCCCTCACCCTAACACTCACTCTAACCCTAACCCTCACTCTCACTTTAACCCTCATCCTAACCCTTACCCTCAACATAAACCTAACCCTAAACCAAACCCTAACCCTCACACTGAACCCAACCCTCAGCCTAAACCTAACCCTCACCCTCATCCTAACACTAACCCTAACCCTAAACCTAACACTCAAACTCACCCTCACCCTAACTCTAAACCTAACCTGCACGCTAACCCTAACCCTAACCCTAATGCTAACCCTAATCCTCAACCTCACCCTAGCCCTCACCCTGATCATAACCCTAACCCTAAACCTCACCCAAACCCTAACCCTTACCCTATCCGTCCCCCTAACCCTAACCCTCACCCTCACCCTAACCCTCACTATAACCCTTACCCTCACTCTAAACCTAAACCTAATCCTAACACTAACATTTACACTTAACCTAACCCTCATGCTAACCGTAACCCTAACCCTCATCCTCACCCTCACCCTCACCGTAACCCTCAGCCTAATCCTCACCCTAACCAGTATCATATCTCTAAAGTTCACCCTCACACTCACCCTAAACCTAACCCTTATCCTAATCCTCACCCTCACCCTAACTCTAACGCTAAACCTAACACAAATCCTAACCCTAAACCTCAACCTCAACCTCACCCCAACCCTAACCCTAAACCTCACCCTCAATCTCACCCTAACCCTAACCCTAACACTAACAATAACTCTAACACTAAACCTAACCCTCACCCTAACCGTAACCCTAAACCTCACACTAACCCTAACCCTCACCCTAAACCTAGCACTAACCCTAACCTTCACCCTCACTCTCACCCTAACCCTAACACTAACACTAACAATAACCCTAACCCTAAAACTAAACCTATCCCTAACCCTCACCCTAAACCTTACCATCATCCTAAACCTCATCCTAACCCTTACCTTCACCCTAACCCTAACCTTAACCCACACACTAACCCTAACCCTCACCCTAAACCTAATCCTAACCCTCACCCTCACCCTCACCCCCACCCTAACCCTAACCCTAAACCTAACCATAACCCTAAAGCTAAACCTAAACTTAAACCTCATCCTAACCCTAACCCTAAACCTCACCCTCAATCTCACCCTAACCCTAACCCTAACCCTAAAAATAACCCTAACCCTAACCCTTACCTAAACCTACCCTAAACCTCACGCTCACCCTAAGCCTAAACCTAACCCTAACCCTCACCCTCACCCTAACCCTAACCCTAATCCTAAACCTAACCCTAACAATCAACCTCACACTAAGCGTCACCCTAACCCTAAACCTCACCCCAACCCTAACCCTAGCCCTAACCTAAACCTAATTCTAACCCTCACTTCACCCTAACCCTAAACCTAACCCTAAACCTCACCCTCACCCTCACCCTCACGATAACCCTAACACTAACAATAACCCTAAACCTAACCCTAAACCTAACCCTAACCCTCACCCTCACCCTCACCCTAACCTTAACCATTACTCTAAACCTCATCCTCCCCCTCAAGCTCACCCTCACCCTCACCCTAACTCTAACCCTAACCCTCACGCTAACCCTAAACCTGACCATAATGCTAACCCTAACCCTCACCCTCACCCTCACCCTTACCCTCAACCACAACCTCACCCGCACCCTAATGCTCATGCCAATCTTAACCCTAACCATTATCTTAACCCTAAGTCTCACTCTCACACTCACCTGAAACCTAACCCTAACCCTAACACTCAACCTCACCCTTACCCTCACCCTAACCCCAACAATAACCCTAACCCTCACCCTCACCTTCACTACCATCCTAACCCTCACCCTAAACCTAATATTCACACACACCCTAACCCTCACCCTCACCAAAACCCTCACCCTTACCCTAACCCTCACCCTCACCCTAATCGTGATGATAACCCTAACCCTTAACCTAAACCTAACCGTAACCCTCACCCTAACCCTAACCCTAACAATAACCCTAAACCTATCAATAACGGTAACCCTAATCCTCACCCTAATCCTAAACCTCACCCTAACCATCACCCCAACCATAACGCTAAACCTAACACTCACCCTCACCCTAACCCTCACGATAACACTTTACTTCACCCTAACCCTAACACAAACTTTAACACTCACAAAAACCCTAACCCTCACGCTAAACCTTCCCCACACCCGAATCCTCAACTCACCCAAACCCTCACTCTCACCCGAAACATCACCCTAAACCTAACACTCACTCTAACCCTAACCCTAACTTTTACACTCACACAAACCCTAACCCTCACCTGAAACCTCAACCTCACTCTAACCCTCACCCTCACCCTAAACATCAGCCTAACCCTAACCCTAACCCTAACAATAACCCTAATCCTAACCCTAACCCTAAACCTAACCCTCACCCTACCCACAAACCTAACCCTCACCCTCACCCTACCCCGAAGCCGAACTCTAACACTCACGATCGCACTAGCCCTCACCCTAACACTCACTCTAAGCCTAACCCTCACTCTCACTTTAACCCTCATCCTAACCATTGCCCTCACCATAAACCTAACCCTAAACCAAACCCTCACCCTCACACTAAACCCAACCCTCAGCCTAAACCTAACCCTCACCCTCATCCTAACCCTAACCCTAAACCTAATCCTCAACCTCAACCTCACCCTCACCCTCACCCTAACTCTAACCCTAACCTGCACGCTAACACTAACCCTAACCCTAATGCTAACCCTAAACCTCAACCTCACCCTAGCCCTCACCCTAAACATAACCCTAACCCTAACCCTCACCCTAACCCTAACGCTTACCCTAGCCCTCACCCTAACCCTAACCCTCACCCTCACCCTAACCCTCACCATAACCCTTACCCTCACTCTAATCCTAAACCTAATCCTAACCCTAAACCTAAACCTAAACCTGACCCTCATCCTAACCCTAACCCTAACCCTAACCCTCACCCTCAACTTCACCCTAACCCTAACCCTCACCCCAACCCTAACCCTAACCCTAAACCTAACCATAACCCTAACCCTCACCCTAACCCTAACCCTCACTGTCACCCTAACCCTAACCCTCACCCTAACCCTCAACCTCACCCTCACCTTCACCCTAACTCCAACCCTAACACTCACGCTAACTCTAAACCTAACCCTAGTGCTATCCATAAACTTCACCCTCAGCCTCACTCTTACCCTCACCTTCACCCTCACCCTAATCATCACCCTAACCCTAACCCTTAAACTAACCCTAATACTAACCTTCACCCTAACCCTAACCCTAAACCTCACCCTAAACCTAACCCTTACCTAACCGAAACCCTCACCCTCACCATCACACAAACCCTCAGCCTAATCTTTACCCTAACCCTCACACTCACATTAACCTTAAACCTAACCCTAACTCTAACACTCAACCTCACCCTTACACTTACCCTAACCCTAACCCTAACAATATCCCTAACCCTAATCCTAAACCTCACCCTAACCCTCATTATCATCCTAACCCTCACCCTAACCCTAACCCCCAGTCACAACCTAACCCTCACCCTCACCAAAACCCTCACCCTCACCCTAAACCTCACCCTGACCCTAATCATCACCCTAACCCTAACCCTTAACCTAACCCTAACTGTAACCTTCGCCCTAACCCTAACAATAACCCTAAACCTAACAATAACCCTAACCGTAAACATCACCCTAACCCTAACCCTCACCCTAACCCTCAAACTAACTCTAACACTAAACCTAACACTCACCCCCACTGTAACTCCCACCCTAACATTTTTCCTCACCCTAACCCTAACCCTAACTTTAACACTCACACAAACCCTAACACTCACCCTAACCCTCACCCTCACCCGAAACATCACCCTAAACCTAACACTCACCCAAACCCTAACCCTAACCGTCACCCTAACCCTAACCCTAAACCTCACCCTAACCCTAAACCTCACCCTAACCCTAACCCATACGTAACCGAAACCCTTACTCTAACCCTCACCATAAACCTCACCCTAACCCTTACACTCACCCTAACCCTAATCCTAAACCTCACACTAACCCTAACCCTCACCCTCACCCTAACCCTAACCCTTACCCTCACCCTCACCCTCACGCTAACCCTCAGCCTAATCTTAACCCTAACCATTATCTTAACTCTAACTCTCACCCTCACATTCACCTTAAACCTAACCCTAACCCTAACACTCAACCTCACCCTCACCCTAACCCTAAACCTAATCCTAACAATAACCCTAACACTAACCCTAACCCTAATCCTCACCCTAACCCTAACCCTAAACCTCACCATCACCCTCACCCTAACCCTAACGATAACCCTCAACCTCACCCTAGCCCTCACCCTAAAACTCACGCTAACCCTAACCCTCACTCTCACCCTAACACTCATTCTAAACCTTACCCTCACCCTAACCTTAACCCTAAACCTAACCCTAACCCTCACACTAAATCTAATCCTCAGCTTAAACCTAACCCTCACCCTCATCCTAAACCTAACCCTAAACCTAACCCTCACCATCACTCTAACTCTAATCCTAACCCTCACGCTAACCCTAACCCTAATCCTAATGCTAACCCTAACCTTCACTCTCACCCTAAACCTCACCATAAGCTAACCCTCACCCTAACCCTACCCCTAACCCTCACATTAACCCCAACACTCACCCTAACCCTAACCCTAACCCTCAGCCTAAAACTCACCCTAAACCTAACCCTAATCCTAATCCTCATGCTATCCCTCACCCTAACCGGAACACTCACCCTCACCCAAGCCCTCTCAATAACCCTAACCATAACCCTAAAACTCACCCTAAAACTAATGCTAACCCTAAGCCTCACCCTCACTGTAACCCACAACCAAACCCTTACCCTCAACCTAACCCTAACCCTCACAATAACCCTAACCCTCACACTAATCCTATCCCTACCTCTAATCCTCACTCTCATCCTAACCCTAATCCTAACCTGAAACCTCCCCCTAACCCTAACCCTCACCCTCACCCTAACCCTAACCCTCACCCTCACACTCACCCTCACCCTCACCCTAACCCTAACCCTCACCCTCAACCTAACCCTCACAATAACCCTTACCCTCACCCTAAACCTAATCCTAACCCTAATCCTTACATTAACCATAAGCCTCATCCTAAACCTAACCCTAACCCTAACCCTAACCCTCACCCTCTCCCTGACCCTCAGCCTAATCCTAACCCTAACAATTATCATAACCTTAACCCTCACCCTCACACTCACCCTAAACCTAACTCTAACCCTAACCCTCACCCTCACCCTCACCCTAACCCTAACAATAACCCTATACCCAACCCTAAACCTAAACCTCACCCTAACCCCAATCCTAACCCTCACCCTCACTCTCACCCTAACTCTAACCCTAACCCTCATGCTAACCCTAACCCTAATGCTAACCCTAAAGCTCACCCTCACCCTAACCGTCACGGTAACCCTAACCCTAAAAATAACTCTAAACCTCCCCCTAATCCTCACTATCATCCTAACCCTCACCCTAACCCTAACACTCCCGACACCCTAACCCTCGCCCTCACCAAAACCCTCACCCTCACCCTAGCCCTCACCCTCACCCTAATCATCACCCTAACTCTAACCCTTAACCTAACCCTTACCGTAACCTGCACCCTAACCCTAACCTAACAATAACCCTAAACCTAACCCTAAGCCACACCCTAACTCTCACCCTAAACCTAACATTCACCCTAACACTCAACCTAACCCTAACGCTAAACCTAACACTCATCCTCACCCTAACCCTCACCCTAACACTTTAACTCACCCTAACCGTAACCCTAACTTGAACACTCACACAAACACTGAACGTAACCCTAACCCTCCCCCACACCCGAACATTCACCCTCACACAAACCCTCACCCTCACCCTAAACATCACCCTAAACCTAACACTCACCCTAACCCTAACCCTAACTTTAACACTCACACAAACCCTAACCCTCACCCTAACCATCACCTCACCCTAAACCTCACGCTAACCCTACCACTTCCCTAACCGAAACCCTCACTCTCACACTCACCCTCACCCTAAACCTCACTGTAACCCTTACCCTCACCCTAACCCTAACCCCAACCCTAACCCTCACACTAACCCTAAACCTCACCCTAACCCTACCCCTAATCCTTACCCTCACCCTGAACCTTACCCTGACCCTCAGGCTAATTTTAACCCTCACCATTATCTTAAACATAACCCTCACCCCCACAATCACCTCAAACCTAACGCTAACCCTAACACTCAACCTCACACTCACCCTCACACTCACCCTAACCCTAACCCTAATAATAACCCTAAACCTAACTCTAACCCTAACCCTAACCCTAACCCTAATCCTCACCCTAACCCTAACTGTAAATCTCACCCTCACACTAACCCTAAACCTAACCCTAACCCTGACCCTGACCCTAGCCCTCACTTTAAAACTCACGCTAAACCTAACCCTCACTCTCACCTTAACACTCATTGTAACCCTTACCCTCTCCCTAACCTTAACCCTAAACCTAACCCTAACGTTCACACTAAACCTAACCCTCAGCCTAAACCTAATCCTCACCCTCATCCTAAATCTAACCCTCACCCTCACCCTAACCCTCACACTAAGCCTAAACCTAAGCCTAATGCTAACCTTAAACCTCACCCTCACCCTAACCCTCAACATAACCCTTACCCTCACACTAACCCTAAACCTAATCCTAACCCTAACCCTTACACTAACCCTATCCCTCACCTTAACCCTAACCCTAACACTCATCCATACCCACAAACTCACCATAACCCTCAGCCTAATCCTAACCCTAACCATTATGGTAACACTAACCCTCACCCTCACACTCACCCTAAGCCTAACTCTAACCCTAACCCTCACACTCACCTTAACACTAACCCTAACCCTAACAATAACCCTAAATCTAACCCTAATCCTAACCCTCACCCTAACCCTAATCCTAACCCTCACCCTCACCCTCACCCTAACTCTAACCCTAACTGTCATGCTAACCCTAACCCTAATGCTAACCCTAAAGCTCACCCTCACCCTAACCCTCATCCTAAATCTAACCCTCACCCTAACCCTAACCATAACAATAACCCTAAACCTAATCCTACCCCTAACAATAACCCTAAACCTAACCCTCAACCTAATCCTAACCCTCACCCTCAACATAACCTAAACCTAAACCTAAACTTAAACCTAAACCTAAACCTCACCCTCAAACTAGCCCTCACCCTAACAATCACTCTAACCCTAACGCTCACACTCACCCTAACCCTCACTCTCACCCTAACCCTCACCCTAACCCTAGCCCTCAACCTAACCCTAACCCTAAACCTCACCGTCATCCTACCACTCACCTAACCCTAACCCTCACCCACACCCTAACCCTCACCCTCACCAAAGCACTCACCCTCACACTAACCCTCACCCTAACACTTTTCCTCACTCTAACCTTAACACTAACACAAACCATAACCCTCACAATAAACCTAACCCTCTCCCACACCGTAACCCTCACCCACACCCGAACCATCACCCTCACCCTAACACTCAACCTCACCCTAAACATCACCCTAACCCTAACACTCACCCTAACCCTAAACCTAACCGTCACCCTAACCCAAACACACACCCTAACTATCACCTTCAGCCTAACCACAACCCTAACCCTAACCTAACCAAAACCTCACCCTCACCCTCACCCTGACCCTAAACCTCACCCTAACCTTTACCCTCACCCTAACCCTAACCCTAAACCTCAGACTAACCCTAACCCTAACCCTAACCCTAAACCTAACCCTCACACTAAACCTAAACCTCACCCTAACACTAAACCTACCCCTCAGCCTAACCCTCACCCTAACCCTAACCCTAATCCTCACCATATCCCTCACCGTATCTCTAACTCTCAACCTCACCCTAGCCCTCACCCTAACCCAAACCCTAAAATTAAACCTCACCCTAAAATAATGCTAACCCTAACCCTCATCCTCACCCTAACCCTCACCCTAACCCTAACCCTAATCCTAACCCTGACCCTAACCCTAAACCTAAACCTCACTCTAGCCCTCACTCTAACCCTAACACTAACCCTAACCCTCACCCTAAAGCTAACCCTAACCCAAACCCAAACCCTCACCCTAACCCTTACCGTCATCCTAACACTCACCTAAACCTATCCCTCACCCACACCCTAACACTCACCCTCACCAATACATTCACCCTCACACTAACCTTCACCCTAACACTTTTCCTCACCCTAACCCTTACACTAACACTCACACAAACCCTAACCCTCACCGTAAACCTAACCCTCCCCCACACGTTAACCCTCACCTACACCCGAACCATCACCCTCACCCTAACACTCAACCTCACCCTAAACATCACCCTAAACCTAACACTCACCCTAACCCTAAACCTAACCCTTACGTAACCAAAACCCTCAGCCTCACCCTCAGCCTAACCCTAACCCTAAACCTAAACCTCACCATAACCGTAACCCTAAATTTCACCAGCAATATTACCCTAACCCTAACCCTAAGCCTAACAATAACCTTAACGCTAAACCTAACCCTAACCCTCACGCTAACCCAAAACCTAAATCTAACAATAAGCCTACCCCTAACCCTAAACCTAACCCTAACCCTCACCCTAACCCTCACCCTAACTCTAACCCTAATCCTAACCTTTACCGTAACCATTATCATAACCCTAACCTTCAACCTCAAAATCACCCTAAACGTAACTGTAAACCTAACCCTCACCCTCACCTTAACCCTAACCCTAACAATAACCCTAACCCTAACCCTAACCCTAAACCACACCCTCACCCTCACCCTAACCTTCAGCCTAATCCTAACCCTAATCATTATCATAACCCTAACCCTCACCCTCACACTCACCCTAAACCTAACTCTAACCCTAACCCTCACCCTCACTCTAATCCTAACCCTAACCCTAACAATAATCCTAAACCTAACCATAACCCTAACCCTCACCCTAACCCTAAACCTAACCTTCACCCTCACCCTCACCCTAACTCTAACCCTAACCATCACGCTAACCCTAACCCTAATGCTAACCCTAAACCTCACCCTCACCCTAACCCTCACCCTAAACTTAACCCTCACCCTAACCCTAACCCTAACAATAACCCTAAACCTAACCCTAACACTAACCCTCACCTTAACACTAACACTAAGCCAAACCCAAACCCTCACCCTAACCCTCACCGTCATCCTAACACTCAACTAACCCTAAACCTCACTCACACCCTAACCTGCACCCTCACCAAAACACTCAATCTCACCCTAACCCTCACCCTAACACTTTTCCTCACCTTAACCATAACCCTAACACTCACACAAACCCTAAACCTCACCCGAAACCTAACCCTCTCTCAATCCCTAACCCTCACCCACACCCGAACCATCACCCTCACCCTCACCCTCTCCCTAAACGTCACCCTAACCCTAACAGACACCCTATCCCTAAACCCAACCCTCACCCTAACCCTAACCCTCAGTCTAACCCTCACCCTCACCCTAACCATAACCCTATCCCTTAACTAACCGAGACCCTCACCCTCATCCTAAACCACACCCTAACCCTTACCCTCACCCTAATCCTAATCCTAAACCTCACACTAACCCTAACCCTCACCCTAAACCTAACCCTCACCCTAACCCTCACCCTCACCCTCAACCTAAACCTAACCCTAACCCTAATAATAACCCTGACACTAACCCTAAAGCTAAACCTAACACTCACACTAACCCTAACCCTTAACCTAACCCTAAACCTCACACTAACCCTAACACTCACCCTCCCCCTCACCCTCAACCTAAGCCTAACTCTAACCCTAAACCTAATCCTAAACCTAAAACTGACGCTCACCCTCAACCTAACCCTAACCCTAACCCTCACCCTCACACTAGCCCTCACCCTAACAATCACTCTAACCCTAACCCTCATTCTCACCCTAACCCTAACCCTAACCCTAACTTTCACCCTAGCCCTATCCCTATACCTAACCCTCACACTAAATCTAAACCTCACCCTAACACTAAACCTACCCCTCAGCCTAACCCTCACCGTAACCCTAACCCTAATCCTCACCATATCCCTCACCCTATCCCTAACACTCACCCTCACCCTAGCCCTCACCCTAACCCAAACCCTAACCTTAAACCTCAACCTAAGAGTAATGGTAACTCTAACCCTCATCCTCACCATAACCCTCACCCTAACCTAACCCTAAACCTAACCCTCAACTTAACCCTAAATCGAACCCTCACACTAGCCCTCACTCTAACCCTAACACTAACCCTAACTCTCACCCTAACGCTAAGCCTAACCCAAACCCAAACCCTCACCCTAACCCTCACCGTCATCCTACCAGTCCCCTAAACCTAATCCTCACACACACCCTAACCCTCACCCTCACCAAAACACTCACCCTCACAGAAACTCTCACCGTAATACTTGTCATCATCCTAACCCTAACCCTAACACTCACACAAACCCTAACCCTTACCCTAAAGCTAACCCTCTCCCACACCTTAACCCTCACTCACACCCAAACCATCACCCGCACCCTAACACTCAACCTCACCCTAAACATCACCCTAACCCTAACACTCACCCTAACCCTAAACCTAACTGGCACCCTAACCCAAACCTTCACCCTAACCCTCACCCTCACCCTAACCCTAACCCTAACCCTTACGTAACCGAAACCTCACCCTCACCATCACTCTCACCCTAAACCTCACCCTAATCCTTACCCTCACCCTAACCCTAACCCTAAACCTAACCCTAATGTTCACACTAAACCTAACCCTCAGCCTAAACCTAACACTCACCCTCATCCTAAACCTAACCCTAACCCTAACCCTCACACTCACCCTCAGCCTCATCCTCACTCTCAATCTAACTCTAACCCTTATGCTAACCCTAATCCAAAGCCTAATGCTAACCCTAACCCTTTCCATCACCCTAACCCTTACCATAACCCTTACCCTCACCCTAAACCTAAACCTAATCATAACCCTAATCCTTAAGCTATCCCTCACGCTAACACTAACCCTAACCCTAACACTAACCCTCACCCATACCCACAACCTTACCCTTACCCTCAGTCTAATCCTATCCCTAAACATTATTGTAACCCTAACCCTCACCCTCACACTTACCCTAAACCTAACTCTAACCCTAACTCTCCCCCTCCCCTTCCCCATAACCCTAAACCTAACAATAACCCTAAACCTAACCCTAACACTAACCCTAAACCTAACCCTCACCCTAACCCTAATCCTAACCCTCACCCTCACCCTATCCCTAACCCTACCCCTATCCCTCACCCTCACACTAGCCCTCACCCTAACACTCCCTCTAACCCTAACCCTCACTCTCACCCTAACCCTCACCTTAACCCTAAGCTCACATTAACCCTAACCCTAACACTCACACTAAACTTAAACCTCACCCTAAACCTAAACCTACCCCTCAGCCTAACCCTCACCCTAACCCTAACCCTAATCCTCACCATCCCTCACCCTATCCCTAACGCTCACCCTCACACTAGCCCTCACCCTAACCCAATCCTTAACCTTAAACCTCACCCTAAAATTAATGCTAACCCTAACCCTCATCCCCACCCTAACCTTCACCCTAACCCTAAACCTAATCTTAACCCTCACCCTAGCCCTTAACTTCACTGTTCCCTAGCCCTCACTGTAACCATAACACTAACCCTAACCCTCACCCTCACCCTAACCCTAACCCTAACAATAACCCTAATCCTAACCCTAAACCTAACAGTAACCCTCACCCTCACCCTAACCCTAACCCTAATCCTAAACCTAACCCTAACCTTCACCCTAACCCTAACCCTCACCTCAAACCTAATCCTAAACCTAACCCTAAACCTAACCTTAACCCCCACCCTCACCCTAACCCTAACCCGCACACTCACCCCCACCCTCACCCTAACCCTAATCCTAACCCTAACCCTAACCCTCACCCTCATCCTCAACCTCACCCTCACCCTCACGCTAACTCTAACCCTAACCCTAACGCTAACCCTAACCCTAACCCTAATGCTAACCCTGACCCTCAACCTCACCCTCACCCTTACACTCAACCTCAACCTCACCCTCACCCTCACCCTAATCATCACCCTAACCCTAACCCTTAACCTAACGCTAACCATAACCTTCACCCTAACCCTAACACTCACCCTAAACCTAACCCTTTCCTAACCGAAACCTCACTGTCACCCTCACACTAACCCTCAGCCTAATCTTAACCCTAACCATTATCTTAACCCTAACCCTCACCATCACACTCACTTTAAACCTAACCCTAACCCTAACACTCAACATCACCCTTACCTTCACCCTAACCCAAACCCTAACAATAACCCTAACCCTAACCCTAACCCTCACCCTAACCCTCACTATCATCCTAACCCTCACCCTGATCCTAACTCTCCCCCCATCCTAACCCTCACCCTCACCAAAACCCTCACCTCACCCTAACCCTCACCCTCACCCAGATTATCACCCTAACCCTACCCCTTCACCTAACCCTAAACCTAATCCTGACCCTAAACATAAACCTAAACCTCACACTAACCCTAACCCTCACCCTAAATTTAACCCTAACCCGAACCCTCACCCTCACCCTCAACCTAATCCTAACCCTAACCCTAATAATAACCCTAACCCTAACCCTAAACCTAAACCTAACCCTCACAATAAGCCTAACCCTCACCCTAACCCTACCCCTAACCCTAACCGTAACCCTCACCCTCATTTCACCCGCACCCTAAACCTAAACATAACAATAACCCTAACCCTAAACCTAAACCTAAACCTCACCCTAACCCTAACCCTAAACTTCACCTTCAATCTCACCCTAACCCTAACCCTAAGCCTAACAATAAACCTAACCCTAACCCTAACCCTAACCCTCACGCTAACCCTAACCCTAAACCTAACAACCACCCTACCCTAACCCTAAACCTAACAGTAACCCTCACCCTAACCCTAACCCTAAACCTCAAGTTCAATCTCACCCTAAACCTAAACCGAAGCCTAACAATAAACATAACCCTAACCCTAAACCTAACCCTCTTACTAACCCTAACCCGAAACCTAACAATAACCCTACCCTAACCCTAAACCTTACCCTAACCCTCACGCTAACCCTAACCCTAATCCTAACCCTTACCCTAACCATTATCTTAACCCTAACCCTCAACCTCACAATCACCGTAACCCTAACCCTAAACCTAAACCTCACCCTCAACCTCACCCTAACCCTAACAATAACCCTAACTCTAACCCTAAACCTAACCCCAACCATCACCCTCACCCTCACCCTAACCCTAATCCTAATTCTAACCCTAACCTTTAAACAAACACTAACCCTCATCCTAAGCCTAACCCTAACGCTAACCCTAACCCTCACCCTCACCCTCACCCTAAACCTCAGCCTATTCCTAACCCTAACCATTATCGTAACCCTAAACTCACCCTCACCCTCACCCTCACCCTAAACCAAACTGTAACCCTAAACCTGACCCTCACCATCACCCTAACCCTAACCCTAACATTAACCCTAAATCTAACCCTAACCCTAACCCTCACCCTAACCCTAATCCTAACCCTCACCCTCACCCTCAGCCTAACTCTAACCCTAACGGTCATGCTAACCCTAACCCTAATGCTAACCCTAACCCTCACCCTAACCCTAACCCTAACAATAACCCTAAACCTAACCCTCACACTAACCCTAGCCCTAACAATAACTCTAAACCTAACCCTAACCCTAACCCTCACCCTAAACCTAATCCTAACAATCATCCTCACCCTCACCCTAACTCTAACCCTAACTGTCAATCTAACCCTAACCCTAATGCTAACCCTAAACCTCACCCTCACCCTAACCCTCACTCTAACCATAAACCTAACCCTCACACTAAATGTAAAGCTCACCCTAACCCTAAACCAACCCCACAGCCTAACCCTCACCCTCACCCTAACCCTAAGTCTCAACATATCCCTCACCCTATCCGTAACACTCACCCTCACCCTAGTCCTCACCCTAACCCTAACCCTAACCTTAAACCTCACCCTAAAAGTAATGCTTACCCTAACCTTTACCTCAACCTAACCCTCACACTAACCCTAACCCTAATCCTAACCCTCACCCTAACCCTAAACCTAAACCTCACCCTAGCCCTCACTCTAACCCTAACACTAACCCTAACCCTCACCCTAACGCTAACACTAACCCAAACCCAAACCCTCACCCTAAACCTCACCGTCATCCTAACACTCACCTAACCCTAACCCTCACCCACACCTTAAGCCTCACCCTCACCAACACACTCACCCTCACCCTAACACTTTTCCTCACCCTAACCCTAACCCTAACACTCACACAAACCCTAAAACTCACCTGAACCCTGTCTCCCAAACCCTAACCCTCACCCACATCTGAAACATCACCCTCACCCTCACCCTCACCCTCACCCTAAACATCACCCTAATACTAACCGACACCCTAACCCTAAACCCAACCGTCACCCTAACCCTAACCCTCACCCTAACCCTCAACCTCACCCTAACCCTAACCCTATCCCTTAACTCACCAAAACCCTCACCCTCACCCTCACCCTCACCCTAAACCACACCCTAACTCTTATCCTCACCCTAACCCTAAAGCTAAACCTAACACTCACACTAACCCTAACCCTTACCCTAACCCTAACCCTAACCCTCACTCTCACCCTCACCTGAACCCTCACCCTAACCCTCAACTTCACCCTCACCCTAACCCTAACCCTCAGCCTAACCCTAACCCTAACCATAACCCTCACCCTAACCCACTCCCTCACCCTCACCCTCACCCTCAACTTCACCCTAACCCTAACCCTAAACCTAAACCTCACACTCAACCTCACCCTCACCCTAACCCTAACCCTAACCCTAACCCTCACCGTAACACTAACCCTTACCCTAGCCCTCCCCCTTACCCTCACCTTCACATTATCGCTATCCCTCACCATCCCCCTAACCCTCAACCTAACCCATACCCTCACCCTAACCCTAACCCTAATCCTAGCCCAAACCCTCTCACTAACCATAACCCTCACCCTAAACCTAATCCTAATCCTAACACTAACCCTTACCTTCAACCTAATCCTCACCTTCAGACAAACCCTAACCCTAACCCGCAACCTAACCCTAAACCTAACCCTCACCCTCATCCTCACCATCACCTTAACCCTAACCCTCATCCTCACCCTAACCCTCACCATAACCTTTACCCTCACCCTAACCCTAAACGTAATACTAACCCTAGCCCTCACTCAATCTCTAACACTAACCCTCATGCTAAAGCTAACTCTAACCCAAACCCTAATCCTCACCCTAACCCTCACCGTCATCCTAACCCTAAACCTCACACTAACCCTCACCCACACCCTAACCTTCACCCTCACCAAAACAGTCACCCTCACACTAACCCTCACCCTATCACTTTTCCTCACCCTAAACCTAACCCTAACACTCACACAAACCCTAATCCTCACCCTAAAACTAACCCTCTCCCAAACCCTAACCTGCACCCACACCCGAACCATCATCCTCACCCAACCCTCACCCTCACTCTAAACATCACCCGAACCCAAACACTAACCCTAACCCTAAACATAACCGTCACCCTCACCCAAAACTTCACCCTATCACTCACCCTCACAGTTACCCTACTCCTAACCCTAACCCTCACCCTGACCCTCACCCTAACCCTAAACTTAACCCTAACAATAACCCTAACGCTAAACAAACCTCAACCTAACCCTAACCCTAAACCTCACATTCAATCTCACCCTAACACTAACCCCAAACCTAACAATAACCCTAACCCTAACCCTAATCCTAACCCTTACCGTAACCATTATCTTAACCCTAACCCTCACCCTCACCCTCACCCTAAACCTCACCCTAACCCTTACCCTCACCCTAACCCTAAACCTCACACTAACCCTAACCCTCAACCTAAACCTAACCCTAACCCTAACCCTCACCCTCACCCTCACCCTAAACCTAAAAATAACCCTAACACTAAACCTAAACCTAAACTTCATCCTAACCCTAACTCTATACTTCACCCTCAATCTCACCCTAACCCTAACAATAACTCTAACGCTAACCCTTACCCTAACTCTCACTCTAACACTAACCCTTAACCTAAAAATAACCCTACACCTAATCCTAAAACTAACCCTATCCCTCACCCTAAACCAAACCCTAATCCAGTCCTTAACAAAACCATTATGTTAACCCTAACACTCACAATCACCCTAAACCTAACCCTAACCCTTACCCTCACCCTCACCCTCACCCTCACACTAACCCTAACCCTAACAATATCCCTTACCCTAACCCTAAACCTAACCCTAACCCTCACCCACACCCTAACCCTAACCCTAATCCTAAACCTAACCCTAACCCTCACCCTCACCCTAACCCTCACCATAACTCGAACCCTCACCCTAACCCTAACCCTAACCCTAAACCTAAAACTAACCCTAACCCTCACCCTCACCCTAACCGTAATCCTCACCCTCACTCTCAACCTCACCCTAACCCTAACCCTAACAATAACCCTAACCCTAACCCTAAACCTAATCCTAACCCTCACTCTCAACCTAATTCTAACCATAACCCTAACCCTCACCCTCACCCTCAACCTCACCCTCACCCTCACCCTAACTCTAACCCTAACCCTCACGCTAACCCTTACCTTAACCCTAATGCTAAAACTAACGCTCACCCTCACCCTCACCCTTACCCTAAACCTCACCCTCACCCTCACCCTCACCCTCGCCCTAATCATCACCCTAACCCTAACCCTCACCCTAAACCTCACCCTAAACCTAACCCTTACCTAACCAAAACCCTCACCCTCACCCTAACCCTCATGCTAATCTAAACCCTAACCATTATCTTAACCCTAACCCTCACCCTCACACTCACTTTAAACCTAACCCTAACCCTAACACTCAACCTCATCCTTACCCTCACCCTAAGCCTAACAATAACCCTAACCCTCACCCTAACCCTCAATATCATCCTAACCCTTGCCCTAACCCTAACACTCACACACACCCTAACCCTCTCCCTCACAAAAACCCTCACCCTCACTCAAACCCCCACCCTCACCCTAATCATCACCCTAAACCTAACCCTTAACCTAACCATAACCATAACCCTAACGCTAACCCTAACAATAACCCTAACCCTATCAATAACCGTAACCTTAAACCTCACCCTAACCCTAACCCTCACCCTAACCCTCATCCTAACCCTAACGCTAAACCTAACACTCACCCTCACCCTAACCCTCACCCTAACACTTTACCTCACCCTAACCCTAACCCTAACTTTAACACACAAACCCTTAACCTCACCCGAACCCCCCACACAACCGAACCCTCACCCTCACCCAAACCCTCAACCTCACCATAAACATCAACCTAAACCTAACACTCACCCTAACCCTAACCCTAACTTTAACATTCACACAAACCGTAACCCTCACCCTAACCCTCACCTCACCCTAAACCTCACCCTAACCCTAACCCTTACCTAACCGAAACCCTCACTCTCACCCTCACCCTCACCCTAACCCTCACCCTAACCTTTACACTCACCCTAATCCTCACACTAACCCTAACCCTAACCCTTACCCTCAACCTCACCCTCACACTAACCCTAACCCTTACACTCAACCTCACCCTCACCCTAACCCTCAGCCTAATCTTAACCCTCACCATTATCTTACCCC